>NC_089598.1:70522408-70879238 GCF_019320115.1 Miscanthus floridulus
GATGGACACAGGCAAGTCAAAGGATGATCTGAAAGCACAAAAAGACATGGTGCAGCTAAACGTGATGCCACAGCTTCACCCGGTACCTGAGGCTAATGGAAAATACACTCTGTCCATGGCGTGCTTCAACCTAACACCAGACGAGAAGAGAGATATATGCACTTTCCTAAGAGGGTCAAAGTCTCAACTGGGTTTTCAGCAAATGTGAAGAAGCTAGTGTCGATGAAGGACTTGTCAATAACACACTACAAGGCTCACAATTGTCATGTGATGCTGACAGTGTTTCTACATATTGCAATCAGGGCTATAAAGCCAGAGTTCTTGAAAATGGCCATCACCCGCATGTGCCACTTCTTTTCGAAGATCTCACAGAAGACGATTGGCAAGCAAGAGCTGAGTGACCTACATGAATTTGTGGTGGAGACACAAAACCAACTAGAGATGTGTTTACCTCCTGCTTTTTTTGATATAATGACACATCTCATGATTCACATGGTTCATCAGATACAGGCGTAGGGCCCTTGCTACTTGCATAAAATGTGGTCCTACGAGCGGTTCATATCGGTTCTAAGTCGATACGTGCATAATCGAGCATACCCTATGTTATATAGTTGCTTTCTGATGAGAACATTGTTATTTATTTTGTTTGTGTGCCTGTTATCAATTGGTATAGGGAGGCTGGCTAGGTCCTTTCTTAAAAAAACTTTGTAATTTCGTTGTTGTTAGTAATGGAATCTGATCCTGTGTTTCTTAATTCTGGTATCTAATGAAATACTACAATGCTGGTATATTATTACTTTATAGTAGTTAACTGTTAGAGTTTTAGTTTCTCAATATTGTTGTATTTGTTTTCTTTTGGGTAGTGCAACAGCATGCCTATACGTACATGCTCGTGTTGTACTGTACTATATCTGCTCATAGCGAAATGAATTGGTCTTTGCATTGCAATTAGTATCGAAATTTTGGTGACCTCATCAGATCAATTTCCCACCTTGGTTTGTGCTTTAGCTCCATGTTTCAGTTCTCAACTCTTTAGTTTTAGCTCTATGTTTCAGTTCTCAACTGTCTTTCTACAGTAGCTCCATGTTTATATAAATGTACTTAAAACCTTAGCGTATGTTATATTAACTTTTGTTGTAGTATCACCTTTTGTGACATCATAAATCATTATTTAGCTTCCAAGTTTTTGTCTTATTACTTGTTGTAATTTTTTTATTTATGTGTTATGTCCAAACTCTAGCTCTGACTATATCTTTTTATTCCAAAATCTGGTATCTACTGAACTACTACTACTCTACTTGCTACTGCTAGCTACTCCTACTACTACTAGCTGGCTGCTACTCTACTCTCTTCCCTAGCTGCTGGCTACTACTCTACTCACTTCTCTATACTACTAAGTGGCTCACTTATACTACTCTATCTATGACTACTACTATATCTAAGTGGTTGCTGCTCTTAACTACTGGCTGCTACACTTCTCTACTCCTCTACTCTACTCCTCTACTATTACTCCTCCTCTACTCTAATCCATTATTTACCACATCTAAGTTACCAGATTTTGATCTGCAGGGGTCTTCCAACCACGTGGCAGCAGTCAACTCCTATCCTCTATGTTTGGGAAGCAGCTGCTGCTTTTTTTACACCTTTTCCTCTATGTTTGTTAAGCAGTTATTGCTTTTTTTGCCAAATCTACCCTCTCCTCTCCTCTCCTTTGTTTTGCTGATGATGAGATTGTCTAAGTCCATACATTATATGGAATATGAGCTGATGATCAAGAACTTGTGAGGAACTTAACATCATTAGCAGCCGCCCCTACATTACCTTCTCCTCTCTTATCTGTTATGATGCATTGATGCTCTGAGTTCAAGATCAGATGATGATTGACATGTTTTGAGGCCTCTACTACTGCTACTACTTATTTTTTTTATATATTGTTGTTTTATAGGACTACTTTGGTTTATAGACCTTTTTTATTTCTTATACCTTCTCGCGTACCCAAAGCACACTTTCTTGCATCTATTAGAACAAAGCATGAAATAATGTTGCGGACACCAGACAGTGCAGCCCGATGCCCCAAGCATGATGGGCAGCCAACCTATGAGGAGCAAGCACTAGGGGACCAGCTTACTCAGGAGCAGTTCGATAACGAGGTAGAAAAGGATATAGAAGTGATGCTTACTCAGGAGCAGTGTGACGAGGAGGAAGGGGGAGCAGAAGGAAGAGTAGGAGTGGCTGTTGAAGGCGAAGAAGTTGATGATGATGATGATGAGGATTTAGAAGAGGGATATGTAAGTCTCGAGGATCCTTTCCCAAGTGAAGCCAGAAGAAGGCCAACGGAGGAATATTTGGACAAGGATTTTGACCCGAACGAGGAGGTAGGGAAAAGCCTTAGCTTGTAAATTTTACTAAAGCTTTGGATGTGTTACCTCTGCTAACACTTTGACCTGTCATATATATAGGTCCCTCCTGAAACTCAAAAAAGACATCGTCGACGTCCGCGACGTCTCGCTAAACAAGACGGAGTAGAGGAAAGGAGAGCAGAGGCAACAGCCACAGAGACAGATCATGATGCCCCTACGCCACAACCTCAAGACACAACCATGACTACCAAGCCTAAGAAGAAACGATGGGATAGAAAAGCAAATCAATATCCAAATAAGGCATGTTATATGATAACAGAGGTCAGGCCAGCAGGGGAGATCCTTGAGCCGAAGAAATTAAGAGGACGATTCTGTAATGCGATCGGGGCTCTAGTAAGAGATAAATTGAACCCAGCAATCCCTAACTAGAAAGAGGTACCAGAGAACAAAAGGATGAACTATGGGATAGGCAGCTGAAGCTCAATTTTAGATTTCCGGAGAGTAAGCATGAACTGGTAAAAAATGCTTTTAGGATGATGGGAGAGTCATTCTGACGTTGGAGGTTGGAGCTAAACAAGAAGTATATCCAAAAGGGGTTAACTCCCTTCAACGAGTTTGACAACATAACTCCTATTCAATGGGAGGAGCTCGTGGCTCAGAAGACTTCACCAGAGGCATTGGAGCTTAGTGCCCGTAACATCGAACTAGTGAAGAGGAACAAACACCACCATCATCTAGGCCCTGGTGGCTACAATGCCAAGGAAGAGCAGTTTAGGAAGATGGACGAAGAGGCCACAACTGCTGGGAATATCGATGTGATGAATTTGAAGGTACGCTTAAGGAATTGGATATATGCGAGTACAAAATCATCCAGCGGTAATCTTAAGTTTGATAAGCCAGAGACCCAAGAGGCAGTATCAAGGATACTGAAATATGCTGAAGACAAGGAGAAGGGCTCATTCAATCCTTCCAAAGTGAGAGATGAGCTTAGCCTTGGCTTGGGAAACAAGGAGCACACAGGCCGTACTAGGGGGCTAGGGAAAAGGACGACCTAGAAGCAAGGATTCAAAGAGGAAAGGCAGATGTACAAGAAACATGGCAGAGATCGGGAGACTAAGCTTGAGCTACAAGTGAAGGCTCTAGTTGTGAAGGCGTTCGAGGAGCAAGGACTGTCTACGGAACCATGGATATTAATGACGCCGCCAGGAGAACTGGCATTAGTTGACAGCCCTCTGAAAGTTTCTAGCAGCCAAGGTTCCACTGCAGCCACAACCCCCATCGATCGCATACAGGAACCAACTAGTTGCACCTTGGTGTTTCTCAGCGGCCGGCAGAACACTGTAATGGAGGTGGCAATGGGTGTGGCACATCCTCCCGGTGGCTTACACCACAATAATAAGATACCACCAGACTACACTAGGGTTGAGGTGCATATCGTGAAGCCCGAGTTCATGCAGTGGAGGATAGACTACGCAACTCCCGAGGGGCTGGTGTTACTCGGAGACGTTATGAGACAGTTCATCCTCTGGCACAAACGGGATATCATATTGACTGCTTCTTCGCCGCATCCCCCTCTCCCAAATTTGGAGTGAGTTGTTGAGATCGAGGAGATATTTTCATCATCTCATGACCACAACATTCCTAAGATGCCACATTCTTCCCCGCCTCCTAGCGAGCATGTGACTGATGAGATGCCACAACCTTCTCCAGCTCGTACTGAGCAAGTGTATGATGAGATGCCACTGTCTTCTCAACAAGCACAGCTAATACATGAACAACGAGTGTCTCCTGAAGAAGGTGATGCACAAGAAGATGAGGACGTGCCTGATAGGGATCTTTGAAAGAAGCATCCAATCACCATAAGGTCAGTTTATGTTCTGATGAAAGACGCCTCGTCGGTGTCCAAGTGGTATTCCCATGACCAGTTCAAGCCTGAGAACCAAGTTAAAAAAGTCCCATCACGGGGTTTTGAGGAGGCCGTCACTAGCAAACTCCACCAAATTACAAAGTAGTATCCAAATGTTGATGCCATCAAAAGGTCAAAGGATTGCCCGAAAACATATGAAAGAGGCAAGCCCTTCCTACCAAACCGGGACATCCAGTGCCTACCACTTGGAATGAGAAGGTTCCATGATTGGTACTTGCGTGTTTTCCCAACGAGCATAGACCTCATACAAGCATGCTTCCCCACCGGCATATTTGGAAGCCCAGTGGGGAAAATTGTCTTTGACATCAATGACATGTAGACATGCTTTCACCTGGGAGCAATGGAGATAAATCTAATTCGCACATTGTGTCTGTAAGTCCTTGTCCTCCTAATATGATATGGATGTAATCTTTGAATTTTATTGTAACTAACCCCCGTCGTGATTTGTAGAATGTAAGTGCACATTGTCAAACAAATGCCAAGTGTAAAAGTCAGGTATATAGATCCTCAAGCTATAGCCCAAACAAATTTTAATTACCCTAAATAGTGAAAACTGGATGCCAAAGAGCTAGCTGCTGCAAAGACTCTTCAGGAGAAAGAGCACATCCGTACGACAAAACTAAGGGAAGAGTCCCTTAAGGTTGCGGCATACATTGCCCTGGCTTTCAAAATTCTCCAACAGTACTCTACTATATGGCCACCATACAACTTCAAGTAAGTTCAACTCTATACTCAAAGCTTTGTTCGATATATTTTATTCGATGCAAAAGAGCTTATCTAATTCTATGATTAAATCTATGCAGCAACCACTAGATTTAAATAGCCGTCGATGTCGGGAGGAGCATGGCATGGGTCTTTGATTCAATAGATAGGGACCCGGTGATATACAAAGACTTCATATCGATTCTCAAGACGTATACATATCGACAATCCTCATTAGCTTATATGTTTGTATACATACTTGTAACGTTCACTTTTGGATACTAACAAGTTGTATTTGCTAAAATAATTCGAACAAGACATTTAGGTTCTATGTCACTAACCATCACGGAAGGCATGATCCAACAAGGAAAGAAAAGCTAGCTATAAAAACACTATGTGCGGTAAGTGTAACTTACTTCTTCAGTACTCCATTACATGGCTGTCAAAAGCATTACTTAACATTTTCATATGCAAAACACATAGTGCCCCAAGCAAAAGCCTGGGAGTATACATTATGGATACTATATATGTTCTATGATGAGTAACACCGGTGCCTATAGGAGACACCCCTTAAGGGTAAGTTTGAACCTCTTCACCCGTAGTATAAAAACTTCATACATGGTATGAAATACTAAACTAAAACTTGTTCTCTTGTAGTGGAAAGAAGAGAAAGAAATGAAAAGAGACCCAAACAAGGATGACCAACTCTTAGAGCTCATCGGCGACCTTTGCAACTTCATATTGGACCAGATTGCACACGTTAAAGGCGCCTACCATGATCGGGAGTCTGACTTAGGTAGAAATCCTCAGTACGAACATTTTTGTGAGACTGAAAGGCTAGCTATAGGACGTTGATAACAATGTATATGGAATTTGAAATTGGTTTTACCTTGTGAATTATGTCTATTTAATGATGGATTGTATATATTCTTGTGAATTGGACTTGTAATTGTAGTTTATATAATACTCTTGTGATTGTAGTCTAAGGGGATCGGAACGCTGGTCGCGGGGCATTCGACAACGCGAACGTGGTTCAGAACGTTGGTCGTGGGGCATTTGGCAACACGAAGGCGGTTTGGAACATTGGTCGTGGGGCGTTCAGCAACGCGAACGCTGGATGGAATATGCGGAAACAAACAGTGTTCTGGTCGAATTTGAATTGTAAATTTAAATTTGGGGGGGGACATACTGTAGGGGAGGTTCTAGACTGAACCGCCCCTATAAGTAGATATTATAGGGGCAGCTGGTACTATAGCCACCCCTACAAATCGATTTGTAGGGGCGGTTGGTCCCCTACAAATCGATTTGTAGGGGAGGCCTAAAAACCACCCCTATAAATGCATGATTTGTAGAGACGGTTTAGTAGGGGCGGCTAGCCAAACCGCCCCTACAAAGGGTTATGAACCGCCCCTAAAAACATTTCTGTAGTAGTGTAAGTTAGTGAGCTCTCAAAGACTAACTAAAGAGCCTCACTAACCACTAACAAGACACAAGCTAGCTCTCAAAACTAGTTACACTAAAGAGCTTAGCTACACTAGCAAAGTAAATGCAAGAGGGGTAGTAAGGTTTATACCACCGTGGTAAGAGGTATACAGTCAATCACAAAGAATACCAATGATCTTCTTGGAGACAAGATAACACAATGATTTTTCTCCGAGGTTCACTTGCTTGCCGGCAAGCTAGTCCCCATTGTGGCGATTCACCCACTTGGAGGTTCACGCGCTAATAGACATCACACACCTAACCCACAACTAGGTGTCATACAACCAACACAAGATGGGGATCACACAAATCACACGCAATCCACTAGAGTTGCCTTTGGTGCTCTGCCGGGGAAGGCACAAGAACCCCTCACAAATCACCAGGAGGTGGCCAAGAATAATCACCAACTCTTGCCACAACCTCTCTGCTGCTCCAAGCCATCTAGGCATCAGCAAATGCCAAGAGTAACAAGAAAACCTCATCGAAATGATCCTCAAGTGCCACTAGATACAATCACTCAAGCTAATGCACTTTGGATCACCCCCAACTCACTTAGGATGCACAATCAAGCAAGAGAATGAGTGGGAGAGGTTTGGCTCAGCTCAAAGGATGCTATCACATGTAAGAATGACCAAGAGAGTTAGCCAAACATGTTAAAGCTCTATTTATAGAGCCCCCGAAAAGTTATAGCCATTATGCCCTTGGGGAGGTCCGGACCCAGGGTCTGGACCCGGGTTCTAGACCATCTACAGTGAAGGTCCGGACCCTCGGATTGCACCACATGTCCCCATGTTTAACCACAACCCTTAGATCCCAATGGTCACTATTTTATCGTGTTGTTTACATGGAATGGGACCCTAATCCGAACCAACTCAACTCTAGGTCCGGACCAACACAGAGAGCTCCTAGAGAGGGAAAACTCCTCCAGACCCGGATTTCGGAACCGGTCCAGACCTAGATTCTGGATCAACTCCACAGGGTCTGGACTCCTCTCCTGTGAACCCGTGAGCACCACGCATCGCTCCACTCCTTTCCTACATGTGCGAGTCAGAACTAGACCCGCGTCTCCCAGACCAGAAGAGCAAAGTCACAGGGTCCAACAAAACCAATGCTCGCTTGCAACTCCTGCCGTGCCAAGTCGCTTATCCAGACTCTCGCCCATATCTATCCGAGCTCCTCAGCGCTCATGGTCTGAAGGACCGACCACGCGAGTCCAGAGCTATCATGATCTCGCACGCCTGCCTGTTTGTGCCGTGTCGCGAAACCGAATTCACGGCGCCTTATGCCGTTGTGCCATGCACGAGCGCTGCCGCAGCCTCTGCCGCTACGCAACGCTGCTACCTACCTCCGACCGAACTCACAACGCCCTAGGTACCCCGCAAGTAGTGTCTACTTGCACAATGGACCCACGAACGTGGCTTCGAACCTGCTACTGCCTCGGCCCGCTAGAACATACGAATAGCCCCGTTAGACTCGCTATGGTCCTAAGCACACGGGCCACTCGGTCTTCAGTTGCCGAGCAGGTCGAACTGAGTGCCACGGGTATGGAGGGACCACGTGCCTGGGTCTAAGCCCCTAAGGCCGTGTCCTAGCTCCGGCAGTTGGTTGACCGCCAAGGATGCAATAGGCCAGCCCAGCGCCCCTACTCCTAAGTAGCCCAACTCCTCACTCTTTTTCTAATCCTTTTTCTTTTTCCTTTCCTTTTAAACCCTTTTTAAAAGCTATCTCCACCACAAATACCAAAACACATTTAGCACTTGAGTTAGCATTTTCACAATATATTTTCAAGGATTGATATGTTAGCACACTAGGTCCTAATGCATATGCATGAATCACTTCACCTAGTTGCACTTGACAACCGTTTCAACCGAGATTCTCCCCTCTTGATAGTATGGATATCAATCCTAAAACCACTCACACCCACTTGGTGTCTTGAGTGGCAAAACAAAATGGCCCCATCAAAAATACCTTTGCCTTGAGCCCATTTTGATTTTGATTTGTCTTTTTTTCCAAGTTTAGAGCATGATCATCATCATCATATGTCCATCCCCATCATCATGGACTTCAACTTGCTCCACCACTTGGATTGGACCATCTTATCTAATCACACACTTAGATGCAAAGATTAGTCCAACTAGGTTTCATTAATTATCCAAAACCAAACTAGAGCTTTCAATCTCTCCCTTTTTGGTAATTGATGACAACCTCTACAAAGATATGAAATAAAATCAATTTTGAATCCATGTTGCTTGCCCAAGCATTTTTTCCATGTGCAATGGATTTGGACAAGTTTCATGAACCTGAATTGGTAGCATTTGCTCCCCCTACATATGTACTAAGAGTTTGGATTAAAGCTTGCACATATGTATAGATTAGAGTTGTGGGAGAGTAATATCTACCAAATGATGCTAAGGTATAAGAGATGGACCTTTGAAGCGTGATACCAATCGGAGTGCACCAACAATACCATCCTTAGCACCATTGTTAGTTAGATACCATTTGCAAAGACAAAGAACTAGATACCTTGTGAGATCAACATTACATGCAAGGCTCTAGAACCGCTTGAAAACTTGAAAATAAGCAAGACATATCTAACTATCATCCTATGCATGCTAGTTTTTCATTTCATCAATCAATCTTACAACTAGCATACACCACACAAGCATGGAATTTTAGTTTAAAACTTGTGCCATGCAAGCAACAAGCATGGAATTTTAGTTTAAAACTTGTGCCATGCAAGCAAATTTATGAAATGCACATTCAAATGCATCAATCAAGTTTATGAGATTGCTCTCCCTACTTGTGTGCTCAAATTTTAATTGATCCCCTTCCTTTATCATTTCTCTCCCACTATCTTTATCTTATCTTCTCTCCATATCTTTCTCTCTTTATCTTTGGGAATTACTTCTCCCCCTTTGTCATCAATGACCACAAAGGTTCAAATTTTAGATAGGTTAAGATTATCAATGTCAATCAATGGGGTGAAGATCATTTTCCCAAATTTGATTCAATCTAGATCACTTGCAAAAGATATTTAACTCGGTTTGATCCAAAGACAAGCTTCTTCACACCTTGTTTCAAGGGTTATCTTGACCATGTTGAGTTAAACACTTATAGCTCATTTTCTAGATTAAACACTAGGTTCACAAGACCATAAATATATTATATGCTACCACTAGATCAAGTCAAGCATAGAAGCAATAGTGGTACCATACAAGCATCAAATTCATTTGATTTTTATGAATGAGCTTATAAAACATGAGGAATGACTAGATGTACTAAACAAGTCCTTAGCAAAGGATGTATGCCATGTCAATCAATTTTACCTTGGATTGCTCAAAGGAGAGGCATGTCATATAAGTGGAGGTGCATCAACACATATTTGAGAAATCCAATATGTTCAACTCATTTCTTAGCTTACAAAACCTCTTCTCATCAAGTGGCTTGGTGAATATGTTGACAAGTTGGTCTTCGGTGCCCACACTGTTAATTGAAATGTCCATTTTTATTTATGATCTCTAATGAAATGGTAGCTAACATCAATGTGCTTTGTTCTTGCATGTTGAACCAGATTGTTGGTTAGCTTGATTGCACTCTCATTGTCACATAGCAATGACACTTTCTTGAACTTGATTCTAAAGTCATTCAAGGTGGCATTTATCTAAAGAATTTGTGCACAACAACTACCGGTGGATATGTATTCGGCTTCAGTGGTTGATAATGCAACACTATTTTGCTTCTTTGATGACCATGAAATAAGTGATCTTTCCAACAATTGACAAGTACCCGAAGTGCTCTTCCTTTCAACCTTGCATCCCACATAATCAGAGTCCGAATATCCAACTAACTCAAACTTTGCTCCTTTGGGATACCACAAACCAATATTTTGTGTATGCTTCAAGTACCTCAATATTCTCTCTGTAGCCTTTAAATGACTTTCTCTTGGTGAGGCTTGAAATCTTGCATACATACACACACTAAACATGACATCCGGCCTTGATGCGGTTACATAGAGTAGGCTTCTAATCATAAATTGATACAACTTTTGATCCACCAAGTTTCTACTTGCATCACTATCCAAGTTGCCATTTGTTCCCATGGGTGTACTAATTGACTTGGCATCAACCATTCCAAGCTTCTTGAGCATGTCTTTGATGTGCTTGCCTTGACTCACAAATATACCATTCTTCAATTGCTTTATTTGAAGACCAAGAAAATAACTAAGCTCTCCAATCATGGATATCTCAAACTCATTAGCCATTATCTTTCCAAACTCTTCATAAAAGTCTTGATTGGTTGATCCAAAGATAATGTCATCTACATAGAGTGGTGTTAACCTTTCCCATAATGAACCCTTTAGAGAGTAGGAAGTCCCTCAACCTCTCATACCATGCTCTAGGGCTTGCTTCAAACCATACAAAGCCTTCTTCAACTTGTACACATGGTTGGGCTTCTTGTCACATTCAAAACCAGGATGTTGCTCAACATATACTTTTTTTCATTGGTGTAGCCATTGAGAAATGTACTCTTTACATCCATTTGATAGAGCTTGATGTTATGAGCACAAGCATAGGCTAAATAGATTCTAATTGCTTCCAATCTTGCAACCGGGGCATATGTTTTACCAAAGTCAAGACCTTCCACTTGAGTGTAATCTTGTGCTACCAATTTTTCTTTGTTTCGCACTACTATAACATGTTGATCTTGCTTGTTGCAAAAGATCCATTTGGTTCCAATCACATTGTGTCCCTTTGGCCTCTCAACTAAATCTCATACTTGATTTCTAGTCAACTCTTCATGTATAGCATTGACCCAATCAATATCCTTCAAGGCTTCTTCTATCTTCTTTGGTTCAATGGATGACACAAATGAAAAATGCACACAAAATGATGCCAATCTTGATCTTGTTTGTACATCTCTAGAAATATCACAAATAATAGTGTCCAATGGATGATCCCTTGTAATATTTGTTGGTTGGAGTACTTGCACTTGATTACTTGTATTCGGTTGAGATGATGTACTAGCCACTTGTTGATCTTGCACTTGAGATGATGAACTAGCTTGATTTGTATCAATTTGTACATTTGAGTTAGAGAGCACTTGAGCATTGTCATCTTCTTCATCTATCACTTGTCTTGGCCTAATGTCACCAACATCCATGTTCTTCATGGCATTTGATAGTTGAATGCCTCTAACATCTTCCAAGTTCCCATCTTTATCTTGGGAACCCTTGGTTTCACCAAATTCAACATCATGTAACTCCTCAAGAGTACCACTAGCCAATTGCAAACTCTATTTGCTTTGCTTGTAGTGGAGTAACATAAATCCTTTATCACATTTCTTGTCAAACTTGTCCAATCTAGTGTCTTTCTTCAATATGTAGTATTTGCAACAAAAAACCTGAAAATATGCAATGTTGGGCTTTCTACCATTCAAGAGCTCATAAGGTATCTTCTCTTTCAATGGGTGACAATATAAGCGGTTGCTACAATAGCAAGCCGTGTTGATAGCTTCGACCCAAAAAGATTGACTCATATTGTACTCACTAAGCATAGACCTTGCCATGTCAATAAGTGTTCTATTTTTCCTCTCAACAAGACAATTTGATTGTGAAGTGTACTTGTAACACCCTAAAATTTGCATCATTTCAAAATAGGTTAATTTGATTTATTTATGCATTTTGTGAGCACTTGACCTTAGAGAAACAATAACTTTTGTTAAATTAAAATCAACTATAAGGTCTAGCTACATGTTTGTGCATACATACTGCTACATATTTATTTTGTGATGATTGGGATTGATCAAAATTTTAAAAGAATTTAAATTTGATTTGAATTTGGTTTTGTAAATGTGTTTAAGAAAAAGAAAAGGAATTTTACCTCTCCCTTCCTCTCTCTCGGCTTTTGGCCCGCTTGGCCTTGCCTCCCCCGCAGGCCTATCTCCACTCCCTCCAATCCTGCTCCCAGCAGGGCAGCCGAACTAGGGCTAAACACCCACGCAGGTGCCCATCACCCCCTTCCTCCCTTGGCCGACAGCTCTGGCCCGTGCCTTGAGTCATCGATAGGTGGGCCCACTCTGTTAGCATCATCCCTCACCTACAGCTCGTGTTCGAGCCAGACTTCTCTCGATGAAATCTGCCGCCTCTCCCGATTTCTTCGTGATTTGGCATGCGCCCCACGTCGAGCCCCCTTATATAAGCCGAGCGTCCATTCTATGTCGCCCTCATCTCGAACCCTAGCTCGTGCAACATCAATTCGAGCTTGCGGCACCATAGCAAGCCCTAACCCACTGCCATCAAACTCGCCTTGCGATTCCGCCGCTTCAACGCAGCCGTAAGCTTTTCGCCGAGCTTCGCGTCAGGCTTACGAAGCCGCCAAGCCCCTTCTTTCTCTTTAACTCATTTTGGATCGCTCACCTCACGTCGCCGACATTGCAGATCATCGCCGTCCACTGTCCCGAGCCGCGCATTGCCTCCATTTGCCTCGCCGCTGTGATTTGCCGTGGTGAGTTCGCCGTCTTTCCCTCTTTCTTCCCGTGCTTTTCCCGAGTCAAACCGAGGTCTCTAGGGCCGGTTTCAAGATCGCTGGCGAGCTTCTTCGCCATCGGCAATGGCAGCCGCCGCGCCAGCTTTCTTCTCCAGCCGGTTGCTCTCTCTCTCTCTCCTCTTCGATCTAATCCGATCCGTCCAAATCAAATCCAACCGCTCAGATCGCACCATACCCCTTCGTCAGGTAATTTTGCTAAAGACTCCTCCACTTTTCTAGATATGAACCCGCGGTCTAAGACGTATTCTCGGAATATGTTTTCTTTTTCTGAAAGTGTAGTTTCCCTCTGTTAGATTCAAAATACGTTTTCTTTATTTACAGTTTGCCACTGATTTTGTTTTGCTTATAAAAATTTTGTTTTACTCCGTTTTGATCCGTTCAAGTTATGTTAGATTTGCAATTGTGTAATCTACATGTTCGAGCTACTGTTAAACATGATTTCAACTTTTGAAATTTGAGATTAGTTTTAATCTATTAGTTTATTAAAAGAAATCATGTTTAATTCATAACTTCTTCGTTATTGCTCTGATTTTTATGATCTTCGCGTCTGTGTGTTCATAGCAAGACGTAGATTCATTTTAAAAACTTTTCATCTTGATTCTATGCTATTGGTGTACTGTTCTAATTGATAGCCTTTGTTTGCAGTGCATGATTGTTTTTGGATGCTTGTATGTTGTTGTGTTGATCGAGTATAGACGATGAGCAATTCGTTGGTGATCAAGAGTACTACTTTGACGAGCAGGATCAATAGGAACACTTTGATCAAGGCAAGATAGCATGGGATCATCCTTGTTTTCTATTAGCATGGGATCATCCTTGTTTTCTATTAACCTTAATACACTTAATTCATCTACATGTGTCTCCTTGAACTAAGGATTTTCTAGAATTGGACTTATACCTTGTCACCTATGGGATATGCATTGGGTAACTAATGCTAGTGCTTAACGAAACAATGATCTTGTAACTTGACTAATGGTATTGGCCCTGTTCGGCTTACCCCATATTCGGCTTGTTTTTTCAGCTGGAACAGTGTTTTTCTCTCACAACAATTCAGCCAGAAACAGTGTTTTTCAGCCAAGATTCAGACCAGCGAACGGGGCCATTATCAAAACATTATTCTCATGACGAAAATTTAATAAATATAATTGTATGCTTTATACGTTTGGCATTTTTCCTATAAATTCAGTTAAATTTAGGGAAATTTAACTTAGAAGAAAACCGACGTGAAGTATAGTTTGGAACAAAGGTAATATCTTAGTTTGTTGGCATCCCTTGTTTGTTTTGTTTGTCTTTCACATTTGAATCCCTCTCCATCACTAGTCTTTCAACTTTTTTTTTTTTGCAAGCACATCCATGGTCTTGGAAGTTTCCAAGGGGCCACGGACGGTGGCTGCAGCTTGATAGATTTGCCTCACCTACTGGGTCGCATTATTCGCAGCTTTTGCCTTTTGGGTGGTGCTCTGCTCGAGGCCCACACCCCCACACCCTAGCTAGACGAAATGGAAATGGACCCTTCTTTCTGCATCCCGACAGGCGATATCTACTGCAGCTAGAGCTAGCTTGCCCCTGCACTCTGCTCCAGGCTGGTGCGTGTGCGTCGTGCGTTTGCTCGTTCTCGCTCGTCACCTAACCTGCGTGCCCGATCCATCCACTCATCAACGCATTCTTTGCTAGTTCTGGCCGAGGCAGATGACTCTGCTTTCGTTGCTTGTTGCTGCCATTTCAACAAGTGCCTTGCAAATTTGCCTTGTGCTCTGGTTATCTTAGTTACCCTCACGTTGGCCGCCTTGTGTTGTGTTTAATATATATGAGTGGTTCCTTAAAAAACAATACTCCACTTAACACTAGCCGTTGAGCTTCAGACATTGAGGATTATACTATATATATATGTGTGTGTTTTCGAAATACCTGCCAGTACATAGAAAAAAAAAAGAGAGAGAGAGATACTTTGCACAGTGATCTTTGTCTCCCAGTTTAACCGAGTGCTGAGTAGTCAGTGCATGTGGCATGCCGTGGAGTATTGTGATTGCTGTCAGAGCGTTGGCAGCCAATGCATGTTCATGTTCTCCTCTCCTCCGTCCTCCGTCCTCCCAGCATTGATAAGCTTGCAATTTTGGTTGACCGCACATGCAGAGTATTAATCCCCGCAGCTCCTGTTGAGTTCATTCATATCCATATCCTATTGCTTGTTTCTCCCGTGCAAGTGCAAGGCGACTCAACATCTCTGATGCATCAACCCCTTCTTTTATGTCGCGCTACCTCTGACTTGTATATCTTTCCTGTCAAAATTTTCCTGGATGCCCCCATCGACGGTGGATTTGAGCCCGATAGACGTCCCAAGGAGCGTTGCATGCGAGGAGCTAAGCGGCAAATAAATATTGTGACATACAGTAACTTTTCTTACTCTGCACCTACTGCAATTCACGGCCCTAAACAGGATACGCATTTAATCCCGTGCCATAACAAGTTAATGCACATTATAAAACACACAAAGTACTCTGCTACTAGTACAAAGGACGCTGGAGTACATTTTTTAACGCCCATGTGTACTACTCGTTCAGTTATCCTCTGTAATCTCTTGTCTCCATTGCAAGGCTCTGTACACAAGAGTAGTAGTGGTACATTGGCTGTTGGGCACTGTACCTACGTACGTGACCAACTAACCAATAGTTATGGCTCAACAACCGCGACGCCTTTAACAGCTGTAGCCACCGTGCACGTCCCTCCGGATCGTTGCGACGGACAAACAAGCATGGGGACACCGGACTGGAGCATCCGTTGACCTCGAGACCGCATACATCCTTTTTCTACTGCTACAAGATCCATGCTATCCTTCAGTGCGCTTCGTACACACAATGATGACTGAGGAGATGCCACACTGATGGCGTGCCACCTTTCTTGGCTCCCCTAGTTGCACAATGATGAGATCCAGTCATCCACGGTATAATGCTAAAATCCTTCGCCAATTTCCATACAGTCTCTTTTAAAAAAAAAAAAAACTGATTTATGTTGATTTCCATCTTTACGTCATTGGAATCAAGGAAACAGACAGTTTCCATCAAGTATTGTTGGGTTTCCAATTCCCCGTCAAAAAAAAAACTACAGAAATTTTTTTCTGTGGATGCATTATCAAGAAAAGTGATTTCAAAATTTTCTGTGGGTATTTCTTAATAGCACCGGCAGAGATGTTTCCATTTCGAGTAGTGTCTAGTAGAAATTAAATAAAAAGAGTTCGCGGGGAGGGAAAATGAATGGACGGTTGAACGACCAGGCAGAGCCAGGGCAGGCGATCGAAGAAAGAAATGCGTCGGGAGCTGGAGCTCGCAAAGTTGGAAAAAAAAAGAGGCGGGCCCAGTCGGAGTTGAACCCGCGCGTAGATCCACTTGATAATGATGCAGGATCACAGAGAAGAGGAACAACATCTCGTTATGATCGGGGATCCACCCCAAACGTACTACTCCTGTCGTCTGCCAGTACCACGCCACGCTGCCCTGCTCCAACTCCGTGTGAAATTGCTTTAGGGGGGGGGGGGTGTTTGATGATTAAAATTTGGAAGGTGTTACGTGAGGATTTTATATGAGGTGTTTGGATACTAATAAAAACCCTGTTCAGCTTACCATATATTCGGCTTGTATTTTTAGTCGGAACAGTATTTTTCTCTCACAACAATTCAGCAACAACAGTGTTTTTCAACCAAATTCAGCAAGCCGAACGGAGCAAAAAAAAATAAATTATAGAATCCATCAGTACTCCACGAGACGAATTTATTAAGCCTAATTAATCAATCATTAGCATATGGTACTGTAGCACTATATTGTCAAATCATAGACTAATTAGGCTTAAAAGATTCGTCTCATAAATTAGTCGCAAGCTGTGCAATTAGTTTCGTAATTAGTCTATATTTAATACTCCATGAGTTCGTTGGATTAATAAATCCACACCACACGTACGCTTAATCTATCCTGAACGTTGTCGAAATGATAATTAGTACGCACATGGTCAAAATGTTAGTTTCGGTGATTTCATCCATTGGTCGATGATAACTACAGAAGTTTCTACTGTGTTTACTCACCATTTTTTTCTTCATCAAAGATCCAGCCAAACATTGAACACTTGTACAACCGTTGCAGTTTTTTGTTAGGTCCTGTTTAGATCTGCTAGTAGCTAATAATTAGTTGCTTAATATCTCTAAGCTAAAATTAGCTGGCCGTATCCCCCCAAGGGGTCCCCGCCTTGCATCGACTTTGACCCAACTGCTATCTAACTGATGATGCTTGTTCTTCCAGGAAAAACTTAGGCGATCTTGGTCTCCCGCGAAGATATCCTTAGGACACCTTCGAAGGGCCAAGCTAAGGACAAGAAGCTAGCCGTCGTCGAAGGGTTTAGCGAAGTCATTCTAGGGTCGTCTGAAATCATGGGGCTCCAGAAGGACACGGAACGGGGCCAAAGCCCAGCGTGCACGCAAAGAGAACACCATTTAGCCTATGAAAAACATACTTATTATGGGATAAATTTTGAATGCTAAAAGTATACTTGTTTTTGGGACGAAAGAGGTAACTATTAGCTCTATCAATCTAAATAGGTTCTAGTTATGAATCATTTAGATCCCACCAACTAACAGGTGGATGAATTGTACTTTTATCAAAAATGCCACCCTTTCTCGTCTGTCGCAATTGTCCTTCCCTACGAGAATGACGTGCCTCTTTCTTTCACTCGCTCCTCCAAAGTCACTAGCATGGAGGAGCCGCCAACGAAGAGACCCTGTTCGAGGTCAATGTCACGTGAGGTAGGGGTAAAATCGTCTTTTGTACTATTAGCTAAGTTGGAGCAACTAGTTAAAATATCACTAGTTGTGTATCTAACTAATAGTTAGCTGCTCTATTTATTAGACCCGTTTAATTCCACTCTGGTAACTTTAGTAGCTAACAATTAGCTGGTTAGACTTGGACCTGGCTCTTAGACACTGTTTGAATTTATTATCTACTAATAGTCAAGAGGCTAATAGCTCATATTTAATATTAGCTAGCTAAATATTAGCTGGAGGGTCATCGCTAATAAAATGCTACTAATATAACTATTAGCTATTATTATCTGATTTGGTCAAACTAGTGAGATAATTATCATTTAAAAGTCCAGCTAACAAATAGCTATTTTATTAGCTACATCTGTTTGGATCCAGAAGAGATAAGTATTAGCAGATAACTATTATATACGGGTCCAAACACAGCCTTAACTGGTTATTATAGCTAGAACCAACGCTATTACAGAGTAGTTACCGCTGTAGGGCAGGCTTAGAACTACACGGGGTCATCGTCAAACGTCGTCCCAAAACAGTGCCGGCGGCGGCCACACCTCAGCCCTGCGCCGCGCGGCACTGCAGCACCTGCAAAGCTCTGCAAGGCGCAAGCATCCATCCAGCACAGGCCACACCGGGCATCTCATTCACTCTCACACTCTGTTCACTCCCGCAGCCGCAGTTTATATAAAGCAAAAGCAGAGCAGAGCAACGCGCCACACAAGCGAAGAACTTTGCCCCCGGTTCCCCTCACTCTCTCCTCTCTCTTACCGCACATACGCGTCGGTCCGGGAAGCTGCCTGCTGCCGACACCCGCAACCACAATGGCCGTCGCCCACGCGCCGCAGCGCCGCCGGGGCGTGCTCCTCCTCCTGCTCGTCGCCGCGCTCGTGGCGGCGCTGCCGGCTACCTGCGCCGCGGCCAGGAGCAAGAAGAAGTCGTACACGGCCATCTTCAGCTTCGGGGACTCGCTCTCCGACGCCGGCAACCTCATCGTCGACGGCACTCCCAAGGCGCTCACCACTGCGCGCCCGCCCTACGGGATGACCTTCTTCGGCAAGCCCACCGGCCGCTGCTCCAATGGACGCCTCGTCGTCGACTTCCTCGGTACTGTACCGTACAGTTCTAGTTTTTTTGCAACACCAGCATCTATTTTTTTTATTTTACTTCTGTGAATACTTTTTTGCTAACTACTCTACTTATATTTGTGGACTCTGGAATATCTAATTCAAATGTCTGTGTTGCCAAAAGTGTTGATTTGAGTGTCAAGAGAGACCTTGCTCTGACTTCGGTGGTCAAGATGAAATTGACCTGTTCAGTATTCAATCTCCCTTGCTCCATACTCCGTTCCCCTATTCTTTGTTTTTAATAAAGTTTGGTGGAGCAAAGCTAAAATCTAGTCAAATAAATAACTTCTCTCTTTTTGCAAAAAAGGAATAAAAGATGAGGCGATTACTAAAATTTGTTGATAAAAGTGCTATTTCTTTGCTCTCAGTTCTTCATGTCTCTGTGATGCTAACCTTTTAATCAGGTGAGGGCGAGGTCAAAAGGGGTGATTTTTTCGACCTTTCTTTATAAAAGATGAAAACGAGCGGTAGAAAACTGCTGGTAAAAGGGCCTCTGCTTTGCCGCGCTGTGAATTATTGCTGTCTCGGCTCTGCTAGAGTTAGCAGAGGATTGATGTCAATCAAAGTCCCTTTTTCTTTTTCTTTTAGGAAAGATAGATCGGACCGGAAATATGTTCCATACTACAACCTTTCAATTGGCAATGTGTTCCTCACTGATAGCAGCATTGCTGCCTTGTGAATCATGACCTTCTGTACATTTGTGCAGTAGCTTTGGATGATGTCATGTGAATTCTCGTCTCCCTTTTCTGATGGGAATCTTTGGCCAATTCTGCAGCCGAGCATTTCGGGCTGCCACTGCCACCGCCGTCACAGGCCAAGGGCAAGGACTTCAAGAAGGGCGCCAACTTCGCCATCACCGGCGCGACGGCGCTGGAGTACTCCTTCTTCAAGGCGCACGGCATCGACCAGCGCATCTGGAACACCGGCTCCATCAACACCCAGATCGGCTGGCTCCAGGACATGAAGCCGTCTCTCTGCAAATCGGAGCAAGGTCCCACGCCAGTTCACCTGCATTGAATATTCTTGAAATTTTAGTGGATTACGCTTCATTGGTGATTGGTTATGTGTTAATTGCAGACTGCAAGGATTACTTCAGCAAGTCCCTGTTTGTGGTCGGGGAGTTTGGGGGCAATGACTACAATGCGCCTCTGTTTTCTGGTGTCCGGTTTTCTGAAATCAAGACTTATGTGCCCCTTGTTACAAAGGCCATCGCCAACGGCGTTGAGGTAGCATTCCTGAATTATGAGTCTAAAGTTCTCTAACCAGCCTAGAGTAGATGATGATCCTTACATTGCATCATACACCATTCTGCATATACATTGCTGAAGTAGTAAAAAGTGGCTTGGTTGGCGATTCAGTTCACCAGGGAGATACAAAGTGTATGGTACAGCTGATTTCAGGCCACACTCATCTTCGTACCTGGAGATTATGGAACAAAAAAGAAGAAACATGACATTGCAAGCCTGATACATAGTGTGCTATGAGTTTTAGATGTGGAAATTGTTCATTAAATACCTTTGAATTATGTGGGTTTAATTTTTGAAGGAAGGGGGGGGGGGGGGGGGGGGGGTACAGTGAGAGGAATGAGTAGTTTACCTACTAGGGCCTTGTTTAGATCACCTCCAAATTCCAAGTTTTTTCACTCTCTCTCCATCACATCAATTTTTGGACGCATGCATAGAGCATTAAATGTAGGTAAAAAAAATAACTAATTGCACAGTTTGGTTGTAAATCACGAGACGAATCTTTTGAGCCTAGTTAGTCTATGATCGGACAAAGTTTGTCAAATACAAACGAAACGTGCTACAGTGTCCAGATTGCAAAAATTTGCAATCTAAACGAGGCCTAGGCAAAAGCATTCACATATAGATTGCACATTTTCTTGACTCGGATCTGTAGATCTAAATGGGATATTAT
The DNA here is from genome assembly GCF_019320115.1 of Miscanthus floridulus. Lineage (NCBI taxonomy): Eukaryota > Viridiplantae > Streptophyta > Magnoliopsida > Poales > Poaceae > Miscanthus > Miscanthus floridulus. The sequence continues at coordinate 70,543,264 of NC_089598.1, forward strand.
TTAACTGATCAACTGGGGTTGTCAATCTTTGTAACCACTATAATAGGGGTGAACATGTGACAGATATGATGCCTTCGTAAACAGAAGAATCTTTTGACTAGGCCCTTAATGTGAAGTCACTATAGCTCAACTGTTTTAGAATGTAAAAAAAATGTTGTTTTCACATAAATCAATTACACCTGAAATTTGTGATGGCATGGTTCTGTACTTTGCATGCTGAATTGAGCTTCTGCACAGTCCATCAGATTGTTGTTTAGTGCAGCCCCATGTGATGCAAGGATGGGGACTTCAGGTAGAACATGATTGCACAATGAAGAGAGAATGGGCATGTAAAAGGTACGGTGGGTAAAGATAACAAGGAATCATTTGCTATGCGCATGCCCATCATGAAATGGCCGTCACATGACACAGTTGTAAACAATGGTTTGTTTTCACAAATTTCAAGACGACATGATAGATTTATTCGATGACACTGGTGATGGTGGTGGTGCATCTCTAACTAGCATAACGGTTTCATACATCTGTTACGTTGAATTGCCCATACTTACGAGTGCAGCTAGTTCCACAACATATGTTTTTAATTGTATTTCCCTAATTTTCAGTCACATTCTGCAAACTTTAAGAAAATGTTTCTGTTTCAGAAATTGATCGAGCTTGGGGCAACAGACTTGTTGGTGCCCGGCGTTCTCCCAATTGGTTGCTTCCCGGTGTACCTGACGTTGTACAACACCAGCAGCAAAGCAGACTACAACGCCCGCACTGGGTGCCTTCGGAGGTACAACCGCCTCGCCTTCCACCACAACAGGGAGCTGAAGCAGCAGCTTGATGAGCTTCAGAAGAAGTACCCCAAGACAAAAATCATGTATGGGGATTACTTCAAGGCTGCAATGCAGTTTGTCGTCAGCCCTGGAAAATTTGGTGAGTTCTCCCTATCGCTGTCGCCTGTTATGCTTCTCCAGTATATCTTGTTGGGTTCAAAGAGTTTCAGACTGCATTCTTATCATGAAACCTTCAGAGAAAACATGTGATTTGCAGATTGAAAACCATCGTTTGCCTGCAATTTGATTTTATGGTTCTGATTTTTTTTTCGTTCCATGAAATGAACATTCTGAGCTACCGCAGGTTTCAGCACGGCTTTGCAAGCATGCTGCGGCGCAGGAGGGCAGGGCAACTACAACTTTAACCTGAAGAAGAAGTGTGGCGAGCAGGGCGCAAGTGTGTGCTCCAACCCGTCGTCGTACGTGAGCTGGGACGGCATCCACATGACTGAAGCTGCATACAGGAAGGTCGCTGATGGCTGGTTGAATGGCCCGTATGCTGAACCCCCGATTCTCAAGTCATAATTGAGATAGCTAAACTGTATGTAACACCGCTGCAGCTGCTGCGGCTAGAGATATGAGGAGTGTTTCGGGCAATAGATAAGATATGTTCCGGTTCTCAGGTCACAATTAAGTTATGGGTAAAGTAAAGCTATTTAGTCTGTTCATTGAAAGATTTGTATAAACCGTGCCGGTATAGATATGTTCCCAGCTGAAATGGCTGGAGTACAGATGCACCGTGTATGACATGTTTCCTGATTCTTTTCATTTTTCAAATTTTACGGCAATAATATGAGATAGATAATAAAAGTAACCAAGTTTCTGGTGCTCCTTCCGTTTAAATTATTAGGCGTTTTAGCTTTTTCATCTAAACATAGCGTATATTTAGATATCATAGCAAAAATTATGTATCTAAAAAGCCAAAACGTCTTGTAATGGAGAGAGAAAGTCTTGTAGCCTTGCAATTTCCATTGGTTCATGATAACCGACATTACAGAACACAACATGCCCTAGCTTTGATGTGGACGGGTGAGAAATAGAAATACCAACAACTGGTATGATTACGATGGCTGCTGGACAACTAAGTGAGGTAGCTGGATCTGAATAATCCATGGAATGGATCAATTTGAAACACCACCAGTCCTGCATTCTGCAGGTAACGAATGCTGCACGGCTTGGCTTTGTAACAACTTACCTCTGCATAGCAGTACAAGAACTTCATGCTCATGAAATAGTATTTCTGTCCAGGACATGCTCGGCAAGCAAACGACATTCTTTATCTGAACGTTTTTGTGACTGGAGGGTGTACATGGCCTTCGTCCTTGGAGGACAAATGGACAAGATAACTGATGTCTGCAAGTGGTCACGGTTTGGACTGATGCTGGTTGCTGGGTCATTTGCCAGGCATTGGAAACTGCCGACAGTCAGGAATGCCTTTTTGAACAATCTGTTAGATGATAGGATATCTTCTGTTGATATGGTAGGATACGGCTGTTGTAACTTAGCTTGTAAGGCAAGCATATGTATCCCATGTATCACGGCATGATCTGTTGAGATCAGCATGTAATCTATTGTACACCATGTTTGAGTATAAATACATGAGCCGAGAGCCCAGTCAGGGTAATCTCATTCCCATATTTCATTATATGGTATCAGCTAGCCTTTTTTTCCTCACGGAATAAGATCCAATGGCGGAACCATCCGCCGCCAATGCGCCGCTTGCCTTCGGCCTTCTCCCCGTCGTCTCGGAGAAGCTCACTCGTGGCAACTACAACATGTGGCATGCCCAGGTGTCGTCTGCGTTGAAGGGGGCTCGTCTCGCCGGCTACATCAAGAGCACGGCCGCACCCCCGCCTGAGTTCCTTGAGGGGGACTCATCCTCCCCCACCGATGGCAAGAAGCTCACCGATGGCAAGGAGCTGGAACCGCAGCCAAATCCGGCGTATGAGAAGTGGGTCTCTCAGGACCAAATTGTCCTCAGTTACCTCTTCTCCTCCCTCTCCAAGGAGGTCTTCGGCCAGGTCGCGACGGCGACCACCGCGGCGGAACTGTGGGCCGGGATACAAGATCTTCATGCCTCGCAGTCTCAGGCGCGCGTGATGTCTACGCGCATGGCCCTGGCCACGGCGAACAAGGGGACGTCGTCTGTGGCGGATTACTTCGTCAAGATGAAGGGCCTCGCCGACGAGATGGCTGCGGCGGGCCGCAAGATGGAGGACGAGGAGCTGGTCTCGTTCATCCTCATGGGCCTTGGTGATGACTTCGACTCCATTGTGTCTGCGGTGGCGGCGCGAGTCGAACCGATCTCCGTCGTCGAACTGTATGCGCAACTCATCAGCTACGAGCAGCGCAAGGAGATACATGGCGGAGGTTCTCAATCCTCTGTCAATGTGGCCACCAAGGGTGGCCGTGGGGGGAACAATTCCAACCCCAACCAGTCCCGTGGCCGCGGTGATGGTGGTCGCGTGGGTTTTCGCCGCGGCGGTGGTGGCCGTGGCAATGGTGGTCGTGGAAATGGTGGCGGAGGCGGTGGTGGTCGCAATTTTGTGTCCGGCGTCTTCTGCCAACTCTGTGGCAAGGAGGGTCATACTATGGTACGCTACTTCAAGCGTTTCGACGCCACATTCACTGGACCGCCGCAAAAGAGTGCATCGTCGGCGACCACGACGCCCTATGGAGTGGACACCAACTGGTATGTGGATTCTGGAGCCACAGATCACATAACCGGTGAACTGGAGAAGCTTTCCTTCCACAACAGGTATCGTGGAGGAGAGCAGGTACACACGGCCAGCGGGGCAGGTATGAAAATTGATCACATTGGTCATAGCATTTTGCAATCCCCAGTTCATGATATTCATCTAAATAATGTTCTCCATGTCCCTAGTGCCAATAAAAGTCTTCTTTCAGTCCATCGTCTTGTTAAAGATAACAATGCATTCCTTGAACTTCATCCCAAGCATTTTTCTCTTAAAGAACAGGTGACGAGGAGAACACTCCTCGAAGGGCGATGTGAGGGTGGTCTCTATCCGTTGAAGCCTCAATTGCACACACCATCTCCACCGAATAAATAAGTGCTTGGTGTCTTCAAGCCTACTACCTCCTTGTGGCATAGCCAACTTGGTCATGCCTTTGCTCCTGTCGTTCAGCAGATTATTAGTAATCATAAGCTTTCTCTTTCTAGTAGTTCGAGCAATGGTGTGATTTGTGATGCGTGTCAGATGGGAAAGAGCCATCAATTACCTTATCCTAAGTCAAACAGTGTTTCGTTTAAACCTTTTGAGCTTGTTTTCACTGATGTATGGGGACCGGCACCAACTTCTGTGGGTCGGCGTTCTTATTATGTCAGCTTTATCGATGATTATAGTAAGTTCACGTGGATCTATTTGTTGCATTATAAGTCTGAAGTCTTTCAATGTTTTCGTGATTTTCAGAACATGGTTGAGCGTCAATTTGATCATAAGATTCTTGCAGTTCAATCGGACTGGGGAGGGGAATATCAGTCCCTTAACTCCTTCAAATGCCTAGGCATAGCTCACCATGTATCTTGTCCACACGCACACCAACAAAATGGATCCGCTGAACATAAACATCGCCACATTATCGAGGTTGGTTTGTCCCTTCTTGCACATGCATCCATGCCACTAAAATATTGGGATGAAGCGTTCTTAATAGCTGTTTTTCTCATCAACCGTCTTCCATCCAAGGTCATTGCCAATGAGTAATGACACACCACATGAGCGCCTCCTCGGTTCACCTCCAGATTACACTTTTCTTTGAACTTTTGGGTGTGTTGTTTGGCCAAATCTTTGGCCTTACAACACCAAGAAAGTACAATTCCGGTCAAAATGTTGTGTTTTCCTTGGGTATAGCAATCTACACAAGGGGTTCAAATGTCTTGATCCCTCGACAGGTCGCATATATATTTCCCGTGATGTGGTGTTTGATGAGATGGTGTATCCTTTCGCTCAACTTCATCCCAATGCAGGAGCTCGTCTTCGTGCTGAGTTTTCACTTCTTCCCAATATTCTCCAAAACCCATCGTCGGACCTTGGGGACACAAATTTGCTTGATCAATGTTTGATTAATTCTGACCCTGCTAACGCTGTGGCAAGCTCCTCTACTGCTGTGGATGAAATAGTAACAAACCTAGCGCAAAATGATGGAGAAACGGCGCATTCTGGGGGTCATTTCATGTACCCCTCTTCATCATCGCATAATGACAATGGGGGCACGGGATCAGGAGGTGATTCTCCTACTCCTCGTACCGGTCGGTGGTGGGATCATCTTTGGGGTCGGGGTGCTCCGGTCCTGCGCTGTCGGGCCCTGGATCCTCTACATCGACGAACGTCGGGCTGTAGTCTTCATCACCGTCGCCTCTCACACTGGATTTGTCGCCTCCAGGAGATTTGTCTCCTGGATCCGCTGTGGCGGGTGCGCCTGAGCTCTTCCCCGTGCCGGCTACTGCGACTACACCACCTACACCTCCTCCGCCTCCTCCGCATCGGCATGGCACGCATCTTCAGCACGGGATCACCAAGCCAAAAGTTTGTTCAGATGGCACTATCCGGTGGGGGCTTCACAGCTCCGCTGAGCCAGAGGAGCCCAAGAATGTGAAGGCTGCTTTAGGAGATGCACGATGGGTTTTGGCCATGGATAAAGAGCATACTGCTTTGATGAACAATCAGACTTGGCACCTGGTTCCACCGCCCAAAGGCAAGAATATTATAGGATGCAAGTGGGTTTATAAAGTTAATAGGAAAGCTAATGGTACTGTTGATCGGTACAAAGCATGGCTTGTCGCCAAAGGATACAGGCAGTGATATGGGATAGACTATGAAGATACCTTTAGTCTAGTAGTCAAGGCTGCAACCATTCGACTTATTTTGTCAGTGGCAGTTTCCAAAGGTTGGTCTCTACGACAACTTGATGTTCAGAATGCCTTCCTTCACGACGTGCTCGAAGAAGAAGTATATATGCGCCAACCTCCGGGGTATGAAGCAAGAGGTTTCCAAATTATGTTTGCAAATTGGATAAGGCACTATATGGTCTCAAACAAGCACCACGTGCTTGGTATGCACGTCTATGTGGCAAGTTGATTCAGTTGGGCTTCACACCATCGAAAGGTGATACTTCCTTGTTTTATTACAATAAAGGGCAAATTACTATGTTTGTGTTGGTATATGTCGATGATATCATTGTAGCAAGTTCTTCACCAAATGCTACAAAGGATCTGCTCATGGATCTGGAAAAGGAGTTTGCTTTGAAGGATCTAGGAGATCTTCACTATTTCCTTGGCATAGAAGTGAAGAGAGGGTGGATGGCTTAATATTGTCGCAACAGAGGTATGCCATTGATGTTGTGAAGCGGACGAATATGGGTCACTGCAAGCCGGTGGATACACCCATCTCTACTTCAGAAAAGCTCAGCATCACAGAAGGGACTAGTCTCGGTGAAGAAGATTCAACAAGGTACAGGAGCGTTGTTGGAGCACTCCAGTACCTGACACTCACTAGGCCTGATTTGTCTATCCCAGTTAACAAAGTATGCTAGTTTCTTCATTCACCAACTACAACACATTGGAGTGCGATGAAAAGAATCCTACAGTATGTGAAAGGAACTTTGACCATGGGTCTAAAGATCAGGAAATCAAACTCAACTCTTGTCAGTGCATTTTCTGATGCTGACTGGGCAGGTTGTGTGGATGATAGGAGATCAACTGGAGGGTTTGTAGTGTTCCTTGGTCTGAATCTTATATCTTGGAGTGCTAGGAAACAACCTACTGTGTCACGGTCTAGCACTGAGGCAGAATATAAAGCTTTGGCCAATGCAACAGCTGAAATGATGTGGATTCAGAGATTGTTGATAGAAATTGGAATACCACACTCTCCAGTTGCTCGGTTGTGGTGTGACAACATAGGAGCTAAGTATCTGTCAGCTAGCTATCGATGTTTTACCACCGATAGCCTGCCACGGGGGTACCCGGGGCAGTATGTTTGGGCTTCGACGTATGCCGAACTCGATGGTTTACGCAAGAGACAGCCGATTTATCCTGGTTCAGGCCCTCGATCGTAGATCGAGTAATAACCTTACGTCCAGTCGGCCTTAGCCTTTGCGTCGGATTGATTATGATCTGCTCTGTTCTCCCTCTTTGACAGGAGCATTGCCCTCCTTTATATAGTCAGGAGGCCAGAGTCCTAGTCGGTTTACAATGAGATTTCCTAGTAGGATTACTTGATAGTTCTACTACTAAGATTTACATGGGAAGAATCCTAGTTGAACTAGATCTTCTCTCTCCCTTGCGGGGTATCCTGTGGGTCCCGTATCGATAAGCCCCCGAGCACTTCATGGTTGAACTCTAAAAGTCTCGCTCTGCCCCTTCAAGTCTTGTTGAGTAGGAATAAGATGTCATCCGAGTGCTTTCTGGAGTGAAACCTTGTAGCGCTTCTTAGGATCTTTGAGTGGTGAGTGCTTTTCTGAAGAAAAAATACATCCATCTAGTTGTAGTCCCCGAGCCTCTTGCTATTTGGAACAAGGAGCTGGAGGATCTTGTCTTGAAGTTGTTCCGATTGTTTGTTGAAGTTTTATAAAAAAGAACTCGAATATGGCTCGTTCGGGTTCGTTTTGTCGTAATGTCTGAAATGGGTCTGTGTTGAGAAGTCTTTTGGTGACGTGCGCTTTTTCGAAGAAAAAGGGCACTCACTGAGTGTAGCCCCCGAGCCTCTTGCTATTTGGACCAAAAGTTAGAGGGTCTTGATCCTTTATGTTGTTTGAAAATTGTGTTCTGAAGTAGTCCCCAAGACTTGGATTAAACCATCGTCCGAGAAGTCTCGCGGCATCCTCCGAAGCGGCCTTTTAGTCTTGGAATTAAACCATCATCCAAGTAGTTTTGCAGCATGCAGCCTCCGAGCTTATGTCTGGGTTCCTTTTTGGTGAAATTGCACTCACTGAGTGTACGAGCCTCGTGCTTTTGGGTTTATCCCGCAGCTCTGCGCTTTCTCTAAGTTCTTCTCTTTAGAAAAGAAGTCGGATGAAGAGTCTTGATGTATCGTCGTTTGTTGTAGTCTGAGTTTCTTGTTTCTTGGTCCTTTGTCTTTGGTTCCGAGCCTCCGGAAGTAGTTGAAATGAAAACCGGGTTCCCTAGCTAGTGTTGATTAGGCTATGGTGCTGGTCGAGCCTCCGAGCGTATATCCGTGTTGTTTGTTCAGGAAGAAATCGGATGCGAGGGTCCTGACGTATTCTTTGATGGTCTACTGTTGCCAGATGTAGTTGTATGGTGGTGGTTGAGTGTAAATGCCTTTTGTTCACGGGTTTGTACTGTGCTGGTATATTCTTCCGAATATGCCCGTCTTCGAGTACTGCTTCCTCTCGCCTGAGTCATCTATTATTGAGTCCTGTTTTTTCACTGTGTCCTTTGTTAGGCTTATTTCGTTGGTACTCCTAGTCCATGTGCGCTGATCCTTTGGTCTATAAATACTGTCCCGGAGTGCTTGTTTTTCATTCATTGGATATTCTATTGAAACCTTGGTGGTCATGAACATGGTAGTTTGTGAAGTAGAGCAGCCCCCGGGCTTGTTTTGTAGTTCCTGTGTGTCTTGTCGTAGCTGGAGGAAGTCTTGTGATAGGGATTAGAGGTAGGCTAATCCCGCAACAGCATCTGTGCCAGGATGTACATGGTGGTAGTTGGAGGAAGTCTTGTGATGTGGGCTTCGTTCCTTCATCCGGCAGTTCTGGGTTGATCCTCATCGCCTGTCTTGAGACCGTCCGGTGCAGATCAACACCATATCCAGCATCACATCGGTCTTGGGTAGACAGATGCCTACCGGCCTTCTATGCTCCATGTTGCCCTGCCGTGCTGTCGATTTCCGCCTTGGATGCACTGCGTTCGTCCTTTGAAGAAAACAGTGTAACTGATGGCGGTTTGTCCTTCCGAGTAGCAATTTGGGACACGTAGTCGTTCTAGAGCCTAGTCATGTCCATGTTCCTCTTTGCTACTTTGCTTTTCGTGGTGCCGAGTTCGTTGGGTCTTGTAAGATTTGTATCTTCTATTTTTGAAGTCGCTTGTAATGTAACGAATCTTGTCTTCTGAGTTGTCTTTGACTTTTCTGTTGTGATCCCTGTTGTTCGTGAGACTACCGAGTTCTTTCTTACATAACCGGGTTCTTCTGTTCCTCGTGAGGTAGCCCTTTCTTTCTTCTTTCTTTCTTCTTGGTTTGACGGGTTGTTCTTGTATCAATCTGATAACCCTGCCGTGGCGTTGGATGGATAAGTCTAAAATCTGCCCGTTGGTTTGTACCGTTTGTGAGGATTCGTGCCCTCCATTGTTTTAGCTGCGTCGGTAAATGGACCGTTGCGTTCCCACATTGTGTTTTAACGGGCTTTGTGGGCCGTTTGTATCACTGAAAAATCTATTTAAAGACCTTTTATCTTCCTTTCCCTTGTCGCCCAGCTCTTGCCTTTAAACCCTAGCTCTCAGAAATCCGCCGCCGTCGTTGTCGCCATCACCCGAGCACCATCATTCTAGCTTCATCTTCCTTAGTGCCTTTTTTGCTTCCGCCAGTTCATGGGAAAGAAGAAAAATGCAAGCAAGTCTCAGGCAACCTTCGTGGACGAGGAGTCATCCCTGTCTTTGATTGAAAACCAGGAGTTCGTGGCCATGAGGGTAGCTCAGAAGGTTTGGCCGGCTCCAACAACAAGCGAAGACCAGCTGCGCGAGCTCGTTAGCGATGGCTTGATCCAAAGCAAAGTCATCGCTGAATGGAGAGTTCCGGGCGAGCATCGGGTTCCGGCTCCGGGTCCTGGTGAGATTGTCCTTTTTGTTTCCTTTGTCGGCGCTGGACTTTGTCTTCCTGCTTCCGCCTTCCTTCATCAGTTTCTTGGTTATTTCGGGGTTAGTCTGAACCATCTAACCCCCAATGCCGTTCTCCATCTTTCTGTTTTTGTTCACCTTTGTGAAGCCTTCCTTGGGATCCCTCCTTCTCTATCTCTTTTTCGCTTTTTCTTTCATCTGAAACCTCAACCCCGCCGTGAAGAAACCAGCGCCCCTCGGCGGGTTGCGGGATTCAGTTTCGCCAGGGTCTCAAAATTAAGTTTTTTGATTATGACCTGGTTGATTCTGTCAAATATTGGCGTGCCGAGTGGTTCTACGCTGCCAATTTGATCCCTTCTCTTGTCGTTCACTCCGGATCTGGTCCTGTGGTGAATGACCGATGGGACATGAAGCTTGAGTCACCTGCTGAGATTCAAGCGATCCAGCCACTCCTTAATAGGATTAGCATGCTGAAACAGCAGGGTTTGACCGGCTTTGGTATTGTTTCAAGCTTCCTTTGTCGCCGGGTTCAGCCTTTGAAAGAGCGGGAGCATCTCGGCTTTGAGTATTCTGGGGCCGAGGATCCTTCACGCATGGTCCCAGCTCTTGAGCTGACCAGTGAGGAGGTACTCAAGCGCCTCCAGAAGATGCTGAAAGGAGTGAGCGTCATTCCTCCTGCCGTCTCTGAGTTCTCGGCCATCAACCCGCCCCTAGCTGTGAGTTGTCTATCTTTTTGTTTGAGTTCTTTATGTACTCTTGCTGCATCCGTTCTTGCTTAGCTTTTCCTTGTCTCGGTGTTTTATCTTTTTTCGCAGGAGCTTGGGCGGAACTTTGTCGATCCGATCCCCCTGATGTTCTCCCTGCCGTGGCGAAGACTGGGGATCGTCTAGCTGGTACTTCTGCAATTAGTAAGTCTCAAACCTTTACAGCCCTTCCTGGGGTTTCTTTCAGATTTGTTGATGTATATGAAGAATATGTTCCTCGTCTAGTCCCTCGCGGTCCTCGCAGTGTCCCGAAGAGGGGGCCGAATGGACGGGTCTTCATCTGGCTTGCCTATCTCCAAGAGGCCTCGCAAACCAAGTACTCCCTTAGGTACTCCAGTTGTTGCTAGCATGCTCTTAGGTGAGCACATTTAATACTCTTTGTTCTTTTATTTTCATGTTTCTCTCTTGAATCGAGTACTTTTCATCTCCTTTTCAGCAGGTGCTCTGGTTTCGTTGGCTGAGGAAGAAGAGGATGATGAAGTCCCCCTCATCATGCGGCGGTGAGTTGTTTTTCATATTCTTGTTGCATTGAATTTCTCCTCTTTGTTTTGAATTTTAGTCTTGAACTTTTTGAAGTAATCGAAGGTCGGGTGTGAGTTCTTCCGAGGCTCCCGCGCTGACTTCTTCTGACGCTCTGGTGTCGAGTTCTTTGGTTGCCTCTGTCTCGAGCTGTACTGCTCCTCCGGTGCGGAGTTCTTCCACGGCTCTAGCCCTGGCTTCTTCCGCGGCTCCGTTGTCGGTTGTCCCGCTCCCGTCGCCGGGTGGCGGGGATGTCTTCACCGTCGTGGTTCCCCCTGCGAGGCTTTCTCTTGGCTTCGCGAAGAAAAAAGTAATCGGGTGAGTAGATTCTAGCTTTATCTTTTTGGCTTTTATCTTCCTTCCTCTGGTTTTTATTGATGCTTCCTTTTATCACTTTTCAGTGTTTTGTCTTCTCTAATTTCTTCATCGACTTCTTCTTTGCCTCCCGCCGTGCCAACGAGTTCCGAGCCTCAAGACTCACAACATTCTGTTGATGAAGTCGCCACGGGGGCTTCAGAGCTACCTGGCGGAGTTGCGGACTCGGTCGCTCCGGAGGTAACTGTGGCCGTCGCGCCGGGTCCTTCTGAGGGTTTGGCTCCGGCTTCCCTGGAGGTTGCTTTGGTCGTTCCTTCTTCGCCCCAGCCGGCCTCTCCTTCCCCTTCTCTTGCTTCCGGCGGCCCCTCCTTTTCCGGTGACGTGGTGCAACAGTTCGATGCCACTCATCGGTTATCGGAGCTGACCGCAGCCTGGGGGAGCTTGTCGACCCTCGCGACTTCTTTTGGTGAAAAGCTCCAGGTAGATTTTACTGCCACTCCTCTTTTGCATGCTTGTTTTTCTTCTATCCTTACGCCTTGTTTCTCTTTGCCTCTTTTTGCTCAGTCTTTCTCTCGTGATCATTCTGGCTTCTTTTTCTCATCTGAAAATGAGAGGAAGTTGTCTTCGGAGGTGGACGCTCTGAAAGCCGATCTTGACCTCCTCCGGGCTGAGTTGGAGACGGAGCGTCAAATGCACCAAAAGGAGGAGAAAGCCCTTCGCGTCCGGGTAGTGGAGACGGAGAAACAGAGAGATGCTGCGGTGGAGTCTGCGAAGAATGAATGCAAAGGTGCCGCGGGTTCTGCCTGTTTCTTCTTGTATTTTGACTTCTTTTTCCGCTGACTTGTTCTTGGGTGTCCTGTCTAGCTCTCCGAGTTGAGAAGCAGAAGCTCTCGGAGAGTATTGATGAAATGAGGGCCCTTGTCCGTTCTAGTCATAATAGAGCTGAGGAGGTAATTACTCATGCTGAAGGAAGAACTCGCCCTTGCTAAGCTGATTAGGCGTGGAGCTGACAGAGATCTTGTGCAGGCCCAAAAAACTATTGAAGGCTTGTTCGGGAAGCTGGCGACGGCTACTGAGAATTGGAATGTTTTGTGGAAATCTTTTCAGTTCAGTAGCCGATGTCCTCCGGACTCCAGCGGATGACGGGCTAATCTTGGGCGCAGTTCATTCCCCGGATTCCGACTCGTTTCCAAGAGTTCGTGAAGAGGTGTGCCCAAGTATGTACCAAGAATGTGCTGGCCCAGGTCCAGGGTCCTTGCTCCAGAGGTGCCTCTCTCCAAGATAGCAGAAGAAGCTGAAAGCCAAGAATATCTTGACGCCGTTGAGAGGATGGAGTCTGAGGTCGAAGGTCTAGCCAGTAGGGTTGTAGACAGTCTAAATATTGACATTTCCCTTTCTGATGACAACGCCTGACTCGATTGAGCATCCCCTTGTAATATTACACTCCTTTTTAAATGAAGATTCTTTATTTTTGTTGATGTATTCTTTGCCTGGGTGCGGTTGAAGTTACTTGACTTGCTGAGTACTTTATCCTATTCCTGTCTCTGCTCCGCAAAACAACTCTGTGCGTTATTCTGACGAGACCCCTTGATTTGTCGAGTATTTTTCTTTTCTTCCTCCTTTGTGATCCGTCGAGTGCTTTGTCCGTGCTATGACTTGTTAGATGTAGATCTTTGCGTTAACAACCTTTCGCCTGCGCTATGTAAAACGACTCGGTATAGAATGTTGCCTTGACAAACTTCAGCATCCGAGTGCTTTCTTGAATGGCGCTTGTGCTTTTTTGAGGAAAAAGTATTCCTATCTGGATGTAGCCCCCGAGCCTCTTGCTTTTCGGAACAAAGTGCTGGAGGGTCTTTTGAAGTTAAATTTCGGCCGACTCAGCCATTTTGCTTTTTGTTTCGGGTGTTAGCTTTTAGCTACCCTCATCGGCGAGCTCAAGCGTTTTTTCAGCTATTTTGCTCTTGGCCGGGATGCTCAGGCATGTTTTTAGCCATTTTGCTTTTTTGTTTCGGGTGTTAGCTTTTAGCTACCCTCATCGGCGGGCTCAAGCGTTTTTTCAGCTATTTTGCTCTCGGCCGGGATGCTCAGGCATGTTTTCAGCCATTTTGCTTTTTTGTTTCGGGTGTTAGCTTTTAGCTACCCTCATCGGTGGGCTCAAACGTTTTTTAGCTATTTTGCTCTCGGCCGGGATGCTCAGGCATGTTTTCAGCCATTTTGCTTTTTTGTTTCGGGTGTTAGCTTTTAGCTACCCTCATCGGCGGGCTCAAGCGTTTTTTTAGCTATTTTGCTCTCGGCCGGGATGCTCAGGCATGTTTTCAGCCATTTTGCTTTTTTGTTTCGGGTGTTAGCTTTTAGCTACCCTCATCGGCGGGCTCAAGCGTTTTTTCAGCTATTTTGCTCTCGGCCGGGATGCTCAGGCATGTTTTCAGCCATTTTGCTTTTTGTTTCGTGAAAACAACTCGTTGAAGGTCATGACAAGACATGCTGTGGATGAATGCCATCTTTATTGATCATGAGTATAAACTACTACATATGTTGTTGAAGAGTATTGCTTTTCGTCGATTGTGAACGTTGGTCCCTTGTGGCTTGCATATCTATTTTTTCTTGAGTTGTTTCTACGCGTAGAATCTTCTTAGCTGACTGATGTGCCATGTATTGCTGACTTCTTTTCCATCTTCGGTTATTAACTTGTATGTGCCTGGTCCGGTGACTTTTGTGACAATGAAGGGACCTTCCCATGGACCGAGTAGCTTATGTCGTCCGTCAGTCTTCTGTATCCTTCTTAGTACTAAGTCTCCGACTTGTAGTGATCGAGGTTGGGTACTCTTGTTGTAATGCCGTCTTAAACCTTGTAGGTATCTGGCTGATTGGAGGGTAACGTTTACTCTGATTTCTTCTGAGCTGTCGAGTTCTAATCTTCTTGTGTGTTCCGCTTCTCCTTCATCATATTGCTCTATCTTTGGGGATGTCTAGATCAAGTCGGCGGGCAGCACGGCCTCTGACCCATAAACTAGGAAGAAAGGTGAGTAGCCTGTTGCTCTGCTTATTTGAGTTCGTAGTCCCCATACTACTTTCGGTAATTCTTCAATCCATTTGGACCCATAGTCCACTAGTTCTTCGTATAATCTTGGCTTTAATCCGGCTAGTATGAGTCCATTAGCCCTTTCTACTTGTCCGTTGGCCTCTGGATGTGCAACAGACGCATTGTCTATACTGAAACCACAGTCTTGTGCCTAGCCCTTGAATTCTGTAGCTGTGAAAGGGGAGCCTAGATCTGTGATGATTTGATTGGGCATGCCGAAGCGGTGCATAATGTCTTGGATGAACTCGACTGCTTTGGTTGCGCTGTACTTCGCGAGTGGTTTGTATTCAATCCACTTGGTGAATTTGTCGATTGCTACGAAGATGTACTCGAAGTCGCCTTTTGCTTTTTTCAGGGGTCCTACTTGATCTAGCCCCCAGCAGGAAAAAGGCCAAGCGGGTGGGATGCAGATAAGATTGTGAGCTGGTACATGGGCTTGTCTTGCAAACATTTGGCAACCTTTGCATTTTTTGACAAGCTCTTCTGCATCTTTCAAAGCGGTTGGCCAGTAGAATCCGGTGCAAAATGCTTTGCCAACCAGTGTCCTTGAAGCAGCATGATTTCCACAGCAACCTGAGTGTATTTCATCTAGGATTTCTTTGCCTTCTTTAAATGAGACACATTTTAGTAGTACTCCTGATGATGCTGCTCTTCTGTAGAGTTTATCCCCTACTAGAACGTAGTTTTTGCTTCTGTGAACAACTTGTGTGGCCTTTGCTTTATCTGCTAGCAGTTTATTTTCTTTGATATAGTCAATGAAAACTTGGGTCCATGAAGTGTTGATTATCAAGATCTGAACGCCTTTAGCCTGAATTTCATGTGTTGTTTCACCGGGTTGTTTGATAGAGGGAACTGATAGCTCTTCTATGAATACGCCGGGTGGAACTTTTGCTCTGTCTGATCCGAGCTTGGCAAGGACATCTGCTGCAATGTTGGAATCATGTAGGACGTGTAAAATTTCTAATCCTTGGAAATGTTTTTCAAGTTTCCATATTTCAGCACAATAAGCACCCATGTTTTCTTTGGTGCAATCCTAATCTTTGTTGACTTGGTTGATGACCACTGCTGAATCGCCGTATACGAGTAATCTTTTTATTCCGAGGGTAATCGCCACTCGTAGCCCATGGATGAGGGCTTCATATTCTGCTTCGTTATTTGTAGCTTGCCATAATATCTAAAGGACGTACTTGAGTTGTTTTCCTTCTGGAGAAATGAGGAGAACGCCTGCACCGGCCCCACCTAGTTTGAGTGATCCGTCAAAGTACATCTTCCAGTGGTCAAGGATTATATCTGATAAAGGCTGTTGAATCTCTGTCCATTCGGACACGAAATCGGTGAGGGCTTGAGATTTGATTGCTTTCCGTGGGGTGAAATTGATGTCAAGAGCTCCAATTTCAACTGCCCACTTGGATATGCGCCCCGTGGCATCTTTATTGTGTAGGATGTCTCCGAGTGGAAAATCTGTCACCACGGTAATCTTGTGGCTTTCGAAATAGTGGCGAAGCTTCCGTGAGGTAATGAGTAGAGCGTAGAGTAGTTTTTGTACATGCGGGTACCGGATTTTGGATTCTGACAGTACTTCACTGATGTAGTATACGGGACGTTGCACTTTATACACGCGCCCTTGTTCTTCTCTTTCTATGACTATTGCTGTGCTGATTACGGTAGGAGTCGCCGCAATATATAGCATCATATCTTCATCTTTCTTTGGAGGTGTCAGGATAGGCGATGAAGTGAGGTATTCTTTAAGTTTTTTGAAAGCTTCGTCGGCCTCTATTGACCACTCGAACTTGTCTGTCTTCTTTAGTAGTTTAAAGAAAGGTAACCCCTTTTCGCCGAGTCTTGATATGAAATGGTTGAGGGCCGCCATGCATCCTGTTAGTTTCTGCACATCTTTGACACTTCTAGGTGGGCCCATTTCTGTTATAGCTCGAATTTGCTTGGTGCTGGCTTCGATCCCGCGCTGACTGACCAAAAATCCGAGTAGTTGTCCTGAAGAAACTCCAAATACACATTTATTTGGGTTCAATTTCCATCTCCATTTCTTCAAGTTTTCGAAGGTTTGCTTTAAATCTTCAATTAGAGTGTCGGGGTTCTTTGTTTTCACCACCACATCGTCCACGTATGCCTCCACATTTTCACCGATTTGATTCCCAAGGCAAGTCTGGATAGCTCTTTGGTACGTGGCGCCAGCGTTCTTTAGTCCAAATGACATGGTCTTGTAGCAGTAGGCACCAAACGGGGTGATGAAAGATGTCTTGCTCTGGTCTTCTTCTTTTAGTGCGATCTGGTGATATCCTGAATAGCAATCGAGAAAAGATAATAGCGTAGATCCTGCTGTCGAGTCAACTATCTGGTCAATGCGTGGTAGCCCGAACGGATCTTTTGGGCAATGTTTGTTGAGATCTGTGTAATCGACGCACATACACCACTCGTCCGTGTTTTTCTTCTGTACAAGGACCGGGTTTGCTAGCCAATCTGGATGAAGGATCTCCTTGATGAATCCGGCTACCATCAGTTTTGTTATTTCCTTTTTAATTGCTGCCTTCTTGTCGGGTGAGAATCGTCGTAGCCGTTGTTTTATAGGTTTGGAGCTTTTGTTAACATCAATTCTGTGCTCAGCCAACTCCCTTGGGACTTCTGGCATGTCGGCTGGCTTCCAAGCGAAGATATCTTTGTTGTCCCGAAGAAAGTTGGTGAGCGCGAGTTCCTATTTTGCCGAGAGGTGAGCACTGATAGTTGCTGTCTTGGAGGTATCGCCTGTGCCTAAGTCGATTTGCTTGACGTCGGCTTCTTTTGGTGGTGCGATGATGCTGGGCTTTTTAGCCGGTATTTCTAATTCTTCTTGGCTTGTTTCTGCAGCGATTGCGGCTATTTCTTTTCTTCCATTGTCGGCTTGCGCTTTAGCTGCAATTTGGATCGCCTGAACGTCGCAGTCAAAAGCGCGCTTTAAATCGCTTCGAAGAGAAAGGATACCGTTGGGTCCTGGCATCTTAAGCAGTAAGTACGGATAATGTGGTATTGCCATGAATTTGGCCAGTGCTGGACGTCCGAGGATTGATGATATGATGAATCGAAGTCGGCGACTTCAAATTTGATAAACTATGTTCGGTAGTTTGAAGGAGTTCCAAAGGTAACAGGTAAAGTAATTTGTCCGAGTGGCATGACTGCTTTACCGGGTACTATTCTGTAAAAAGGTGTGCTTGTTGGCGTAATCATCCCGGCGAGTTGTAGTCCCATTTTCCTTAGAGTTTCTGAAAAGATGATGTTAAGTCCAGCTCCTCCATCGATTAGTACTTTGGTGACGGTCATACCAGCAATAGTCGGATCTAGAACCAGTGGATAATGGCCTGTGTTTCCCACGCTAGTCCATTGGTCTTCTCTGGTAAATTGGATAGGATACTGCGACCAATTGAGGTATCTTGGTGTAGCCAGTTCTGCTGTCATAATGGTCCGCAGGGCTAGTTTTTCTTGATGTTTGCTTCTGCAATCCGGAGCCCCTGAGAAAATCACTGCTACCGTTCCCCTGGGTTTTTGGAATCCTTTGTCCTCGTGGTTGTCTTCTTCTCTTTTCTGATTGTCCTCTTTGGTGTTTTCCTTACTATCTTTTCTTGTGTATCGATCATTGAAAGTGTAGCAATTTCCGATGATGTGCCTCCCACTAGGGTGCAATGGGCAACGTATGTTTTCAATGTCATCATATCTTCTGGGTTTGGGAAACTTCTTTGATTTGTCGGCCATTGCCACAGTATTGTCTGGTCTACGTTTTCTTTCTTGATGTCTGCTATTTCGGTGATTTTGCTTGTCCGGGTTGTCTTGGTTGCTTCTGTCCGGGAACCTCTCTCATGTTTTTTCTTCTGCAGTAATCATCTTTTCTACTGTACGTCTAAATTCTTCATTGTTTCTCGGATTTTCTTTGCAGAAGTCTTGAAATTGCCATCTAGCCATGATTCCGTGAGAGAAAGCTTCAATTACTTCTCGTTCGGTTATGTCATGCACTTGAGCTCGTAGTTCGCCGAATCGTCGATAGTAGTTTCTAAGACTTTCACCTCCCTTTTGCTTGAGTCCTTTTAGTTCTGCATGAGTGATTGGGTGTGTAATGATTCCTGCGAAATTCTCATAAAAAGCTCTTTGCAAATCCTCCCAATTTCTGATAGATCCTGGATTTAGTTTATCGAACCATTGGAGGGGCATGGCCTCCAGTGCCATGGGGAAGAAAAGGGTTTTGATATCGTCGTCTCCTCCGGCTAGTTCAATTGATTGTGAATATATTCTGAGCCATTGCTTTGGTTTAGTTTTGCCATCATACTTGGAGTGATTAGACGGTTTGAATTTGTGAGGTAATCGCACCAATGCGAGCCTGTTCGCGAAGCAGGGGAACCTGTCGTGTGCCTTGGTTTCTTTGAATTCAGATTCGGCGCCTTCCTCTGGCCAACTGTTGTTCTGATGGGAACAATCTTGCGAGGTTGTCTGGGTAGGTACCCTGCTCCTAGTCTTCCTTAGTTGTTCAAATCGGTGGCCTTGGTTATGTTCCTTCCTACTTCCTCCGTCATGGCTTCCACCCGGCCCAAGTCTTTCGAAAGCGGATTTCCTTTGATTTTGATCTTCTTGCCGGTGGGTTGTTGATCTGGCGGGTAGTCTTGATCGAGCTTTCTCTTCATACGTTCTCGGGATTGTCGATCGGAGCAAGTCCTGGAGCTGTTCATACTTCTCACCAGGATGCGAAGTTGCTCCGAGTTCTTCTAATGCTTCTCGAATCTTATCGTAAGGCGTGTTCGCCGTGCGTCTTCCTTCGACTTCTCGTTGCGATTTTCTTTTGTCATACTCAGCCAATTCTGACTCGTATCTGATCCAAGCTTCCCTGCGCTGCCTAGCACGGTGTTGGCGCCCTTGCTTCAACTTGTTTTTTCTTTCTCTAGCTTGTCTCTGACTATCTGTTTCTCCGTCGTAGCCCTGGGCAAAGGGTGATATGTTGGATTCTGATTCATCTGATGATCTGACATCGGGTGCTTCCGGAGGATTTAATGGTGACCACGGTCGTCGAACCATGAGCACTTCTCGTGCATGAGTCGTTCTGTTATTGGCGTTAGTTTTCATGCTGTCGGAGTCGCTGATAACTTTAGTGGATGCCTCGGTGTCGTAGATCGAGGCTCCTTCTTGGTAAGGTAAAATAGCTATTGTTGTTGTGCCGACTAGTTGGGTTCCGCTACCCTCAGGAACGGAATCCGGCCAGTGGATGATACAGTCCTACGATGTTATCGTTAGCACGAGACCCTCCTAAGCTCCTGTCAGTGGTATCCTGAATCTTGGATTGAAAAATCTTTCGACCTGTCCCTGATAGGATTTTGTCATGTTGTCGAGCCCAAATGGAAAAGAACTCGACTTCTTGAGAGAATTCTGGGGGTAATCCGAGTTGTTTTGGGTTGTGTTCTGGAATCTTGTCAAAAAAGAACTCGGTTTCTTGAAAGCACTCGGATAAAACTTCGCCTTGGAGCTTGAATTCGAATCGGATACGAGTGGTCGTGAAATCCGATTTGACTCGGATACTATGAGCTGCGCGAATCTTCTGGTGAGCTGATCTGTTGCAGTTGTTGAAATAGGAACTTCTTTTAGATGATCTGGATCTTCGAGGAGATGGCTTTGAAGCTTGCCGTTGTTGTCTGCCTCGCAGATCCATGAGCCGAAGATGAAAGTTTATCCCGTCGGGAAAATTATGTTGTCGAGGTCCATCGAGCTCTCGGAAGCAAAGTTGCCGAAAGCCCCTACCTGGTGCGCCAGCTGTCGATGTTTTACCACCGATAGCCTACCACGGGGGTACCCGGGGCAGTATGTTCGGGCTTCGGCATATGCCGAACTCGATGGTTTACGCAAGAGACAGCCGATTTATCCTGGTTCAGGCCCTCGATCGTAGATCAAGTAATAACCTTACGTCCAGTCGGCCTTAGCCTTTGCGTCGGATTGATTATGATCTGCTCTGTTCTCCCTCTTTGACAGGAGCATTGCCCTCCTTTATATAGTCAGGAGGCCAGAGTCCTAGTCGGTTTACAATGAGATTTCCTAGTAGGATTACTTGCTAGTTTTACTACTAAGATTTACATGGGAAGAATCCTAGTTGAACTAGATCTTCTCTCTCCCTTGCGGGGTATCCTGTGGGTCCCGTATCGACACTAACCCGGTTTTTCACGCAAGAACAAAGCACATCGAAATAGATTTTCATTTTGTGCATGAAAGGGTAGCACAGAAGCTCTTGGACATCAGGTTCATAAATACCGATGATCAATTGGCAGATGGATTCACAAAGCCTATCACGGCATCCAAATTGAAGGAGTTTAGATTCAATCTCAACCTTGTTAGTGGCTGAGATTGAGGGAGGGTGTTAGATGATAGGATATCTTCTGTTGATATGATAGGATACGGCTGTTGTAATTTAGCTTGTAAGGCAAGCGTATGTATCCCGTGTATCGCGACATGATCTGTTGAGATCAGCATGTAATCTGCACATGTAATCTGTACACCATGTTTGAGTATAAATACATGAGCCGAGAGCCCAGTCAGGGTAATCTCATTCCCATATTTCATTATACAATCCACCGGCGGAGTTCACTAGGGAGGGTGTTGGATCCAAAAGGAATGGTCCAGATTTAGCCCCACCCTAAACAGAGAGATATTTTTTTGAGGAGAACCTAAACAGAGAGATGGCCCAATAGGCTGTGCCCAGTGCACTGGATTGAAGCCCTCTACTGTTGGCCAACATGGCCCGACGCCAGTTGTGTCCGTGTCGGCCCGGCACAATAGACTAGGACTTGATTACGGGATGGGCGCATGTCGGCGTGGACACGGCATAAGATCAGCGGCATGTTACGATTGGAGCCCATCACGTCTGGCCCGCGAGTGGACGGGATGCTCGACGTGCACCATGTCACCATTGGCTCGAGAATACTGCACCATGTCCATGTAGAAAAGTAGAGCGCAGCTTCGATAATTCCAGCTAATATGAAAAAAAAATATGTCACGTACTATTACCATTTATTATTTCTATTCTAGCGGAGTGTTCGGCCGGGATGAAATATGGCACTGTTAATGCTGGAAACACTGTTTATGCTGAAATTTTATGAGAGAAAAATACTGCTCCGACTAGAAAAAACGAGCCAAACACCAGTAGGACGACACATCTTTTGTTGGGCCGAGCGTCATGACCTGAACGGCGAGGCCGGAGGCCCCTTGAGCGTAGCTCCTGTCATACTGGCTTCAAGTTGAACAGGTACTGACAAAGGTGTAACACAAGCACAACAATGGCAGCAAGACGCTCGCGAGGAGGATATGGATATGGCCGTTTCGGCCAAACAAGAAGGTGACGCCATGATGATGTCGTCGCAACTTCATAACTTTTGTTTTCCTTATGAAAACAAATCCGCAAATACGGGTCAAAATACATACATTTATGCACGGTCATAGATGTCACGTAGGACCGCTGACACTTAATGCAGTGTCTATCCGTTTCGCCGCTCTTTCAATCACAGTTTTCAGCTTTTTCACGGTCCAAAAGTTCACGATAATTTTTTCATAGCTCACAGCTTAAGCAAGCACACCCGTGTGCAGTCAGGGAATGCTAAGGGCACGTACCACGGAGCTCTTTGAGCCGTTTGCATCTGACAAAATTTGCAGAAAACTTGCCTCGCGAGCAGCAGATGGGATGGGGGCGTCGTCTCGCGACATGCCGGCTTCAACCCATGCTTCGAGAAATCAACTACGGATGAACGGATCTCGTGTGGGCGTTGTCTATTCTCCATCCTCTGCCTATCTATGCGATAGAAGAGGAGCTGAAGTGGGGGAGAGTGAGGCAGCCGTCCAGAGGCACGGTGGCGGCGAGGTCTGTCTCGGCCGGCCATACCAGCCGTTCCGAGAGTACCTGAGTTCGTGATCTAATTTAGCAAGGAGTTGATAGCAAGAATTGGAAATATAAACATCAAATGAATAGTGAAACTTGATCACAAGATTTACGTAGACTTCACGGCTTCCAATGCAAAGTGTTTTGTTAGCTTCTTGTCTTTTCCCAAAGAATGTACAAATTGACTAAAACTTATAAAATTCATATAAAATCAAAATTGGATCCAAAAATTATGATTCAAATTTTGTTAGGTTCGTTTCGACCAGAACTATAACCTAAAAGTGATGTAACATATGTTACGTCTTGAAGGTTTTCTGCATATTTTATTTTGTGGAACCATTAGTATATTTTTTAAAAATTGTTTTGCTCAATAAAAAATGCAAAAATACGTAATCCACTCGTATCAGTATGACACTACGGAAAAATATATTTATCGGTACAGAAAGTGACCAACTAGTAAATATTTGTAGTTTTGCTGTACGTTGTGATCGGAGGTGGCCTAGCACTCAATGACACAGGATTTATACTGGTTCAGGCAACGTGCCCTACGTCCAGTTTGAGTCGGTCGACGACTTTGTTCCCGAGCCCAGGTGCTCGAAGTCTGTAGTGGGGTTACAAACGAGAAGGAGAAAGGAGGGGTGCTCAAGAAGCCCGGTCGGGTCCGACCGGTAGGGCCGAGGGCGACCGGAACTCCGCTATGAGCTAGAAGTCCAAGCGTGTGCTTGAGAGGTTGTGAGCTATCGATCTAGTGAGTCTGAACTTGAAGAAGTCGGCCTCTTTTGTTAGAGGGAGCGCATCCCCTTTTATAGATAAAGGGGATGGCATTACAGGTGAGAGGGAGAGAGTATGGATGTTTCTAAGCCTTGTTGCCCACGCCGACGAGGGTAGCGATGATGGTAGACGCCCACAATACTGTTGATGTTGTTGTAGAATGTCAGATGCACATGGAAGGTTGTGTTGGCTTCTTCAGGAAGGGTGGATGTCGGTACATGCAAAATACCATTGTTATGTGAGGAGCCCCTACCGCGTGCACCAGGTATGGTGAATCCTGGCGCCCACTATCGATGCCCAGAGGCATGGGGGGCTTTTTGCCGTATGGGAGCTCGGTGGCGCCTACAATATTGTAGACACAAATGTCGGCGCCTACAATATTGTTTGTGTCAGGGCGGTTGTGGAGCACTGTTCCCGCAGGCGTACAGGGTATGGTCCCAGTATAGTGTTTTGACTTTGTGCACTGCCTCCTCCGTTCGCCCCTGGTCCCTTCCAAGCAGACGTCTCCGGTCGGATGGCCCCAGTCGGCCCTGGCCGTGCCAGTCGGAGAAAAGTGGTAAGCAAGCTTCCTACAGGTCCTCGGTCGGAGTCGTGAGGTCGGAGTAGGAAGCAGTGTTTGGGGCCAGGCCTTCCGATCGGAGAGACCGCCCGGAGGCGGCTGGTGCCTGAAGCGAGTGCTCCGGTCGGAGAGGTAGGCCGAAGAAGTTTGACGAGCGGGCGCTTGTTCTTTCGGGCAGACCTTTCGGACGGCGACCGGACTGTCCTTCCGGCCCGTTGTGTTTTAGACTCTTGGGCCGGCCCATGAACTATATGCTGTTTTCTTGGGCCGAGCCCTGGCGTGGAAGCCGGTCCCCGAGGGACCCCGGGTTTATGAACCCGACAGGAGCCCCCAAGCCCTCGGGCGATTTGAGCAGAATCATCCGGGGGATTTTTGTCTTGCCGGCGGGTACGCGCGAGCGCACCCGCGGGTGTAGCCCCCGAGCCCCCGGGTGGTTCGGGCAGAACCGACTGGGGGGTTTTCTGTGTTGCCAGCGGGGAAGGTTTTTGTTCGGCGGGTGCGCGCGAGCGCACCCGCGGGTGTAGCCCCCGAGCCCCCGGGCGATTCGGGCAGAACCGTCTGGGGGTGCTTGGAGCGTGTGTGTGTGTGTTTTTAGTCTGAGATGGATTTTTGCTTAACCATGGCATCGTTGTGCAGTCGAGGCATTTTGAGGTGCGGGGATTGGATTGAGACAGAACTTACTGATCTCGGCGTCGGTGCGCGCTGGGGATCGGGCGAGGAAGTTTAGTTTGAGACAAAACCTGGCGTCGGTGCGCGCCGTAAATGGAGATAGCTTAGTTTGGATGCGGTAGAGCTCACTGATCTTTGGCGTCGATGCGCACTGTGGGATCGGGTGAGGTGGAGTCGCGAGTAGACCCAGGCGTCGGTGTGCGCCGTGGGATCAGGCGAGGTGGAGTCGCGAGTAGACCCAGGCATCGGTGCGCGCCGTGGATCGAGAGAGTTAGTTTTTTGTTAGTTTCAGTTAATGAAGCCGTTACACGAGTTCGGAGTCGTGGTCCCAAGAGCCGTAGCCGGATGTTGCTGATCCTGTCGACGCGAGTTCGGAGTCGCGGCCCCAAGAACCATAGCCGGACGTCGCCAATCCTATCGACGCGAGTTTGGGGTCACGGTCCCAAGAGCCGTAGCCAGATGTCGCCGATCCTGTCGACGCAAGTTCAGGGTCATGGTCCCAAGATTTCATTGGAGCACAGTCGAAAGTGAAGCCATTACGAAGATGTTGTTAGTTAAGTTAAAGATCAGACGAGACGGTGCTCGTGGATCCTGGCGTCGGTGCTCGCCATGGGATCGGGCGAGTCGTAGTTGTTGATCTAGCGAGTTCGAGGTTGCTGTCCTTGGTGTTTTTCTTGAGCCCTCGAGCCCTATCGGGCCTTCGTGGGGGTTGATGTGAGTATTGTGTGTTACCCCATCCGGTTACTCACAACTAGAGGGGCTGAGTTTCGTCGCCTGTCCCGATCACTCGGGCTCAAAGACTAGCTCGGTGAGCTCGCTAACGGTGTGATCAAGTGGAATCTAGGTCCGTCATTCGTGATGGGGTCGGCATAGCCCTCTTGTGACATTCCACTACTCCTTTACCTGCAATCCGACAGATGCCTAGGTCGTTCCGGAGACTGACCCGGGTGGCCTAATGGCCTCCCCTTCGATGAAGATTTTGTGGGCCTAGCGAGAGGTTTAGGATCAAACGAGAAGGTTGAGATGACCTGGTCTGTCGGACCGGGCTAGGGCCGCACGGTGCTCATCTATGGTTTTCTCCCCTGGCTCTATTTGGTTGCTCATGTCGAATGAGGCAAACCACCGCTTCGTGACGCAACACAGAGCATTGTGGTGCATTTTGCTGCACGTGCGATGCTTAGTTTCCGAGCCCCTAGGCGGTTTATGCCCTTACTATCTGGGGGGTTTAGGCGTATGAGATGAATGCGCGTATGGATGTATGAATGATTTGTAAAGAAATAGAGGGGGTTTTGGTAATGTTTACCTTGATGACTAGAGTGACGGGGCTCGGAGAGCTTCAGTCGAAAATGTCCGACCGAGACCCATGCTCGTCGTTCGAGACAGAGTCGGCATGGCCTACATGAGGCATCCCTTTGCTCCTTACTTGTCGCCCGGTGTCCCTCCTGAGTGATTCGATCGACTCAGGGAGGTCCGGTGGTCTCTTTTGGTAGAGATTTTGTTTTTGGTGGTGGCGCTTTGGTTCCTGGTACGTCTCATCTGCATTTAAATGGAAAAGAGAGAGAGATGGCCGTAGTAGTATTTGTAATAGTAGAAAATGTAATAGTTAAGTTTTGTGGGTAAGTCCCCGTGTAAATAGTTTCTTTGTATCAATGAATACAACCGTACTGCCCCTGTGACGAAACCACCAAATCTGTTTCCTTGTTTTTGTCCTAGCATAACCTTTGTTTTTATCCTTTCTTTCTCGTACCTGCCCGTTTGTCCTGTAGGGTGCGTTCTTGGGAACCCGGTGAAAGCATCTTGGCCCCTAGTTGGGTTTTGGTGATTAATGACAATACAAGATTACTATAACTAACATGTATTTTGCAGAGGCAATTAAGTTAGGTCATGGTAATGGAGATCAATTGGGCAATCAAGGTTGTCATGCCCCTACGATGGAAATCATTTCGGTTTTCAAAGGATGGACGACAAGGCTAAGGATGACTAGTTCTAAGTGTCGATTGGAGTTGGAGAGACACTTAGAGTAGTTTATGACTTTGTTTTTACTTTGGTCGTACTATTAAGGGGGGTATGGATGGGTAGCTTGACCTAGGTGAGTCTAGTGAGTTAGGTGTGGTGCACACTTGTTAAAACTAGCTCTAGGTAGCTCCTATGAATGCCTAAGGTCCTTTAGAGCAAACTTCATTCACATATGATCAAGAGTTGGAAGTGAATGGAGGGTCAAACGCTGACCGGACGCTAGCCTCGGTGCGGTCGGACGCTGGCTACAGGGTTTAGTCAGTTGATTTGATCAAGCAGATTGCGTTCGGTGCGACCGGACGCTGGAGAGGTCAAGTGACCGGACGCTGAGAGGTCAAGTGACCGGATGCGTCCGGTCAGTACTGACCGGACCCTGGGGGTTCAGCGTCCGGTCGAGTACAGTAAGGTTCCAGTAAGGGTTTAATGCGACCGGACGCGTCCGGTCAGTGGTGACCGTACCCTGCCAGCGTCCGGTCAACACATTTTCACTGGTTCGCAGGTTGAACTGACCGGAGCATCCGGTCACCCCGCATAAGCTCATAATGGTTCGTTTTTCAGGCTGCCTTATAAATAGAAGCTCTACTCGTGTGTGGAGTTACTTTTGCTCATTCCAACAGCTGAGAAACACGTTTGTGAGTGCCAAGAAGAGCAAGGTCCTAGTGAGGTGATTGAGATTTGAGAATCTAAGAGAGTAGCCTCATTAGTGAATCAAGAGTAGACAAGTGTGCATCCATCTTCTCATTAGGTTTCGCATGGTCAAGTGAGAGTTAAAAAGCTAAATTCATTTGAAATGCTTCTCAAAGAAAGTGCTAATGAGATGTATTCTCATTTAAATATTCTTGTAGAGGAAGTCAATGGGCTTGGACTTACTCAAATATCACCATTCGACGTTGTGAGAAAGATCTTGAGTGTCCTCCCCATTGACAAATATGGGCACATTGTGACCGTGCTACATCAAGGTGATCTTTCCACCGCTACACCGACACAAATCTTGGGAAAGATCAATGCTCATAAGATGTACATGCACATCACACCACAAGATGGCTCATCCTCTACAAAGAAGAAAGAGAAGAACTTAGTATTCAAAGCTAGCCAAGATAAGGGCAAAGCAAGACTTGAGTATGAGAGCTCAAGTGATGAAGAAGATGATGAAGAAAGTCTTGCTCTCATGGTGAAGAAGACCGCCAAAATGCTAAAGAAGCTAAACAAGAGTGGCATCAAGTTTGATGGCAAGAAGAAGTTCTTCACTAGCTTAAGAAGAAAGCCAATCTCCGAGATGGATTGCTACAATTGTGGCGAACTTGGCCATCTAGCTCATCAATGCACAAAGCCCAAGAAAGACAAGTTCAAGAACAAGAACAAGGGCAAGAAAGATGACTCAAGCAATGAGGATGAAGATGAGAAGAAAAAGAACAAGCCATACAAGAAAAGAGATGGCAAAAAGAAGGACTTCTACAAGAAGAAGAAGAGTGGAAAGGCCTACATTGTCGGTGATTGGCTCACGGACATTGATTCATCAAGTGGATCATCCGATGATGATAGTGACAATGAGAAGGTGGCCGCCATTGCTATTGATCTTGCATCTTCACCGCCACCATCGCCATCATCCTCTACACACCTATGCCTTATGGCCAAGGGTGAACGCAAGGTAACTAAAAATGATGATAGTAGTGATGATGAGTAAGCTAGTGATGATGATAGCGATAGCAATGATGATGATTCACCTACATATGATGATCTTGTCAAAATACTAAGAAAATACACTAAGATCATTAGAAAGAGTAGAGCTACAAATGAAAAGCTTGATGCTAAAAAAGATTCACTCTTAGCTAAGTGCGATACATTGGAAAATGCTAATGATGAGCTTAGAGAAACTAGTGATGCTATATCATCCAAACTCAAGGAGCTCAAATCTTCTAAGAAAGAGCTTAAAGATAAACATGATAAACTTGAGTGGGTGTACAATGAGCTCATCACTAGCCACAACAAGCTAAAAGATGAGTATACAACTCTTAAGATCAATCATGATACTCTTATTATTGCTCAAGAATTCTTACCAAATGAGCCACATGATGCTACTAACCATGTTGTTAAAATTGATATAGCTACATCATGTGATGATTTGATTGATGAGAGCATTGAGCAAGGATCTAGTGGCAAAGGCAAGCAA
The DNA here is from genome assembly GCF_019320115.1 of Miscanthus floridulus. Lineage (NCBI taxonomy): Eukaryota > Viridiplantae > Streptophyta > Magnoliopsida > Poales > Poaceae > Miscanthus > Miscanthus floridulus. The sequence continues at coordinate 70,571,641 of NC_089598.1, forward strand.
GTTGTTGAGTGCAATGACTATGATGAATATGTCAAGCTCAAGAACACAAATGAGAAGTTCAAGAAAGATCTTGAAGAAATGAAAAGCCACAACACCATTGTGCTAGAAACTCTTGATCATGACAAAGAGATGATTCTTGAGAATGAGAAGCTCAAAGAAGAAAACAAGAAGCTCAAGGAAGAGAAGAAAGATGATGCTCTAAAGGAAGAAAATAAGAAGCTCAAGTTGGAGAAAGAGCATCTCAAGATTGGATTGAGCAAGTTTGCTAGAGGCAAGTATCTCCAAAGTGAGCTACTCATGAACACCGTCGTGAAGATAGATAGAAGTGGCATTGGATATGTGGCAAGTATAGAGAAGAAGAAGGCTCAAGTTCAACAACAACAATCAAAGCCAAAGCCAAAGCCAAAGAGATGTTTTGAGTGTGGACAAGAAGGCCACTTTGCTCATGAGTGTCAAACTCCACCGCCACAACCCTTGCCCAAGTATGCTAGACCCTTTGCCTTCAATGCTCACTACATGCTTAGAAAGGACTCTAGTGGAAAGATGAAAGTCATGTTCTTAGGACCCCCTAACAAGAATAGGCCTAAGAAGATTTGGGTGGCTAAGTCACTTGTTGAGAAGGTGAAGGGCCCTCAACAAGTTTGGATTCCTAAAGCTTGAATCTCTTGTGTGTAGGTGAACTACAAGACCGGTGGAAGTCATTGGGTTATTGATAGTGGTTGCACTCAACATATGACCGGTGATCCTCGTATGTTCACCTCACTAGATGAAGAGGTAGATGGACAAGAGAAAATAACATTTGGAGATAACTCAAAGGGCAAGGTTAAAGGATTGGGCAAAGTGGCAATATCAAATGATCATTCCATCTCCAATGTGCTCTATGTTGCTTCATTGAGCTTCAACTTGCTATCCATTGGGCAATTGTGTGATCTTGGCTTCCAATGCTTGTTCACCGAGAAGGAGGTTGTTGTATCCAAGGTAGATGACAATCAAGTGATATTCAATGGTTTTAGATACAACAACCTATATCTAGTGGACTTCACCTCCGAAGATGCAAACTTGAAAACTTGCCTATTCACCAAAACAACACTTGGGTGGCTATGGCATAGAAGACTTGCTCATGTTGGGATGAGCTCACTCAAGAAGCTTATGAAGAATGATTTGGTAAGAGGATTGAAGGATGTGAAGTTTGAAAAGGATAAGCTTTGTAGTGCATGTCAAGCCAGCAAGCAAGTTGCAAATACTCATCCAACCAAAGCTTTCATGTCAACTACAAGAGTGCTAGAACTCCTACACATGGATTTATTTGGACCAACAACATACAAGAGTTTGGGAGGAAATCTCTATTGTCTTGTGATTGTTGATGACTATTCAAGGTATACATGGGTATTCTTCCTTCATGACAAATCTGAAGTTGCATCTTGCATCAAGAAGTTTGCCAAGAGAGCTCAAAATGAATTTAAAGTGAAGCTCAAGAAGATAAGAAGTGACAACGAAAAAGAATTTTGACAACACAAACATTGAAGCTTATTGTGATGAAGTTATAATCAAACATAAAGTCTCCGTAACTTATACTCCTCAACAAATTGGTATAGTTGAGAGGAAGAACCGGACTTTGATTACTCTTACAAGGACTATGCTTGATGAGTACAACACCCCCAAAGCTCTATGGGCCGAAGCAATCAACACCGCATGTTATGCATCCAACCGCCTATTCCTTCAAAAGTTTCTTGGCAAGACACCTTATGAGTTGCTCAATGGGAAGAAGCCGGACGTCTCCTTCTTTAGAGTGTTTGGTTGCAAATGCTACATCTACAAGAAGCGGCAACACCTAGGGAAGTTCCAAAGACGTTGTGATATTGGTTTTCTTGTTGGTTACTCATCAAAGTCCAAAGCATATAGAGTATTTAATCATGCCACCGGCTTGGTTGAAGAAACATATGATGTAGAATTTGATGAATCTAACGGCTCCCAAGGAGCACATGAGAATCTTGATAATGTAGGTGATGAACCATTGAGGGAGGCTATGAAGAACATTCTGGTGGGAGACATCAAGCCAAAAGATGATGAAGATGATGTACAAGTCATTGATCAACCTTCTTCATCAAGTGTGCCACAAGATGGTGAAAAAGATGGAAGAGTAGAAAATAAAGATACTCATATCTCCCATGAGCAAATGGTGGTACAAGCATAAGATGTTGATGCTCCACAATCTCCTCCTCAAGTGGTCAATAGAAGAAATACACCTCTCCTATAAGATCATCCACAAGATCTCATCATAGGGAGTCCATCAAAGGGTGTAATGACTCGATCTAAAAAACTTGCTTCATTTATTGCTTATCACTCTTTTGTCTCTTGCTATAAGCCTACCAAGGTAGAAGAAGCTCTCAAAGATCCAGATTGGATCAATGCCATGCATGAAGAGTTGAACAACTTCACTCGCAATGAAGTTTAGACTCTTGAAGAGCGACCAAAAGGTGCAAGAGTCATTGGAACAAAATGGGCGTTCCGCAACAAGCAAGATGATCAAGGTGTTGTTGTGAGGAACAAGGCAAGACTAGTGGCAAAGGGGTTCTCTCAAGTTGAAGGTTTGGATTTTGGAGAGACCTTTGCACTGGTTGCAAGATTAGAAGCCATCCGTATCCTACTTGCATATGCATCACATCATGAAATGAAACTATATCAAATGGATGTGAAAAGTGCATTTTTAAATGGCTTTATTAATGAACTAGTCTATGTTGATCAACCTCTCGGGTTTGAAGACCCTAGATATCCTAATCATGTTTATAGGTTGTCCAAGGCACTATATGGGCTTAAGCAAGCCCTAAGAGCTTGGTATGAGCACCTTCGGGACTTCCTCATTGAGAAGGGATTCACCATTGGGAAGGTCGACACCACACTATTCACCAAGAAGCTCGATGGGCATATCTTCATTTGTCAAGTATATGTTGATGATATCATCTTTGGATCATCAAATGAAGACTCATGCAAAGAATTTGGTGAATTGATGTTGAAGGAGTTTGAGATGTCCATGATTGGTGAGCTTACATTCTTTCTTGGTTTTCAAGTCAAGCAAATGAAAGAAGGCATCTTCATCTCTCAAGAAAAATACACAAAAGATCTTCTCAAGAGGTTCAAGATGGATGAATGTAAGCCAATCAAGACACCAATGCCTACCAATGGACATCTCGACCTAGATGAGGGAGGTAACCCGGTTGATCAAACTCTACCGTTCCATGATTGGTAGCTTGTTATATTTAACCACATCTAGGCCCGACATCATGTTTCGTGTGTGTATGTGTGCTAGATTTCAAGCTAATCCTAAGGAAACACATTTAATTGCCATAAAAAGAATCCTTAGGTATCTTAAGCACACACCAAGCATTGGCCTTTGGTATCCCAAAGGAGCTATATTTAAATTAGCTGGTTATTTTGATTCGGATTATGCCAGATGCAAAGTTGATAGAAAAAGCACATCCGGAGGGTGTCATTTGCTTCGTAGATCACTTGTGTCTTGGTCCTCCAAGAAACAAAATAGTGTGGCTTTGTCCACCGCCGAAGCGGAATACATTACCGCGGGTGCTTGTTGTGCACAAATTTTATACATGAAACAAACTTTGCTAGACTATGGTGTAGTTCTAAAAAAGGTACCTCTTTTGTGCGATAATGAAAGTGCGGTAAAACATGCAAATAATCCGGTTCAACACTCTCACACCAAGCACATAGATATCCACCATCACTTTCTAAGCGATCATGTTGCTAAAAATGATATATCACTAGAAGGTGTAAGAACCGAAGATCAATTAGCGGATATCTTCACTAAACCACTGGATGAGGCTACATTTTGTAGATTGCGGAATGAGCTCAATGTACTTGACTTTAGCAACTTCACTAAAAATTAAGCTTGTGTTGTCTCTTGCATTCATTGTAATATACAACATGTTTAATTTTTGGCAATGCATATAGGGCTTGTCTAACATGGTTAAGATAACCGCCGAAAAGCGTGTGAAGAAGCTTAACCTTGGATCAAACTTGACAAGCAACTAGATTTACATACAAGTATTGCATATGCATGAATGTTGTTTTGTCGTTTTGTTCCATTTGCCTTCTTATTGCCTATTTTCTTAAAAAGAATTATAGCCTAAGGCAAAATATTTTGAAAAATATGAGGGTTTGAGAGAGGTCACTCACATCAGTCCCAATTGGTGCTTATTTGGATCTTATTCAAGTTGGAACTTGATTAGGAATAGGCAGCGCGAAGGAACTTTGAAGATTTGCTGGAAAAGGACCACCGGACGCTGCACCGGACGCTACTGTCCAGCGTCCGGTCAGTTCACAGGAGGTGAACTACTGCTAAAGGAGTGATCGGACGCTGCATTTGTGCGTTCGGTCAGGAAGGGATCCAGCGTCCAGTCATTTGAAGAAGGAACAGGCTGTACTGATCGGACCCTGCCTACGTCTGGTCATGGACCACCGGACGCGTCCGGTCACGATTCCAGAGGAACTGTACCTCTCTGGAATCGACCGGACGTTGGGTGGTAGCGTCCGGTCGCTACCACCGGAGCGTCCGGTCAGTGGATCTCGTGCGGCATCAGGACTTTTTTCTGTTTCCTTTCCTGTCACGTTGGGGGACCTATTTAATCACATCTGCCGTACCCTTTGCCCCGCATCTCGCCGTGACCTAGCCCGTGCCCTAGCCACCGCGCCACCACAGCTCTTCCACGCCGCCGAGCTTCATTGTCATCGAAGTCTGCCCACGCTCGCCCCTGCTCCATGGCCGAGCGCCTCCCGCGACCTTTGCACCGCCGTAGCCAAGCCCGTGCGCCCGGCGCCACCAGCCAGCGTGCCGCCTTCACCGCGCTAATTGGCCACAGTGCTCGGGCCAGCCTCCAAGCGCCATCGCAGCAGCAGTTCTTGCACCCTAGCCCTTGCCTCCTCGTTGGTTGGTAAGACCTAATCCTTGGTTTCAATTTGCCTTGCTTGTAACCTAAATCCATTGCAAATCACTGATTTCATATAATCTAGGGCTGCCGGTTCATCGCAGTTCTTCGCAACCCTAGCCCTAGCCGGTTCCGAGGTTTCCCCCACGTGACACGTCTCTTCTTCTCTCGGATCGCCGGTTCATTAGGTAGAAAGCCCGTCGCTTCAATTTCGCACCTACATTGCTTGCTTCCTAGGTCTTTCGCATCTATTAGATGTATTATATTTATTCGTATATCCATCTATTCTATCATACAGCGAGTCAGTGCCGTTGAGGTTCTTGTGGCAGTTGTCAGACAACTCGAAGCCAAGCTCGTGAGTACGAATCAAGGCCAACCCTTGGGAGTGTTAGTTTGACAATTGATCTTCGTCAGCGGCAGTTCATCTTCTTGTTAGTTCAGATGGCTCACACCAAGAATGTTGGTGGTGGTCCAAGAGATGATGATCGAAGGCCCCCGCCTCGCTAGCCTGTAGGATCAAAAGGCAAGGCAATGAAGCAGGTGACATCCAAGAAGCGCAAGTACCCCAACGCAGAGACAATGAGAGCAGCAGTAGTCGCTGAGGCCGCAGAGCCTACTGAGAGAGGAGGTGCCCACAGTGGAGTTGTCATAGCAGATCAGCTGGCACCAAACGCATAGGGCAGACTGAGGGAGATTGAGCGACTTCATGGTAGTCCACCTGGGACTGTTATGATGGTAAGACATCATCTAGCTATTGAGGAACCTCAGCGTCAAGGGGAGTCTCAGCAGGAGCCACAGCAGTAGCCCCCACCAGCAGAGCCTCAGCCAGCTCAGGAGACTCAGGAGGGTCAGCAGGCCGAGGAGACCGAGCCGGCACCCTAGCTACGCCGCTCTAGTCGTACCAGTGCTACAGTTCCACTAAGGCTAGCTACGCAGCGCAGGGGTTAATGCCCACCGCCTAGACCACAGGGTCCGCCTCTAGTAGTACATCTTGACTTGAGGGCCGCCACAGCCAGACAGGTTCGCCAGCTGAGGTTTGTTGAGTTTGAGGTGTGGTTCCCTCTGAGGAGGGATGAGAGAGCAACTGAGGGTTTCTATATGCCACTGCAGGAGGATTTCTACAACACTTATCTCAACAGTGGGGCATTATTTAGATCTCAGCGGGTATGCAGTATAGAGTCTATTGTGGCAGCAGCCGGAGAGCATATGCACCCCTACTTGTCATATTTGTTGGGGTTGTCAGATCTGATTGGTCGGACTAGACTGTATGTGCTATCTTGGGTTCGGCAGTTTTATGCTTCGCTCTACGTTTACCCGCAGCACAACTTCATACACTTTGCATTCAATGGCAGAGACTATAGGGTGATGAGTTTTAGGGCCTGAGAGATACTGAGGCTACAGGATCAGCCTGTCAAGTTGCATGAGGTATGTTATGGACAGCAGGAGCCTCCCAGGCGTCCTCATGGAGGTTTAGTGCCCCCTACTGCTCTTGTGCGACATTGCTTCAAGGAGCCCTTTGGTGAGGGGTCGAGGAGGAACCCCAGTGGCCTGACTCCTACAGCTCATATGCTAGAGGCCATTATCAGGAGGACACTACTTCCTAGGTTGGGATACAGAGAGGGCCTGACTCGCCTACAGCTCTGGCTCCTTAATGCCCTAATGCAGCAGACCGTGTTCGACATTTGGGACCTCCTTCTATCAGAGATGGAGGATACTATTGCTGAGGGCTTCAAGGGTCATAGGCAGCTTCCTTATGCACATTGGATCACATTCTTGATGCTCAAGTCTATGTAGGTTAGGACCCCTAAGATGGTTGTAGAGTATAAGGGTGCCACCACTAAGTTTCCAACTTATAACATGGCATAGAGGATCAGGCACAGCACACCATAGGCACCCGCTTAGCCCAGCCATCGTCCAGATGTTCTAGAGTCAGCAGCTCAGCAAGATGAGATCATCAGAGGCATAGCCGCTACTGAGGAGGAGCAACTTGAGGCACAGCAGGAGGCGACAGAGTCTAGTGACAGCTTGGATGATGACTATCTGCCGATTCCTCAGATGCCTCCACGCAGACATGATGCAGAGGCCGGCAGTTCTAGCTCAGCTCCTCCTGCACCGTAGACCGACCCTGCCTTGATTGCTATTCTTGAGCGGATGCAGCAGGATCAGGCACGACAGGCTCAGGAGACCGCTGCCAACTTCGCACAGCTTTAGGCTCGTCAGGACGAGTTCTAGTAGTAGCAGCAGCTCCTTTAGCAGCAGCAGCAGTAGATGCATCAGCAGCAGATACATATGCAGCAGCAGCTCATGGGATTTATGCAGCATGTAGTAATAGCCCTTGGGGCCCCACAGCCATAGCTTTCACCTCAGCTTGCTCAGCCTGCCACCACCACCACGACTCCAGCTGTACAGCCCAGTGGGCTTCAGAGTCAGGGACAGCCTCTAGCTCCTTTTGCTTCACCCATAGTTTAGGTGTCCCAGTGGTTGTCCTCACCAGTGGTAGCCCCGCAGTTCACTCCATATCATATGGGCTTCTCACCGGATCAATCTTCCTCGCTTTTTGTGCCTGACACGTCAGTCTCCAGGAGTCTTGGAGCATCCTTCAGCAAGTTGATCGGCATGCCTACACCGCCTCATATGCATGCCGCCGGTCCTTCTACAGTAGCTCTAGTTGTCATGACTACTCAGAGGCTCCCCTCGTCTGTCGCCTCATTAGATCCTATGATAGATGTCCTAGCAGCATCATAGGCAGCACCTGCCCTAGCTCAGACCCAGACTGCTTTAGTGACTCTTCCTGCTATAGAGGGTTAGTCAGTACAGAGCTTAGGGTCAGATGATGATGGCACCCAGTTTCATCTTGCTCCACGTACTTTAGCGCCCGGCTCGTCCGCTGCAGCCCCACTGACCGACCCTTAGGTTTTGGTGTTTGATGCCAAAGGGGAGAGGGTTCGAGTATGTAGACTCAGGGGGAGCGACATTTAGGGGGAGCTAGTTATCTAGTATTAGCTTATTATATACATTTGGAGTTTTATCTGTGTGATACACTATTACTATTATGCATTTGTGTGTTATTTTCATGCATATTATTATATCTATGTGATAGTGATATCTACATGATTGTGATATATGACATGTGTGCTCTCTACTTTACATTATTTATATGTCATATCACTTGTGTTATGCTCATTTGCCTTTGCTTCCACGTTTATACTCTGATGCAAATGAGCTTTGTTACTCGTACTCATGCTTAATTCATATCCTTTGAGTAAGACTAACACTTTTGTTCTTATCGACAAAAGCTTATATGAACCAAGCCCATCAAAAACCTCACTCTTTCACATACTCGAGGTGGTATTGTCATCAATCACCAAAAAGGGGGAGATTGAAAGCATCTAGGCCCCTAGTTGGGTTTCGGTGATTAATGACGATATAAGATTACTATGACTAACGTGTGTTTTGCGGAGGCAATTAAGTTAGGTCATGGTAATGGAGATCAATTGGGCAATCAAGGCTGTCATGCCCCTACGATGGAAATTGTTTCAGTTTTCAAAGGATGGACGATAAGGCTAAGGATGACTAGTTCTAAGTGTCGATTGGAGTTGGAGAGACACTTAGAGTAGTTTAGGACTTTGTTTTTACTTTGGCTATACTATTAAGGGGGGTATGGACGGGTAGCTTGACCTAGGTGAGTCTAGTGAGTTAGGTGTGGTGCACACTTATTAAAACTAGCTCTAGGTAGCTCCTACGAATGCCTAAGATCCTTTGGAGCAAACTTCATTCACATATGATCAAGAGTTGGAAGTGAATGGAGGGTCAAATGCTGACCGGACGCTGGCCCCAGTGTGACCGAACGCTGGCCACAGGGTCTGGTCAGTTCATTTGATCAAGCAGATTGTGTTCGGTGCGATCGGACGCTGGAGAGGTCAAGTGACCGGACGCTGAGAGGCAGCATCCGGTTGACTCCAGTAAGGTTCTAGAGAAGGGAATCTGTGACTGGACGTGTCTGGTCTGTGGTGACTAGACCCTGCCAGCGTCCGGTCAACACATTTTCACTGGTTCATGGGTTGAACTGACCAAAGCGTCCGGTCAGTATGACCAGAGCATCCGGTCACCCCGTAGAAGCTCATAACGGTTCGTTTTTTAGGCTGCCTTATAAATAGAAGCTCTACTCGTGTGTAGAGTTACTTTTGCTCATTCCAATAGCTGAGAAACACGTTTGTGAGTGTCAAGAACAGCAAGGTCCTAGTGAGGTGATTGAGATTTGAGAATCCAAGAGAGTAGCCTCATTAGTGAATCAAGAGTAGACAAGTGTGCATCCATCTTCTCATTAGGCTTCACGTGGTCAAGTGAGAGTTTGTGCTTGTTACTCTTGGTGATCGCCATCACCTAGATGGCTTGGTGGTGATTGGGAGCTTGGTGATCACCCGACGGAGCTTGTGGGTGACCCAACTCAAGTTGTGAGCGGTTTTGGGTGATTCACCACGATGGAGTGTCGAAGAATCAACCTGTAGAGAGCACTTGATCCCTGCGCGGATCAAGGGGGAGCTACACCCTTGCGCGGGTGCTCCAATGAGGACTAGTGGGGAGTGGCAACTCTCCGATACCTCGGCAAAACATCGCCGCATTCCTCTCTCTATTTACTTTGAGCAATTCAATACTTGTCTTTACATTCATAGAATTGCCATGCTAGAGTAAGTTTGGAACATAGGTTACTAGTCTGTTGTGCGTTAGTTTATAGGAAACACTTTTCTAGGCACAAGGGGTTAATTGGGCTAACCATAGGATTTGATTATTGCAAGAAAATTTAGAATTAGCCCAATTCACCCCCCCCTCTTGGGCATCTTAATCCTTTCACCTGGGGCGTGGCCCACGAGGTTCGGTTGCTCGTACCCATAGGGAAAGGTGGGGCGTGTTCGGTTTGGGAGTAAGAACAGGGTTATGTAGGGTAGTTAAAGGAATGGAATGTGTTTCCGTTCGAGGAGAAAGTTGTATGCCATGTGATAGTAAAGAGAAAGAGAGGTAATACTCAATATTTGTACACTTATGGAGCCCCCGAGTGACCCGGGTTGAAAGTGTTTGGGCAGGGACACTCTTAAAGGAGCATGTGCTTTTAACTGAAAGTGTTTAGACCAAATTTAAGGGGAAAATGACATAGCTGTTCGTTATTCCAAGTGTTGTTGAGAACATTGCCATTGTTGTCCTCCAGTCGGTAGGTGCTCGGTCGGATTACTTCAGTTACCATATAGGGTCCTTCCTAGGGTGGAGAGAGCTTGTGTTTTTCCTTCATCGATTGGGTCCTTTGGAGCACGAGATCGCCGACTTCGAGAATCCTTCCTCTGATCTTCCTTTCATGGTACCTACGGAGGGTTTGTTGATAGTGAGTGGAGCGGATGACGGTTGTCTTGCGGGCCTCTTTGAGCAGGTCGACTGTGTCTTGTTGAGCCTCCACGGCTCGGTCGTGGTTGAAAGCTTTTACTCTTGGTGCGCCATGGTCGAGGTCGAAGGGCAACACGGCTTCCGCTCCGTAGGCCAGGAAGAAAGGTGTGAATCTCATGGATTAGTTTGGGGTCATTCTTAGGCTCTAGAGGATCACTGGGACCTCTGCAACCCATCTCCCGGCGTGTTTGTTGAGTTGGTCGAAGATACGCGACTTGAGTCCTTGGAGGACCATGCCGTTGGCACGTTCGACCTAACCATTAGTTCATGGATGTCTGACCAAAGCCCAATCAATTCTGATGGCGTATCCATTGCTGAAGTCTAGGAACTTCTTCCCGGTGAAGTTAGTCCCGTGGTCAGTGATAATATAGTTAGGAACGCCAAATCGATAGATGATGTCAAGGAAGAATTTGACCGCCTCTTCTAAGCGAAGATTGGTGATGGGCTTGGCCTTTATCCATTTGGTAAACTTGTTGATTGCTACGAGTAGGTGAGTAAAGCCACCTGGGCCTTTCTTGATGGGTCCTACCATGTTGAGGCCTCAGACCGCGAATGGCCAGGTGATTGGGATGGTTTGGAGCTCTTGCGCCGATAAATGGGTTTGCCGAGCGTAGAACTGGCATCCTTCGCACCTACGGATAACCTCCTCTGCATCTCGTAGTGTGGTGGGCCAGTAAAAACCTTAGCAAAAGGTTTTTCCAACCAGGGACCTTGGGGCCGTATGATGCCCGTAGATCTTGGCATGGACCTTGAGGAGGATCTGTTTTCCTCGGCTAGCGGGAACGCACTTCATGAGCACTCCTAACGGACTTCGTTTGTAGAGTTCATCACCGAGCATGATGAAGGTCTTGGTGTGTTGAGCGATTCATTAGGCTTCAGTCCTTTCAGGTGTGAGTACCTCCTCGAGGAGGTAGGTGTATAGTGGTACTCGCCAATCAGTTTGATCGAGTGCCAATACGGCGACATCTGTGGGTGATGTCGTTATAGAGGTACTGGGATTGGAGCCCCCGAGCGCTGGCTGGCTGTTGAGGTGTGTCTAGGTTGGACCTCCTAGGATGTGGGTGGATGGCTTGTGGACGTCGTTGATGAAGACTCCGCCCGAGGATGGATCCCGCTTGGTGGCTAGTTTTGCGAGGAAATCGGCAGCGTCGTTGTCCCTTCGAGGGACATGATGTAGTTCGATTCCCTAGAATTTGTCCTCAAGCTTATGCACCTCTTGGCATTATGCTATCATGAGGGGGCTTTTGCAAGAGGACTCCTTCATGACGTAATCAACAACTAGTTCCAAGTTGCCGTGGACATAGAGTCGCGTAGCACCGAGCTCGATGGCGATGCATAGTCCGTTGATAAGGGCCTCGTATTCCATGGCATTGTTTGAAGCCAAAAAGTGGAGGCAGATGGCGTAGCGAAGCCTACTCCCATTTGGGGAGATCAGAACCACTCCAGCCCTTGAGCCGGGTGCCATTACAGACCTGTCGAAGTACATTATCTAGTACTCGTGGGAGATGTCCGGGGCCAGTAGCTGGACCTCCGTCCATTCGGCGACAAAATCTGTGAGAGCCTAAGACTTAATTGTGGTGCGGGGGGTATACCTAATGTCATGGCCCATGAGTTCAAGGGCCCACTTAGAGATTCATCCCGTGGTGTCGTGGTTGTGGATGATGTCTCCGAGTGGGTATGAAGTGATGACTATGACTTCGTGGTCGGTGAAGTAGTGTAGGAGCTTCCTAGTGGCCATTAGCACGGCGTATAGGAGTTTCTGCACCTAGGGGTACCGAACCTTGGGGTCAGTAAGTACTTCTCCAATGAAGTATATGGGTCGCTGTACCTTGAGCTGGTGTCCTGATTCCTCCCTTTCGACAACCAGGGCAGCACTCACCACGTGGTTACTTGCCGTGACATAAAGGAGGAGGGGTTCTCCCTATTCGGGAGCGACGAGGATTGAGGCTGATGTCAGGGATGTTTTGAGGCTTTCGAGAGCCTGCTAGGCTTCCTTAGTCTAGACAAAGGCATCCATCTTTTTGAGGAGCTTATAAAGTGGCATCCCCCGTTCGTCGAGCCGAGAGATGAAGCGACTAAGGGCCGCTAGGCAGCCGGTGAGCCTTTGTATGCCTTTTACATTGCATATGGGGCCCATGTTGGAGATGGCTGCGATCTTTTCGGGGTTGGCCTCGATGCCGCGCTCGGATATGATGTATCCAAGCAGCTTTCCCCTTGGAACCCCAAAAACACATTTTTCGGGGTTTAGCTTGATGTTGAACCTTCGAAGGTTCGCGAACGTTGGGGCCAAGTTTTCGATCAGGTCGCAAGCTTGAGCCGTTTTGACCACTATGTCATCAACATAGATAGCAATTGTTGGTTTCAGCAGTTCAGCCTGATCAGGCCATTTAGGTAGGTCGATTTGGTCGGCAAAGCATTGCTGCATGCACCTTTGGTAGGTGGCGATAGCATTCTTCAGACCAAAAGGCATGGTCACGTAGCAGTACGAACCATATGGGGTGATAAACAAGGTCACGAGCTGATCAGAATCTTTCATCGCGATCTGGTGATAGCCTGGCATCCAGAAAGGAGAGGATCTCGCAACCCGAGGTGGAGTCAATTATCTGGTCTATGGGTGGTAAAGGAAAGTGATCCTTTGGACACGCTTTATTAAGTCCGGTGTAATCGACGCACATTCTCTAGTTCTTGGTCTTCTTTTTTACAAGGATGGGATTGGCAAGCCAGTCAGAGTGGAAAACCTCCCTGATGAATCCGGCTGCCAGGAGCTTAGCAATCTCTTCGCCTATGGCCCTGCGCCTCTCGTTGTTGAAACGACGCAGGCGTTGCTTGGTGGGCCTTGAGCCCAGGATAAGGTGTAGTGCGTTCTCAGTGACTTCCCGTGGTATCCTCAGCATGTCAGAAGGCTATCATGTGAAGACATCATGATTGTCGCACAGGAAGTCAACAAGCTCGCATTCCTATTGGGCTAGGAGCTGGGTCCCGATTCGCACCGTCTTGGCTAGGTTGGTGGGGTCGACACCCACCGCTTTGGTTTCCTCGAGCGAGCGGAAGGCTATTGAGGAGGTTGGTTTATTGCAGTCTAGGACTATTGGGGTTGGCGACTCCCCGAGCTGCAGGAGCTCGGATGAGTTGATGACCGCGGTGGCGAGCTCATAGTGCTCGCGGTCGCACTCAAAGGCGTGTGAGAAGGCGCTACTCATGGTGATGACACCGTTTGGTCCCAACATCTTTAGCTTGAGGTAGGTGTAGTTGGGGATCGCCATGAATCTTGCGTAGCATGGCCGCCCCAAGATGGCATGGTAGTACCCCGGAAAGTCTACCACTTCGAAGGTGAGGACCTCCGAGCGGAAGTTGGCCCGGCCACCGAATGTGATAGGCAGATCAATTTGTCTGAGCGGGTATGCCTACGCTCCCAGGATTACCCCATGGAAGGGGGAGCCCACCAGGCGGAGCTCCGATCAGGGGATGCGCATGGCATCGAGGGTGTTGACATATAGGATGTTGAGGCCGCTGCCCCCATCCATCAGCACCTTGGTGAGGTGCTTCTTGTGGACGATGGGGTCAAGGATGAGCGGGTAGCGTCCCAGTCTCACGATGCAGGAGGGATGACCCGTCGAAGATCATGATGCACTCCTCAGGTTTAGGGAAACCATCTGAAAGATCCTAATGGCTAGAGGAGGGTGAATAGCCTAATAAAAATTTCTACAACAACACTTAACAAAAGGTTAGACAATTATGAGGTGAAGCAAGTGTTGTGCTAGCCTACTCAAAATGCAAGCCACCTACCACAATTCTAGTTTAGATAGTGTCTATTCACATAAAAGTTATGACACTATTCTATGTTAGTGTGCTCTCAAAGGCTAACTAAAGAGCCACACCAACCAACCAACCAAGCTCTCACAACTAGCTACACTAAAGAGCTTGTCAACTAGTCTGCGGTAAAGTAAAGAGGGTGATCAAGAAGGTTATACCACCGTGTAGATGAAAGAACCAATCAATCACAAAGATGAATAACAATGAAGACCAATCACCTCGGAATCAATGATGAACACAATGATTTTTACCGAGGTTCACTTGCTTGCCGGCAAGCTAGTCCTCGTTGTGGTGATTCACTCACTTGGAGGTTCACATGCTAATTAGCTTCACATGCCAAACCCTCAATATGGTGCCGCACAACCAACACAAGATGAGGATCACACAAGCTATGAGCAATCCACTAGAGTACCTTTTGGCGCTCCACCGGGGAAAGGTCAAGAACCCCTCACAATCACAATGATCGGAGCCAGAGATAATCACCACCCTCCGCTCAATGATCCTCGCTGCTCTAAGCCATCTAGGTGGCGGCAACCACCAAGAGTAACAAGCGAAATCCACAGTGAAACATAAACACCAAGTGCCTTTAGATGCAATCACTCAAGCAATGCGCTTGGATCACTCCCAATCTCACTGTGATGATGAATCAATGATGGAGATGAGTGGGAGGGCTTTGGCTAAGCTCACAAGGTTGCTATGTCAATGCAAAATGACCAAGAGTATGAGCTTCAACTATCCATGGGGCTTAAATAGAAGCCTCCGCGAAATAGAGCCGTTATACCCCTTCACTGGGCATAATGTGGGGTGACCGGACGCTGCTCCTCAGCGTCCAGTCACCCGATGGTGGCCACGTGTCTCTTGCGTTCAACAGGGAATGTTTGTTCTCAACGATCGACATGTTGACCAGACGCTCCGACAGAGTTGACCGGACGCTGAACCCTCAGCATTTGGTCGTTTACAGTAAGGGTCCAAAACAAGTTTTTGCCGACCAGACATATCCGGTCATGCTTGACCGGACACAGCCCAGCGTCCGGTGCTTAACCCTAATCACTGTGCAGACCGACAACATGACCAGACATAGCCCTTCAGCGTCCGGTCACTGAGTGACCCAGCGTCTGATCCTTTGACCGACGCCAGCATCATTGCGACCAACACCATTTCACCTCTAACTTCTTCACCCTTGCTCAAATGTGCCAACCACCAAGTGTATCACCTTGTGCACATGTGTTAGCATATTTTCACAAATATTTTCAAGGGTGTTAGTTCTCCACTAGATCCTAAATGCATATGCAATGAGTTAGAGCATCTAGTGGCACTTTGATAACCGTATTCCGATACGAGTTTCATCCCTCTTAATAGTACGGCTATCAAACGTAAATGTGATCACACTCTCTAAGTGTCTTGATCACCAAAACAAAATAGCTCCTATGGTTTATACCTTTACCTTGAGCTTTTTTTTGTTTTCACTTTCTTCTTTCCAAGTCCAAGCACTTGATCATCATCATGGCATCATCATCATGTTATGATCTTCATTTGCTTCACCACTTGGAATGTGCTACCTATCTCATGATCACTTGATAACTAGGTTAGCACTTAGGGTTTCATCAATTCACCAAAACCAAACTAGAGCTTTCAATCTCCCCCTTTTTCGTAATTGATGACAACCCTTGCACAAAGATATGAATTGAAATTCAATTGAATCCATGTTGCTTGTCCAAGCATATTTACCATGTGTAAAAGGATATGGACAAGTTTCATGAACCCCAAATGGTAGCAATTGCTCCCCCTATATATGTGCTAAGACTTTGGATTATAGCTTGTACATATGCTTAGATAGGAAATATAGGAGTCAATGTCTACCACGTGATGCTAAGGTATAAAAGATGGACCTTTGAAGCGTGATACCAATCGGAGTGCACCAATATACCATCCTTAGCACCATGGTTAGCTTAATACCACTTTAGAAATATTTGGAAGTGAAATCACTAGATATCCTATGTATGCTAGTTTTCATTTCATCATTCAAACATTTCATCATTTAAACCGACAACTAGCATACACCACACAAGCATGTATATTGAATTTTAAAACTTGTGCCATGCAAGCAAACATATGAAATGCACATTCAAATGCACTATACAAGTTCATGAGCTTGCTCCCCCTACTTGTGTGCTCAAAATTTTAATTTATCCCTTTCCTTTTTCACTTTTCTCCCCCTATTTCATACATCAAGTATATCTTTATGTTTCTCTCCCTTTATGATATTTCTCCCCCTTTTTCACTATCTTTACCACTATCTTTGTTTCTCTCCCCCTTTGTCATTAATGACCACAAAGGTTCAAAATATAGATAGTATTACTTGTAGGGTCGAGATTATCAATGTCAATCAATGGGGTGAGGATCATTTTCCCAAATTTAGTCCAATCTAGATCATTTGCCAAAGATATTTAACTCGGTTTGATCCAAGGACAAGCTTCTTCACACCTCCAAATAAGGGTTATCTTGTACCATGTTGAGTTAAACACTTAGAGCTCATATTCTAGATTAAACACTAGGTTTACAAGCCCATAAACATGTCATATGCTATCACTAGATCAAATCAAGCATAGAAGAAATAGTGATATCATATAAACATCAAAATCATTTGATTTTCATGAATGAGCCTAATAAAATAGAACCACTTGAAAGGTCCTAATAAAATTAAAAATGTGACTAGATGCACTAATCATGTCCTTAGCAAAGATGTATGTCATGTCAATCAACTTTTACCTTGGATTGCTCAAAGGAGAGGCATGTCATATGAGTAGAGGGTGCATCAACACATATTTGAGAAATCCAATATGTTCAACTCATTCCTTAGCTTGCAAAACCTTTTCTCATCCAATGGCTTGGTGAATATATCGGCAAGTTGATCTTCGGTGCCTACACTCTCAATACAAATGTCCTCTTTTTGTTGATGATCTCTTATCAAATGATGGCGGACATCAATGTGCTTTGTTCTTGCATGTTGAACCAGATTGTTGGTTAGCTTGATTGCACTCTCATTGTCACATAGCAATGGCACTTTCTTGAACTTGATTCCAAAGTCACACAAAGTGGCCTTCATCCAAAGTATTTGTGTACAACAACTACCGGTGGATATGTATTTGGCTTCAGCGGTTGATAATGCAACACTATTTTACTTCTTTGATGACCATAAAACAAGTGATCTTCCCAACAATTGACATGTGCCTGAGGTGCTCTTCCTTTCAACCTTGCATCCCACATAATCCGAGTTGGAGTAACCAACTAGCTCAAACTTTGCTCCTTTGGGATACCACAAACCAACATTTGGTGTATGCTTCAAGTACCTCAATATCCTCTTTGTAGCCTTCAAATAACTTTCTCTCGGTGAGGCTTGAAATCTTGCACACATGCATACACTAAATACGACATCCGGCCTTGATGCGGTCACATAGAGTAGGCTTCCAATCATAGACCGATACAACTTTTGATCCACCATATTTCCACTTGCATCACTATCCAAGTTGTCATTGGTTCCCATTGGTGTGCTAATGACTTTGCTATCAATCATGCCAAACTTCTTGATCATGTCCTTGATGTACTTGCCTTGACTCATAAATATACCATTCTTCAATTGCTTGATTTGAAGACCAAGGAAGTAACTTAATTCTCCAATCATGGACATCTCAAACTCATTAGCCATCATCTTTCCAAACTCATCACAAAATTCTTGATTTGTTGATCCAAATATGATGTCATCAACATAGATTTATAATACAAATATGTCTTTTCCAATCTTCTTGATGAAAAGAGTGGTGTCAACCTTGCCCATTGTGAACCCTTTAGAGAGGAGGAAATCCCTCAATCTCTCATACCATGCTATAGGTGCTTGCTTCAAGCCATACAATGCCTTCTTCAACTTATACACATGGTTGTGTTTCTTATCATCTTCAAAACCGAGAGGTTGCTCAATATATACTTCTTCATTGATGTAGCCATTTAGAAATGCACTCTTAACATCCATTTGATAGAGCTTGATGTTGTGGGCACAAGCATAGGCAAGCAAGATTCTAATTGCTTCCAATCTAGCAACCGGGGCATATGTTTCTTCAAAGTCAAGACCTTCAACTTGAGTATAGCCTTGTGCTACCAATCTTGCTTTGTTCCTTACTACTATCCCATCTTGATCTTGCTTATTTCTAAAGACCCATTTGGTTCCAATCACATTGTGTCCCTTTGGTCTTTCTACCATCTCCCATACTTGATTTCTTGTGAAGTTATTCAATTCTTTATGCATAGCATTCACTCAATCAACATCCTTCAATACTTCATCTATCTTGTTTGGTTCAATGGATGACACAAATGAGAAATGCTCACAAAATGAAGCCAATCTTGATCTTGTTTGTACACCTCTTGAAATATCACCAATGATAGTGTTCAATGGATGATCTCTTGCAACATTGGTTGGTTGGAGGATTGGAACTTGATTGCTTGCACTTGCTTGATCATTGGGTTGAGATGATGTACTAGCCACTTGATCTTGTTCATTGTCATGAGAGCCACTTGCATTAACTTGATTTGTATCATCTTGCACATTTGAGTTAGAGAGCACTTGCACTTGATCATCTTCATCATCATTCACTTGCCTAGGCCTCAATTCACCAATATCCATGTTCTTCATGGCATTTGAAAGTTGAATGCCTCTAACATCTTCCAAGTTCTCATTCTCTACTTGTGAACCCTTGGTTTCATCAAATTCAACATCATGAACTTCCTCAAGAGTACCACTATCCAAATTCCAAACTCTATATGCTTTGCTTGTAGTGGAATAACCAAGTAGAAATCCTTCATCACATTTCTTGTCAAACTTGCCCAATCTAGTGTCTTTCTTCAAGATATAGCATTTGCAACCAAAGACCCGAAAATATGCAATGTTGGGCTTTCTACCATTCAATAGCTCATATGGCGTCTTCTCTTTCAATCGGTGACAATAGAGGCGATTGCTACAATAGCACGCCGTGTTGAAAGCTTCGGCCCAAAAGGATTGACTCACATTATACTCACTAAGCATAGACCTTGCCATATTAATGAGTGTTCTATTCTTCCTCTCAACAAGGCCATTTGATTGAGGTGTGTACTTGGCCAAGAATTGATGTCTAATTCCAAATTCATCACATAACTCATCAATTCTAGTGTTCTTGAACTCACTACAATTGTCACTTCTAACTCTCTTGATGGTTGTTTCAAACTCATTGTGAATGCCCTTGACAAATGATTTGAATGTTGCAAACACATCACTTTTATCCACTAGAAAGAATACCCATGTGTATCTAGTGTAGTCATCCACTATCACAAATCCATATTTATTTCCACCAATGCTAGTGTATTGTGTTGGCCCAAACAAATCCATGTGCAATAACTCAAATGCTTTACTAGTGCTTATCATGCTTTTCTTAGGATGGGTGTTTCTAACTTGTTTGCTGGCTTGACAAGAGCTACAAAGCTTATCCTTTTCAAACACAACATCTTTCAAGCCTTTAACTAAGTCATGCTTAACCAATCTATTCAATTGTTTCATTCCAACATGACCAAGCCTTCTATGCCATAACCAACCCATGCTAGACTTAGTGAACAAGCATGTAGATAATCTAGCTTCACTAGCATTGAAATCAACCAAGTATAGATTCTCATATCTAAAGCCTTTGAAGATCAAATTAGAGCCATCTACACTTATGATCTCTACATCATCTATCCCAAATATGCATTTGAATCCAAGATCACATAATTGAGCCACGGATAGCAAATTGAAATTTAGGCTCTCTACTAGCAACACATTGGATATGTTCATGTCATTGGATATTGCAATCTTACCAAGCCCTTTGACTTTGCCTTTGCCATTGTCACCAAATGTGATACTATCATAACCATCATTGCCATTGGTGTTGATTGAGTTGAACATTCTTGCATCACTGGTCATGTGTTGAGTGCATCCACTATCAAGAACCCAATGCCTTCCTTTGGCTTTGTAATTGACCTATAAAAGAAGATCAATTCCTTTTAGGTACCCAAACTTGCTTGGGTCCTTGAAGGTTAGTCACTAAGCTCTTTGGTACCCAAATGGCTTTCTTCTTTGAGCCCATCTATGGTTTACCAATGAACTTAGCCTTCACACCATTTGTGCCCTTAGTAAGCATATAGCATGAATCAAGCTTAATGGAGGATACATTAGCATTTTTGCTCTTGTTTTTGCATTCATGCTCTTTGTGACCAACTTGCTTGCAACTAGTGCAAAACCAACCATTGTTCTTCATAAAACTAGTCTTGTGAGGAGCAAAGGCCGCCTTGCCTTTCTTGGGGGTATAGCCTAATCCCTCTTTGTAGAGAGAAGCTCTTTTGCTACCCAAGCACATAAGCAAGCGGTCCTTGCCACCATAAGCTTTAGCTAAGGTGTGAGTGAGCTTATTGACCTCCTTCTTGAGGTTCTCATTCTCAACCACTAGTGAGGTATCACAAGTGAGACCATCACTACAAGATGAGGTAGAAGTGGAAGTGCTACAAGAAGGGTTAGTAGGAGCAACAATGATAGGCATAGATAGTGATTCATCAATTATATCACAAGTTAAACCTACATTGCAAGTTTCAACATGCTTCTTTTTATTTTGCTCTTGAAGCGAAGAAGAATGAGCTTTTTCAAGCTTTTTATGAGCTTTGCCAAGCTTCTCATGGGCTTCCTCTAGCTTCTCATGAGTTGCTTTGAGCTCATCAAGGGCTTGCTTAAGGGCTTTTACCTCCTTATTCAAGCTCTTGCATTCCCTTCTCTTAATGTCAAAGTGTTCTTTAGCATCTTCTAGCATATCAAATAATTCATCCTTAGTAGGTTCATCATCATCACTATCACTATCATTTTCATTTTTATGTTCATTATCGTCAACATGTTCTTCATCACTTTCATCATCACAAGATTGTACCTTAGTGGCCTTAGCCATGAAGCATGATGAAGATTCGAAGAGAGAAGGCTTCTCATTGATAGCAATGCTTGCAAGAACCTTCTTCTTGGTGGTCTTGTTATCATCACTATCATCATCATCATCACTTGAGGAAGGATCACTATCCCACGTGACTACATATGAACCACCCTTCTTCTTCTTGAATGCCATCTTGTCCTTCTTCTCTTTCTTTTCCTTCTTGTCCTTCTTCTTGTTCTTCTTATTGTCATCATCATTGTCACTATCGTATGGGCCTTGAGCAACAAGATGATCTTTGCTTCCACACTTGAAGCACCTTCTTAACTCTTCTTTGTTTTTGGATGAAGACTTCTTCCTTCTAGCATGGTAGCCCTTCTTCATCATAAACTTGCCAAATCTCTTGACAAAGAGAGCCATCTTCTCATCATCATCATCATCCCAAGATTCATCTTCTTCACTTGATGTCTCTTGCTTAGCTTTGCCCTTTGATGATGTGGCTTTGAATGCCATGCTCTTCTTCTTATCATCCTTCTTGTCATCTTTCTTCTCCTTCTTTTCTTCCTTCTCATCATCATCTCTATAAGTATCATCGGTCATTATATCTCCCAATGCTTAGTTTGGTGTCATGGTGTCCAAACCGCTTCTTACTAGAATGGTGACCAATGTGCCAAATCTTGAAGGTAAGCACCTTAAGAACTTATGGGAGAAGTCCTTGTCCTTCACCTCTTCTCCAAGTGCTTTGAGATCATTAATAAGCACATGAAGCCTATGGAACATCTCTGGCACACTCATCCTCCTTCATCTTGAAGCTTGCAAACTTTTCTTTGAGGATGTATGCCTTAGCACCCTTTACGACTTGAGTGCCCTCAAATGATTCTTCCAACTTCTTCTAAGCTTCATGTGCCATCTCAATATTCTTGATTTGCTCAAATGTTCTTTCATCAATTGCATCATGAATGGCACTTAGAGCAATATCATTGTTTTGGAGAAGCACTTCTTCGACCACGGTGGGATTCTCTAGATCTTCAATCTTAATTTTGGTTTCTACCACCTTCCACACTCTTCTATTGATTGACTTGATATGTGTGGTCATCTTTGACTTCCAATATGGATAATTTGTGCCATCAAATTGGGGTGGCTTCTTGGTGTTGTTGATTTGAGCCATTTTAACAGCGAAGGTTGTTAAGCCTCAAATAACGGTGACCTCGGCTCTGATACCACTTGAAAGGTCCTAATGGCTAGAGGGGGGGGGTGAATAGCCTAATAAAAATTTCTACAACAACACTTAATAAAAGGTTAGACAATTATGAGGCGAAGCAAGTGTTGCGCTAGCCTACTCAAAATACAAGCCACCTACCATAATTCTAGTTTAGATAGTGTCTATTCACATAAAAGTTATGACACTATTCTATGTTAGTGTGCTCTCAAAGGCTAACTAAAGAGCCACACCAACCAACCAACCAAGCTCTCACAACTAGCTACACTAAAGAGCTTGTCAACTAGTTTGCGGTAAAGTAAAGAGGGTGATCAAGAAGGTTATACCGCCGTGTAGATGAAAGAACCAATCAATCACAAAGATGAATAACAATGAAGACCAATCACCTCAGAATCAATGATGAACACAATGATTTTTACCGAGGTTCACTTGCTTGCCGACAAGCTAGTCCTCGTTGTGGCGATTCACTCACTTTGAGGTTCACGCGCTAATTGGCTTCACACGCCAAACCCTCAATATAGTGCTGCACAACCAATACAAGATGAGGATCACACAAGCCATGAGCAATCCACTAGAGTACCTTTTGGCGCTCCATCGGGGAAAGGTCAAGAACCCCCTTAGAATCACACCGATCGGAGCCGGAGACAATCACCACCCTCCACTCAACGATCCTTGCTGCTCCAAGTCGTCTAGGTGGCGGCAACCACCAAGAGTAACAAGCGAAATCCACAGTGAAACACGAACACCAAGTGCCTTTAGATGCAATCACTCAAGCAATGCACTTGGATCACTCCCAATCTCACTGTGATGATGAATCAATGATGGAGATGAGTGGGAGGGCTTTGGCTAAGCTCACAAGGTTGCTATGTCAATGCAAAATGGCCAAGAGTATGAGCTACAACTGGCCATGGGGCTTAAATAGAAGCCTCCATGAAATAGAGTCGTTATACCCCTTCACTGGGCATAATGCGGGGTGACCGGACGCTCCGATCCAACTGACCGGACGCTGCTCCTCAGCGTCCAGTCGCCCGATGGCGGCCACGTGTCTCTTGCGTTCAACAGGGAACGTTTGATCTCAATGGTTGACATATTGACCAGACGCTCCGATCGAGTTGACCGGACGCTGAACCCTCAGCGTCCGGTCGTTTATAGTAAGGGCCCAAAACAAGTTTTGGTCGACCGGACGCATCTGGTCATGCTTGACCGGACACAGCCCAGCGTCCGGTGCTTAACCCTAATCACTGTGCCAACCGACAACACAACCGGACGTAGCCCTTCAGCATTCGGTCGCTGAGTGACCTAGCGTCTGGTCCTTTGACCGATGCCAGCATCATTGCGACCAACACCATTTCATCTCTAACTTCTTCACCCTTGCTCAAATGTGCCAACCACCAAGTGTATCACCTTGTGCATATGTGTTAGCATATTTTCACAAATATTTTCAAGGGTGTTAGTTCTCCACTAGATCCTAAATGCATATGCAATGAATTAGAGCATCTAGTGGCACTTTGATAACCGCATTTCGATACGAGTTTCACCCCTCTTAATAGTACGGCTATCAAACCTAAATGTGATCACACTCTCTAAGTGTCTTGATCACCAAAACAAAATAGCTCCTATGGTTTATACCTTTGCCTTGAGCTTTTTTTTGTTTTTCTCTTTCTTCTTTCCAAGTCCAAGCACTTGATCATCATCATGGCATCATCATCATGTTATGATCTTCATTTGCTTCACCACTTGAAATGTGCTACCTATCTCATGATTACTTGATAACTAGGTTAGCACTTAGGGTTTCATCAATTCACCAAAACCAAACTAGAGCTTTCACTGTCCCCATCCTTGCCTACCGTGCCTCCCCTCTTGGTTGCCGGCTCCTTGCCGTCTCCCTCCTTTGGCACGCCGGCCTATCGGAGGAAACGTTTGAGGAGCTCGCACTCCTTGTAGAGGTGTTTGACGGGGTAGGCGTGATTAGGGCATGGACCATCCATGAGTTTGTTGAAGTGGTCAGGCAGTCCCTGTTGGGGCTGCCTGGGTGTGTGATCAGCCATGGCGACCAATGCAGTGTCGTCTGACCGGCGCCGATCCTTCTTGTTCTTCTTGCCCCTCTGAGTAGAGGGGCCTTCGTTTGGATCCGCGCGTTTAGGCTTGCCTTTGTCCCAGCCTCCACTGAAGATTGCTCCGACTGCCTCCTCACCAGAGGCGTGGTTAGTGGCGACGTCGAGCAGATCGTGGGTGGTATGGGGTTTTAGGCAACCAAGCTTGTGGATCAGGGACTCACAGTTTGTCCTGAAGAGGAATGCGCTAATGATGTCTGCGTCGACGACATCAGGGAGGGAGTTGCATTGTTGGGAAAACCTGCGGATGTAATCCCGCAGGGACTCGCTAGGCTCCTGCTTGTAACGTCCTGCCTCCTCGAGGCTAGGCCTGCTTACATCTGGTAGCTTTCCTAGGACATAGACTGCCCTCACAAACCAACACCAATCTTTTCTGTGCACTTTGTCCTCACTCATGCGCCCCTAGGAAGAACTTCCCGATCAGTCACCCATCGCTCCAGACCAAGCACGCTTAACCTTGGAGTTTTTAAGAGATGGGCTTCCAGAAAAGAAGTTGCAACTTATTGGTATGAGTATCCTATTAAGCCCTGGGCCGGGGTGTTACATCATCACCCCCTTAGGAGACCGACGTCCTCGTCGGTCAACCCCAGGCCAGGAACGTCCCCTCTTGGCCACGTCCATGTGTCTAGTGCCAACGCATGTGCCATGCTAGGTGACCACTCTGGGTCCACACCAGCCATGCGCACCATGCCTGCACAACTGACACACGCGCCCGTGAAACCGCAAGGGTCGGCTCTGATACCATTCTGTAACGTCCCGCCTCCTCGAGGCCAGGCCTGCTTATATCTGGTAGCTTTCCTAGGACATAGACTACCCTCACAGACCAACACCAGTCTTTTCTGCGCACTTTGTCCTCACTCATGCGCCCTCGAGAAGAACTTCCCGGTCGGTCACCCATTGCTCCAGGCCAAGCACGCTTAACCTTGGAGTTCTTAAGAGATGGGCTTCCAGAAAAGAAGTTGCAACTTGTTGGTATGAGTATCCTATTAATCCTATTAAGCCCTAGGCCGGGTGTTACACTGCTGGCAGCTCTTGAGGTCCCAGGAGTTTCCAGGGCGAACGTACATCCCCTAGAAATTCCCGACGAAGACCCTCTTGAGGTCTGCCCAGTCACGGATGCTATCGTGTGGAAGGAATTCGAGCCATGCCCGAACATGTTCCCCTACGCAAATGGGAAGATATTGGATGATGAAATAGTCATCATCCACTCCTTCGGCTCAACAGGCGAGCCGGAAGTCTTCGAGCCAAATGCCTGGGTTTGTGTCCCCGATGTATTTGGTGATGTTGGAGAGAGGCCGAAAACGCTGTGGGAATGGTGCTCTCCAGATGCACCGACTGAAGGCCCGTGGCCTTGGGCCCTTAGGGCTGGGGCTCCGGTCGTCTGGCCAGCGACCGTGCCTAGGGCGTGTTTCATCGCTTCCCTCGATGGTTTAGCCGGGATCTGTGTCGCCTGTTGCCATATGGAGGACATTGTTGCCATGTTGGGCCCAACAACGGTCGCTGATGATGCTACAAGCGTCCCGGTGCGATCGGCGTGGACTAGGCGCCCGGTCGGACCATGGTGCGGCTGCCGCACCCCGAGCCGAGCCTGATGGCTGCGGTGGTGAGCGAACGGATTGATACGGCTAGTGCGTCCCTGTCCCACCAGTGGGGAGAGAGGGCATGGGTCAGAGTCACGATGCGGAGCTTTCCGCCTGTTGGACGGCGGCGGCCTCTACTAGAACCTGGAGGTTCCGATAGACTGCCCGCTCCTAAGGGTCGACGGGCTTGGGAACACCACGGAGAAGCATTGCTGCAGCAGCGATATTCTGGCTAGCCCTGGAGAATTGTGGGACATCGTTCCCCTCGTTCACGATGTCATGCTGGACCTGACGAGCGCGACCCCGGGCGCCACCCGCCGGGCCATGCTCATGGGGCGCAACATGCCGCACCGACCGTGCCGGCGCAGGCAGCGGCTGGCTCTGCCACCGTTGTCGTAATTCCTCGGCGTGCGTTTGCGCAAACGTGAGGGCCTCCGCACATGGGTCCGGAGGGGTGTGAGTTTGCGTGGACTCCGCAACCACCGGCGGCTGTCCTGGACCGTGCGCCATAGCGCATTCCCTGGATGGATGGTGGCGGGGCACCACATCACCGATGCTGGAACCATCGCTCTCGCCCTCGTTGTCCAGGAGTTCATAGGAAACGACAGGAGCGAAGCCTGCCGTTCCTACGAATTCGAACATGAGTGGGGATCGTGCCAACGCCCTTCGGAGCTCCTGAGCGCAAGCATCCGCAGAGGACGTGAGGCCGTAGGGGAACCGACCATACGGTGGTTGTGGTGAAGTCCCCCGAGTGATCGGTGGGAGGTAGTAAATAAAGGGCGAATAAAAGTACGCGTATTACTTACAGTGGGGTTTGAGCAGAGAGTTTGCTCGGAATGAAGCGTAGATGCCGCGCCGTCGAAGTCGCGCGTCCCAAAGTCGGTGGAGGACGTCCCTCCGATGGGTGCTGGGTCGCGAGTCTCCTCACGAAGGTGGAGTACGCCGAGCCGATCGACGACAAAGTCCAGGCTCCCAAAACGGAAGGCCTGGGATGGCTCGAAGACAGGTGGAACCCGCATTCCGGCGGGCGAGAGTGCGGGAAATTCCATCGAGCCGAAGCGAATCATATCGCCCAAGCCTGCCATGGCGGGGGTGGCGGAAAAATGGACCATCCGATTACCAAAAAAGTGTTGAACGTATAGCGTCTTCCCCACGGACGACGCCAACTGTCGGTACAGAAAGTGACCAACTAGTAAATATTTATAGTTTTGCTGTACATTGTGATCGGAGGTGGCCTAGCACTCAATGACATAGGATTATACTGGTTCGGGCAACGTGCCCTACGTCCAGTTTGGGTAGGTCGATGACTTTATTTCCAAGCCCAGGTGCTCGAAGTCTGTAGTGGGGTTACAAACGAGAAGGAGAAAGGAGGGGTGCTCAAGAAGCCCGGTCGGGTCCGACCGGAAGGGCCGAGGGCGACCGGAACTCCGCTATGAGCTAGAAGTCTAAGCGTGTGCTTGAGAGGTTGTGAGCTATCGATCTAGCGAGTCTAAACTTGAAGAAGTCGGCCTCTTTTGTTGGAGGGAGTGCATCCCCTTTTATAGATAAAGGGGATGGCTTTACAGGTGAGAGGGAGAGAGTACGGATGTTTCTAAGCCTTGTTGCCTACGCCGACGAGGGTAGCGATGATGGTAGGCACCCACAATACTGTTGATGTTGCTGTAGAATGTCAGATGCACATGGAAGGTTGTGTTGGCTTCTTCAGGAAGGGTGGATGTCGGTACCTGCAAAATACCATTGTTATGTGAGGAGCCCCTACCACGTGCACCAGGTATGGTGAATCCTGACGTCCACTATCGACGCCCAGAGGCATGGGGGGCTTTTTGCCGTATGGGATCTCGGTGGTGCTTACAATACTATAGACATAAATATCGGCGGCTACAATACTGTTTGTGTCAGGGCGGTTGTGGAGCACTGTTCCCGCAGGCGTACAGGGTATGGTCCCGGTATAGTGTTTTGACTTTGTGCACTGCCTTCTCCATTCGCCCCTGGTCCCTTCCGAGCGGACGTCTCTGGTCGGATGGCCCCAGTCGGCCCTGGCCGCGTCAGTCGGAGAAGAGTGGTAAGCAAGCTTCCTACAGGTCTCTGGTCGGAGTCGTGGGGTCGGAGTAGGAAGTAGTGTTTGGGGCCAGGTCTTCCGATCGAAGAGACCGTCTGGAGGCGGCTGGTGCCTGAAGCGAGTGCTCCGGTCGGAGAGGTGGGCCGAAGAAGTTTCATGCATCATTGATCAATCTGTCCGATCGAGGACAGCTGCTGCGTGTGTGCGCTCAAGTGCGATGATCTCTCCCGAATCGGAGGCGAAAGTACCAACACGTTGACACGCCGCCCCGACGCCATTTACCACCTCAGCGCCCGTGCGCCGCCTCCGTCCTCCCTCGACCCTCGCCGTCCCAGTCAACCGCATTCAATACCGCCAGGCCACGGCCGCAGTCAATGCACTGCTCCTGCTCGCGTCTGCGTGTTCCCCGTCTCCACGCGTCCGTCCGGCCAGCTCCAGCCGCACCGGCACCGGCCACCGGCACCACCCCCCCCCCCCCCCCCCCCCCCCCCCCCCCCCGCCCCCCCCCCCCGCACACGCGGGCCGCACTGAGCAGGCGTCCAATCGGTCGCCCACGCGCAGCTGCGGCTTGGGGTGGTGGGCGCAAGAAGAATCCAAGCTCCCCCACCCGAACCGGTGCACTCCACAGTCCATAGCAGTCTGGCTCGTCACTCGCTGCGGCTGCCTGCCTGGCCTACAAGAGCAAGCGGACAGCCACGGGCTAGCCAAGCCAGTTCACGAGCCCGGCAAGAGCCCAAGCAAGGCCAAGCCAAACCGCCCTTCTTCTCCTTCTCCTCGTGCTCCGCTTGACTCCTCGCGCCAATTCCGGGGAACAGGCCATGCCGGGAGATGGGGGAGCAACTGGAAGGGCGATGTGGGTTTGCGCGGTTCTTGCGGCGTTCCCATTTCTAGCGGCGGCGGCGGCGGCGGGGAGGTACCGCGCGGTGTTTAATTTCGGGGACTCGCTGGTGGACGCCGGCAACCTGGTCACGGAGGGCATCCCGGACTACCTCGCCACCGCGCGCCTGCCCTACGGCCAGACCTACTTCGGCTACCCCACCGGCAGATGCTCCGACGGCCGCCTCGTCGTTGATTTCATCGGTAAATTTCGCCAATTCTTGGCTTCTCTAACATTTCGCGTGCGTGCGTTCTTGGGAGGTGCCTCCGTTCGGAATTCGATGGGTTTTGGCCCTCTGCTCCTGCAGCGCAAGAGTTCGGCCTCCCGCTGCAGCCGCCGTCCAAGGCCAAGAACGCCAGCTTCGCGCAGGGCGCCAACTTCGCCATCACCGGCGCCACCGCGCTCGACACCGACTTCTTCCAGAAGCGGGGGCTCGGAAAGACCGTCTGGAACTCCGGCTCCCTCTTCACACAAATCCAGTGGCTGCGTGACCTCAAGCCATCGCTGTGCAGCTCCGCGCAAGGTACACCGGACCCAAGAATGCAAATTTCATCGATTCTTTACC
Organism: Miscanthus floridulus; assembly: GCF_019320115.1. Taxonomy (NCBI): domain Eukaryota; kingdom Viridiplantae; phylum Streptophyta; class Magnoliopsida; order Poales; family Poaceae; genus Miscanthus; species Miscanthus floridulus. Next base: position 70,601,206 of record NC_089598.1, read on the forward strand.
TCCTTCTTTATTAAAGAAAAATTTCATTTCGTTTCGTGTATGTTGGTGCGTAGTTTTGACGCTGTTACCTTTTGTCCCCTAATCTTTCCTTGGCTGTGAAGAATGCAAGGAGTTCTTCGCCAAGTGCCTGTTTATTGTAGGTGAATTCGGTGGAAATGACTACAACGCCCCGCTGTTCGCCGGCAAGGACCTCAAGGAGGCATACAAGCTGATGCCCCATGTGATTCAAGGCATCTCCGATGGAGTTGAAGTAAGAATTGTGTCTTCGCTTCGCTGCTACCTGGCATGCATACTGTGGATTGTTCTGTAATTCCTTGTATGTGCCCTGCCCTGCCCTGCCTGCAGCAATTGATTGCCGAGGGGGCAAAGGATTTGATTGTGCCCGGAGTGATGCCATCAGGGTGCTTTCCAGTCTACTTGACCATGTACACTGACCCAAAGGAAGGGCATGGCTCGCGCACCGGCTGCCTTAAGCGATTCAACACATTCTCTTGGGTGCACAATGCAATGCTCAAGCGCGCGCTGGAGAAGCTCCGAGAGAAGCACCCTGGTGTGAGAATCATCTATGGTGATTACTTCACGCCAATCATCCAATTCATACTTCAGCCCAAGAAATTTGGTGAGCTCCTCAGTTTTCTATCTGTGTTACCATTATAGCCATAGCAATCTGATATGGCTAAGGATAAGTTTTTTATGGCTAATTGTCGGAGACGGGTCTAATGTTGCGTAACATAGTTTTAATTCAACTTCACAGCAGAGTCAAACTATCACCCTTGCGTTCTAGTGAGATGCAATAGAATTCAGATCATACTTTATAGTTTACGAAGTACAAATATCGGAATCAAGTTATTAAGTTATCTTGTAGCATCTCTTATCCTATTCCAGCACGACTAGTTATTAAGGATGGATTTATGTTACATGCTGTATGTTAGAACTGCCTGTTCTTATTTGCTACACAGAACAAAAGGCCATCTTGAAACAAAACATATACGGAAAGGTTTATGTTAGTTGTGTACCATTTGCAAGAGCATCTTAAACTGATTGTCAAAAAAACTAAAGAGCTGTAAAGATATAGACATATTTTTGAAGTGGGAGGTACATGTACTAGTGAATTGGTAGTTTCATCCGGAAAAGAATGGTAACTATTGAAGGCAACATCTTGACTCTGTTAATTGCAAAAAATTGGTGCTAGTTAACCATGGGCCTTTGTTTTCTCTCTTATTTTCTGGACATGTCGAAAAACATCTTCTCTTGGAGTCATTTTCACAAGAAGTACAAACGCTAGAAACTAACACAGCTACCTGACCCCATCTGCGACCGTCATATATTTTTTTGTATCTTAGTTTGTTTCACATGTCTTGTTTATTCCAACTCTGTTAACCAACACTCTGTTAATCAACCATTGAGGCATTGCATCTTGGAGGACCCCTTTTCCCCAGAATTTTTTTAGTAACATTCTGACCAAATAGAAAAGCATGGGACTGTATTGCTGAGACATCAGTGTTAGAAGGAGAATCTTCCATGTTATGCATTGTTTTTTTCCTGGACATCAAGAGATGGGTACAAATTCTTCCATTCCATCCTTATCATCTGTGCATGATGGGTGCAAAGAGCTTCGTGGCCATCCTTTATTTTCTGTCTGTCATGGAGTTTTTGTGGCCAGGAGATAACAAGATATACATATACTACAATACTGCATTTGGGACCAGGATATGTATTTACATCAAGCGATTGACATGATTATTTCCCACTATTTCCCAAGTGAACTAAGTAACCTAAAAGTTTTGCCCTCCATGCAGGATTTTACAAACAACCACCAAGAGCATGCTGTGGCGCTCCTGGGAGGGACCCTTACAACTTCAATCTAACAGCCAAGTGTGGTGAGCCTGGTGCCTCGGCGTGTGCTGATCCTAAGACGCACTGGAGCTGGGATGGTATTCACTTGACAGAAGCCGCATATCGGCACATTGCCAGAGGTTGGCTTCATGGACCATTCGGAGACCAGCCTATTGTACAATCGTCTTGAGTACACCCCAGCCGCTCCTCCTGTTGTACCTCTAGAATGTACCAAAATAGCATACCATGACACCAAACTGGATCCGATAAGGTAGTAGTTCCATGTATATCTCCTCCCATTTCATCGATTCCATTGCCAGTCAGGTAAAGAGCTGAGATAGGGGCTATTAATTAAAGCATGATTTTCTTCATTCATGGTGGTGGTATAAGTACAAAGTGTAATGCACAGATCAGTTCATATGATACAGGTATCATTCCCCTGTAGTCCATGATGATGACTCCCAGTTAGAAATCACTATGGTTAGCTCCAATTTCTGTCTGAATATATATACTCTGGAGCCTTATCCGCTTTGTACACATGCATGATTCGTGGGGAATCTTCTGATCTGAGAAAATAAAATTGCCTGCGACCTGTATGTGGGCTGTGTGCATGCTGGCCGTCCAGTTGAAAGTTGAAATCTGAACATGATCTGGATGGTCTCTTTATTATATTCCATGCTTTGCATGCCATATGTTGGAACAGCTCGAAGTGACGTGGGGGAGACAAGAAGCTTCAATTGCAGACTACCGTGGCCCGTGGATCCCACTCTTTTGCTTGGTGATTAGTTGCACTAAAGTTTGTCATATACGACACCGTACTGGTGATGCCCTGACAGTTTACAATTTGCTTAACACAATGCATGCGAGTTGTGCTATATGTATATCCTGCTAGCTGCTATAGTAACGCTAAGTCTCCGAAACTTATAATTAAATTTGATTGCTATATTTTTAATAAAAAATACAAAATCCTAATAACAACAACAGTCTTTTTTGTTTTCACGGATTTAGTGATAATATTCTATAAGTTTAAGCCCCGTTCGCTTAAATTTATCCGTCGCACCGTTTTAACGAAATAACAGTGTTTTTCTCTCACCACAAATCAACATCAATATCAGCATCGGTCATTTTTCCATCCAGCCGAACAGAGCCTTGATTTAGCATTTTCTAATGTACTCCTACGTATATACACTGTAGCCTGTGAGTTGCCCGAAGAAGACCAAAATACCCGGACAGAGTAGGTATATAGCAACTCGCTCGAAGAATGCATTACTGTTGCTGCAGAGATTATACAACATGAGATGTGACAGCATTAATATTTGTACACCTATAAATATATCTGTATCGCTATTTGAGAATATATCGGTGGTAGACTGGCAGTGCATGCCAGCTGTAACTGGACATCAAGAGCGACTGAATATGGAATTCCAAGGTTCCCTTTGTGCAAAGGCAAGTACATGATGCTGCGGTTTCTTTTCTGCTTTGCGCTGACATTCAGGGTAAAAAGAAGAAAGATACTTCCTCTCTATCCTAAAATAAATCAACTTATAAAATCATCTTAAATCAAATATTTTATATTTAACAGAATTTATCAAAAAAAAGTACCAATATTTATAACACCGAATTTGTATTATAGATGCATTATGAAGACGGCGGGCAGGCCTAATGCAGTGGTGAAAGCTGTCTCACTGAGTCATTAGATTGCGGGTTCAAAGCAGGCTCTCCGTAGATTTTGCGGGAGGAAGGCTTGCCTCGGTTTTTTCTTTCCCCAGACCCTACTCATGTGGGAGCCTCCGGTACTGGGTCTACCCCATTTTAGATGCATCATGCAATACATTTTTATAGAATACTTGTTTGATGCCATACGTGTTAGGGTCCTTTTCTATAAAGTTGACCAAATTTGAAATATTTTGATTTAGAACAACTCTAAAAGTTGATTTATTTAGAATGAAGAGAGTATTTGTATTCTTTAAAGCATCATCCCAGATGCTTTTTAATGGCTCTAGAAAAAGTTAGACATTGGATCCTTTTAAAAAAAACATTTAGGTTGCGTTTGGATATAGACATTGAGGCTCTGGAATTGGCATTGGTATTGGATAGCACCAAATGCCGCTATTTGAATGTCTTAGGTATTGGAATTGGAAATCACCTTCAATGCCAAGAGGTATTGGCTGCAACTGCACCCAGTCACCCCCAATACAGAGCCTGCACCCTCCGTATTAGGCGGAATTGGAGATGAGCGCATCCGTGACTGGGGTCGAGTGAGCGGTCACGAAGGCGGGCTCCTCCATGGCCGGTGGAGTCGAGCTCCCCCATGGCTGACAGGGTCGAGCTCCCCCATGGTCGGGCCGGGGTCGAGCTCCCCCATGGACGGGCCAGGGCCGAGCTCCTCCCCATCCGGTGCGAGCGGTCACGGAGGTGGGCTCCTCCATGGCCGGCGGGGTCGAGCTCCCCCATGGCCGGGCCGGGGCAGAGCTCCTCCGTGGTCGAGCTCCTCCCCAACCAGTGCGAGTGGCCATGGAGGTGGGCTCCATGGCCGGCGGGGTTGAGCTCCCCCATGGCTGGTGAAGGGAACCGTGATGCCTAAGAGGGGGGTGAATTAGGTAACTTAAAATTCTAATTCTAAACTATGGCCTCTAATTCCAACCTTAGCAAAACATATGCAAAAGAGAAACTATCTAAATGTGCAACTACGATTTTTGCTAGTGTGTTGCTATCTCTACAGTAAAAAAAAGTAATACAAACAATGTAAATGCGGAAGCTAAAGAGCAAGGTAGAGATATGCAAACTCCCGTCGACGACTCTGGTATTTTTTATTGAGGTATCGAGAAGCGCGCAAGCTTCTCCCTAGTCCTCGTTGGAGCCCCTCACAAGGAATCCCTCATAAGGGCCAAGCTCCTAGTCGGGTAACACCGTGGATAGCCTCGAGCCTTCCCCACGCGCAAGTGGGTATCTGACGTGCCTTTCGGTAAGCCTCTCCTGGATGCTCCCCACCGTCTTCACTATCAAGCTTCCGACTAAAATGTCGCGGGTTTTGTTCCCTCCGGTACATGGTGGCGGCCACACTACAAACGTGGTTGGTGTGATCTCGTAAGACTATAAGCCCCTCTGATGTACAACAATGGTGCACGCAAGCATTGAGTGGTAAGAGGTATGCAAACCTCACTAAAAACTAGGCCTAAACCTAGTGCAAGCGCATAAGCGGTGGTCTAATCAACCTAAGCACTTCGCAAAGCACCTACGCTAATCACCTAATAAATCACTAAGCACTATGTAAGTGGAGATCACTAAAATGGTGTATCAACACCCTTGGTATGTTTCTTCAGCTCCACACTTATCAAATGGCTGGTTGGGGGATCTATTTATAAGCCCCACTGAGAAAGTAGCCGTTGGGGACGAAATTCCGCTTTTCTGCTACTGACCGAACGCTCAGGTCGTCCTAATCGGACGTGTCCAGTCACAATTTCTCTGCTCTGGAACCTTTCTGTACTCGATCGGACGCTGCAGTCCTGCGTCCGATCGATTTGCCGCCAGCGTCTGGTCAGTACTAGATGTGTTGCCAGTGATGATGAACAGTACCATCGGTGCGTCCGATCACTTTACTATTCAGCGTTCGGTCGCTGCTGCTGATGCCTGTTATAGCCGAGTCACTGATCGGAGCGTCCGGTCTGAAAGGATCAAGATGCCCAAGGAGGGAGGTGAATTGGGCTAATTCTAAATTTCTTTGCAATAAATAAATCCTATGGATAGCCCAATTAACCCCTTGTGCCTAGAAAGTGTTCGTAATTGTTCTACCGCACAAAAGACTTGCAACCTAAGTTCTAATCCTACTCTAGCATGGCAATTCTAAGAATGTAATGACATGAAATGAATTGCTCAAAGTAAATGGAGAGGAAGGAACGCGGTGATGTTTTGCCGAGGTATCGGAGAATCGCCACTCCCCACTAGTCCTCGTTGGAGCACCCGCGCAAGGGTGTAGCTCCCCCTTGATCTGCACAAGGATCAAGTGCTCTCTACGGGTTGATTCTTCAACACTCCGTCATGGTGAATCACCCACAACCGCTCACAACTTAAGTTGGGTCACCCACAAGCTCTGCCGGGTGATCACCGAACACCCAATCACCACCAAGCCGTCTAGGTGATGGTGATCACCAAGAGTAACAAGCATGAACTCTCACTTAACCACGACAAGCCTAATGAGAAGGTGGATGCACACTTTGCTACTCTTGATCTTCACTAATGAGGTCTCTCTTTGGATTCTCAAATCTCAATCACCTCACTAGGACCTTACTCTTCTTGGCACTCTCTAAGGTGTTTCTCAGCTGTTGGAATGAGCAAAAGTACCCCACACACGAGTGGAGGTGGTATTTATAATATGGGCTGAAAAATGAACCGTTATGTGCCTCTGCGGGGTGACCAGACGCTTTGGTCATGTTGACCGGACGCTTCGGTCAGTACACCCCGAACTCCAAGGTTTACAGTGTGACCGGACGCTGCCAGCGTCCGGTCACGATTTACCCTCTCTAGAACCTTACTGGAAACGACCGGACGCTGGTTCTCAGCGTCCGGTCACTTGACCTTCCAGCGTCTGGTCACATCGAACGATTTCGCCTCTGTCAAATGAACTAACCGGACTCTGCGCCAGTGTCCGGTCACACTGAAGCCAGTGTTCGGTCAGTATTTGACCCTCCATTCACTTCCAACTCTCGATCATACATGAATGAAGTTTGCTCTATTGGATCTTAGGCATATGTAGGAGCTACCTACCGCTTGTTTTAACAAGTGTGCACCATACCTAACTCACTAGACTCCCCTAGGTCAAGCTACCCATCCATACCCCCCTTAATAGTATGGCCAAAGGAAAAACAAAGTCCTAAACTATTCTAAGTGTCTCTCCAACTCCAATCGACACTTAGAACTAGTCATCATTAACCTTGTCGTCCATCCTTTGAAAACCAAAATGATTTCCATCGTAGGGGCATGACCACCTTGATTGCCCAATCGATCTCCATTACCATGACCTAACTCAATTGCATGTGTAAAACACATGTTAGTCATAGTAATCTTGTATTGTCATTAATCACTAAAACCCAACTAGGGGCCTAGATGCTTTCAATCTCTCCCTTTTTGGTGATTGATGACAATACTACCTCGAGTATGTGAAATAGTTGAGGTTTTTATCATGCTTGGATCATATAAGCTTTTGTCAATAAGAACAAAAGAGTTAGGCAAGCTTATATGACCCAAGCCAACATAATGTACTCAAAGGATATGAAATAAGCATGAGTACAAGTAATAAAGCTCATTTGCATCGGAGTATAAATGCGGAAGCAAGGCAAATGAGCATACCACAAGTGATATGATATATAAGTAGTTATGAAGTAGAGAGCACACATGTCATATATCACAATCATGTAGATATCACTATCACATAGATATAGTTTAATGCATGAAGGTAAACACACGAATGCATAATAGTAGTAGTGTATCACACAAATAAAACTCCAAATGTATATAATAGACTAATAGCTAACTAGGCTCCCCTAAAAAATCGCTCCCCCTGAGTCTACATACTCGAACCCTCTCCCCCTTTGGCGTCAAACACCAAAACCTAAGGGTCGGTCGGCGGGGCTGCAGTGGACAAGCCGAGCGCTGAGGTACGAGGAGTAAGCTAGAACTAGGCGCCATCATCATCTGACCCTGAGCTCTATACTGACTGACCCTCTATGGCTAGAAGTGTCACTGAAGCGGTCTGGGTCTGAGCTGGGGTAGGTGCAGCCTGTGATGCTGCTGGTATGTCTGTCGTAGGATCTGAAGATATGATAGAAGAAGGTAGCCTCTAAGTAGTCATGGCAATGGGAGCTACTGTAGAAGGACCTAGGGCATGCATATGTGGCGGTGTAGGCATCCCTATCAACTCGCTAAAAGATGCTCCAAGACTCCTGGAGACTGACATGTTAGGCACAAATAGCGGGGATGACTGATCCGGTGTGAAGCCCATCTAAAATGGTGTGAACTATGGGGCTACCACTAGTGAGGATAACCACTAGGACACCTGTATTGTGGGAGAAGCAAACTGAGCTAGAGGCTGTCCTTGACTCTGAGGCCCACTAGGTTGTACTACTGGAGTCATCATAGTGGTAGCAGGCTGACCAATCTGGGGCGAAGGCTGTGGCTGTGGGGCCCCAATGGCTGTCACTACATGCTGCATGGATCTCAAAAGCTATTGCTGCATGAGTAACTGCTGCTGATGCATCTGTTGCTACTGCTAGAGGACCTGCTGCTGTCGCTGGAACTCGTCCTGATGAGCCTGAAACTGTGCAAAGTTGGCAGCGGTCTCCTGAGCCTGTCTAGCCTGATCCTGCTGCATCCGCTCAAGGATAAAAATCAAGGCAGGGTCCATCTGTGGTGTAGGTGGAGCGGAGCTAGAACTGTCGGCCTCTGCATCGTGTCTGTATGGAGGCATCTGAGGAATACACTGGTAGTCATCGTCTGAGCTGTCACTAGGCTCGCTCACCTCTTGTTGTGCCTCAAGCTGCTCCTCTTCAATAGCTGCTATGCCTCTAATGATCTCATCCTGCTGAGCTGCAGACTCTGGTATATCTGGACGACGGCGAGGCTGACTGGGTGCCTATGGCGTGCTATGCCTGATCCTCTGTGCCATGTTATAAGCAGGAAACTTAGTGGTGGCACCTCTATACTCTACAACCATCTCTGGTGACCTAACTGTCACTGCCTTGAGGATAATGAAAGTGATCCAGTGAGCATAGGGTAGCTGCCTGCGACCCTTGAAGCCCTCAGCTATCATGTCCTCCATCTCAGATAGAAGAAGATCCTAAACATCAAACACTGTCTGCTGCATCAGGGCGTTGAGAAGCCATAGCTGGATACGTGTCAGGCCCTCCCTGTATCCCATCCTGGGAAATAGTGTCATCCTCATAATAGCCTCTAGAACTCGAGCAGTCGGAGTAAGATCACTAGGGTTCCTGCGTGAGCCCTCGCCAAAAGGCTCCTTGAAGCAGTGTCACACAAGATCTGTAGGGGGCACCAAACCACCATGAGGACACCTGGGAGGCTCTATCTGTCCATAACAGACCTCATGTAACTTGACTGGCTGCTCCTATAGCCTTAGTATCTCCCTGACCCTCTGACTTGTTAGTCTATAATCTCTGCCTCGGAATGCAAAGTGAATAAAGTTATAGTGCAGGTCAACAAAGAGAGAAGCATAGAACTGATGAACCCACGATGGAACACATAGTCCTATCCATCCAATCAAATTAGTCAGCCTCGGTAGATATGCAAGGTAGGGGCGAATATGCTCTCCAGCTGCTGCTGCTATAGCCTCAATGCTGTAGACTCTCTAAGATCTGAAGACTGCTCCACAGTTCAGATATGCATTGTATAAATCTTCCTACAGCGGTGTGTAGAATCCCTCAGATGCTCTCTCATCCCTCCTCGAAGGAAACCATACATCAAACTCTACAAACCTTAGCTATTGAACCTGCTTGGCCGTGGCGGCCCTCAAGTCAAGGTGGGTCACTAGAGGCGGACCCTGTGGTCTAGGCGGTGGACGTGATCCCCTCCGCTATGTTGGTGGCCTCGGTGAGACTAGAACACACGTACGACCAGAGCGGCGTAGCTATGGCTGGGGTGCCTGCTCAGTCTCCTTGACCTCCTCGACCAACTCATCCTCCTAAGTCTACTCTATCGGCTCTGCTAGTGGGGGCTGCTGCTGTGGCTCCTGTTGTGACTCCCCCTGAGGCTGAGGATCCACAATGGGAAGACGTCGTCCTACCATCATGATAATCCTAGGTGGACTACCATGAAGACGCTCAATATGCTCAAGTCTGCCCTGCGCCTCTGGTGATAGATGATCTGTAATAACAACTCCACTATGGGTGCCTCCTCTCTTAGCACGCTCTACGGCCTCAGCGACTGTAGCTGCTCTAGCTATCTCTGCATCAAGGTACTTGCGCTTCTTTGATGCAACCTTCTTTGTCGCCTTGCCTTTAGGATTTGTAGGCAGGCGAGGCAGAGGCCTCTGATCATCATCTCCTGGACCACCACCAACATTCTTGGTGCGAGCCATCTGATCTGACTAGAACCACTGCCACTGACAAGATCAACTGTCCACTGACACTTTCAAGGCTTGGCCTTGATCCATACTCGCGAGCTTGGCTCCGAGTTAACTGTCAACTACCACTGACACCTTAACGGCACCGACTCGCTGCACGATGGAATAGTAGGATATACAAATAAATATGATATATCTAATAGATGCAAAAACCTAAGAGAGCAAGCAATGTAGGTATGAAATTGAAGCGACTGGCTTGCTACCTGATGAACCAACGATCCGAGAAGAGAAAAGCATCACGCAGGGGAAACACCAAATCGGCTAGGGTTAGGGTTGAGCGGTGAATTGACAGCCCTGGATGCAATCGAAGTCAAAGCTTTGAAACCAATCTAGATCAAGAGCAAAGCAAAGTGGGTGCTAGGGAATGGCCTTACCGGCGCAGAGCAATGGGTGAGAACTTTGCAGTGAATCTTGGCGGCATGGCAGCACAGCAGGCGCACAGGAGAGGATGGCGGTGGAGCTTTGCGTGGTGGCACGGTGGCGCACGGAAATGGCATGGTGCTAGGGTAGGCGTAACGGAGCTTGCTGCATGGTGGCTCATGGCTGCTAAGGCACGGGAGACGGTGCACGAGCACGGGAGGCGGCGATGTCGGCGGCTGAGAATAGGATGCGATGGATTAGGTTAATGCCGCGACGATGATTTGGTTATAAAGTGGCCCCCCATGTGAGTAGAAAGGGAAATAGATGAGAAGTCCAGAAAACACACGTTTTCGACTGACTAGATGCTCCGGTGGTAGCGACCGAACGCTACCACCTAGCGTCTGGTCGATTCTAGAGAGGTCCAATTCCTCTAGAATCACAACCGAACGTGTCCGGTGGACACCGACCAGACGCAGCCAGAGTCCGGTCAACTTAGCCTTCGTCTTCTTCACACGACTGGACGCTGAGACGTCTTCTGACCGGACGCTGAAAGATAGAGTCTGGTCACTCCTTCGCAGCGAGTTCACCTCCTGTGAACTGACCGGACGCTGGACTTTAGAGTCCGGTGCAGCGTCTAGTCACTCTTTTCTAGCAAATCTTCAATGTTCCTTCATGCTGCCTGTTCTCAATCAAGTCCCAACTTGAATAAGACTCAAATAAACACCAATTGGGACTGATGTGAGTGACCTCTCTCAAACCCTCATATTTTTCAAAATATTTTGCCTTAGGCTAGAATTCTTTTTAAGAAAATAGGCAATAAGAGGGCAAATAGAACAAAATGACAAAACAACATTCATGCATATGCAATACTTATAAGTAAATCTAGTTGCTTGTCAAGTTTGATCCAAGGTTAAACTTCTTCACACGCTTTTCGGTGGTTATCTTAACCATGTTAGACAAGCCCTATATGCATTTCCAAAAATTAATCATGTTGTATATTACAATGAATGCAAGGGACAACACGAGCTCATCTTTTAGTGAAGTTACTAAAATCAAGTACATTGAGCTCATTCCGCAATCTACAAAATGTAGCCTCATCTAGCGGTTTAGTGAAGACATCCGCTAATTGATCTTCGGTTCTTACATCTTCTAGTGATATATCATTTTTAGCAACATGATCTCTTAGAAAGTGATGGCGGATGTCTATGTGCTTGGTGCGAGAGTGTTGAACCGGATTATTTGCAAGTTTTACCGCACTTTCATTGTCGCACAAAAGAGGTACTTTATCTAGAGCTACACCATAGTCTAGCAAAGTTTGTTTCATATAAAGTATTTGTGCACAACAAGCACCCGCAGTAATGTATTCCGCTTCAGCGGTGGACAAAGCCACACTATTTTATTTCTTAGAGGACCAAGACATAAGTGATCTACCAAGCAAATGGCACCCTCCAGATGTGCTTTTTCTATCAACTTTGCAAATGGCATAATCCGAATCGGAATAGCCATCTAATTTAAATATAGCTCCTTTGGGATACCATAGGCCAATGCTTGGTGTGTGCTTAAGATACCTAAGGATTCTTTTTACGGTAATTAAATGTGTTTCCTTAGGATTAGCTTGAAATCTAGCACACATACACACACTAAACATGATGTCGGGCCTAGATGCGGTTAAATATAACAAGCTACCAATCATGGAACGGTAGATAGTTTGATCAACCGGGTTACCTTCCTCATCTAGGTCGAGATATCCATTGGTAGGCATTGGTGTCTTGATTGGCTTACATTCATCCATCTTGAATCTCTTGAGAAGATCTTTTGTGTATTTCTCTTGACAGATGAAGATGCCTTCTTTCATTTGCTTGACTTGAAAACCAAGAAAGAATGTAAGCTCACCAATCATTGATATCTCGAACTCCTTTGACATCAATTCACTAAATTCTTTGCATGAGTCTTCATTTGATGATCCAAAGATGATATCATCAATATATACTTGACAAATGAAGATATGCCCATCAAGCTTCTTGGTGAATAGTGTGGTGTCGACCTTCCTAATGGTGAAGCCCTTCTCAATGAGGAAGTTCCGAAGGTGCTCATACCAAGCTCTTGGGGCTTGCTTAAGCCCATATAGTGCCTTGGACAACCTATAAACATGATTAGGATATCTAGGGTCTTCAAACCCAGGAGATTGATCAACATAGACTAGTTCATTAATAAAGCCATTTAAGAATGCACTTTTCACATCCATTTGATAAAGTTTTATTTCATGATGTGATGCATATGCAAGGAGGATATGGATGGCTTCTAATCTTGCAACCAGGGCAAAGGTCTCTCCAAAATCCAAACCTTCAACTTGAGAAAACCCCTTTGCAACTAGTCTTGCCTTGTTCCTCACAACAACCCCTTGATCATCTTGCTTGTTTCAGAACACCCTTTTGTTCTAATGACTCTTGCACCTTTTGGCTGCTCTTCAAGAGTCCAAACTTCATTGCGAGTGAAGTTGTTCAACTCTTCATGCATGGCATTTATCCAATCCGGATGTTGAAGAGCTTCTTCTACCTTAGTAGGCTCAAAGCAAGAGACAAAAGAGTGATGAGCAATAAATGAAGTAAGTTTTTGAGATCGAGTCATTACACCCTTTGATGGACTCCCTATGATGAGATCTTGTGGATGATCTTGAAGTAGGGGTGTATTTCTTCTATTGACCACTTGAGGGGGAGGTTGTGGAGCATCAACATCTTATGCTTGTACCACCATTTGTTTATAGGAGACATGAGTATCTTTATTTTCTACTCTCCCATTTTTGTCATCATCTTGTGGCACTCTTGATGAAGAAGGTGGGTCAATTACTTGAACATCATCTTTAGGCTTGATGTCTCCAACCGGAATGTTCTTCATAGCCTTCCTCAATGGTTCATCACCTACATCATTAAGATTCTCATGTGCTCCTTGGGAGCCATTAGATTCATCAAATTCCACATCATATGTTTCTTCAACCAAGCCGGTGGCATGATTAATACTCTATATACTTTGGACTTTGATGAGTAACCAACAAGAAAACCAATATCACAACGTCTTTGGAACTTTCCTAGGTGTTGCCGCTTCTTGTAGATGTAGCATTTGCAACCAAACACCCTAAAGAAGGAGACGTCCGGCTTCTTCCCATTGAGCAACTCATAAGGTGTCTTGCCAAGGAACTTTTGAAGTAATAGGCGGTTGGATGCATAGCATGCGGTGTTAATTGCTTCTGTCCATAGAGCTTCGGGGGTGTTGTACTCATCAAGCATTGTTCTAGCAAGAGTGATCAAAGTTCGGTTCTTCCTCTCAACTACACCATTTTGTTGAGGAGTATAAGTTGTGGAGACTTCATATTTGATTCCAACTTCATCACAATAAGCTTCTATGTTTGTGTTGTCAAACTCTTTCCCATTGTCACTTTTTATCTTCTTGAGCTTCACTTCAAATTCATTTTGTGCTCTCTTGGCAAACTTCTTGAAACAAGATGCAACTTCGGATTTGTCATGAAGGAAGAATACCCATGTATACCTTGTATGTTGTTGGTCCAAATAAATCTATGTGAAGGAGTTTTAGCACTCTTGCGGTTGACATGAAAGCTTTTGTTGGATGGGTATTTGCAACTTGCTTGCCGGCTTGACATGCACTACAAAGCTTGTTCTTCTCAAACTTCACATCCTTCAACCCTCTCACCAAATCATTCTTCATAAGCTTCTTGAGTGAGCTCATCCCAACATGAGCAAGTCTTCTATGCCATAGCTACCCAAGTGTTGTTTTGGTGAATAGGCATGTCCTCAAGTTTGCATCTTCGGAGGTGAAGTCCACTAGATATAGGTTGTTGTATCTAAACCCTTTGAATATCACTTGATCATCATCCTTCTTGGATACAACAACATCCTTCTCGGTAAACAAGCATTGGAAGCCAAGATCACACAATTGTCCAACGGATAGCAAGTTGAAACTCAATGAAGCAACATATAGCACATTTGAGATGGAATGATCATTTGATATAGCCACTTTGCCTAATCCTTTGACCTTGCCCTTTGAGTTATCTACAAATATGATTCTTTCTTGCCCATCTACTTCTTCATCTAGTGAGGTGAACATACGAGGATCACCGGTTATATGTTGTGTGCAACCACTATCAATAACCCAATAACTTCCACCGGTCTTGTAGTTCACCAACACACAAGAGATCAAGCTTTAGGAACCCAAACTTGTTGAGGGCCCTTCACCTTCTCAACAAGTGACTTAGCAACCTAAATTTTCTTAGGCCTATTTTTATTGGGAGTCATAAGAACATCACTTTCATCTTTCCACTAGAATCCTTTCTAAGCATGTAGTGAGCATTGAAGGCAAAGGGTCTAGCATGCTTGGGCAAGGGTTGTGGCGGTGGAGTTTGGCACTCATGAGCAAAGTGGCCTTCTTGTCCACACTCAAAACATCTCTTTGGCTTTGGATTTGGCTTTGATTGTTGTTGTTGAACTTGAGCCTTCTTCTTCTCTACATTTGCCACATATCCAATGCCACTTCTGTCCATCTTCATGATGGTGTTCATTAAGAGCTCACTTTGAAGGTGCTTGCCTCTTGTGAACTTGCTCAATCCAATCTTGAGATGCTCTTTTTCCAACTTGAGCTTTTTGTTCTCTTCCTTGAGTGTATCACTACTTTTATCTTCCTTAAGTGCAACCTTGTTCCTCTCTTCCTTGAGCTTCTTGTTTTCTTCTTTTAGCTTCTCATTCTCAAGGACCAAGTTGCCATCATGATCAAGAGTTTCTAGCACAATGGTGTTGTGGGTTTTGAACTCTTCAAACTCTTTCTTTAGCTTTTCATTGTCATGCTTGAGCTTGACATACTCATCATAGTCATTGCACTCAACCACTTGCTTGCCTTTGCCACTAGATCCTTGCTCAATGCTCTCATCAATTAGATCATCACATGATGTAGCTATATCAATTTTAACAACATCATTAGTGGCATCATGTGGCTCATTGGGTAAAAATTCTTGAGCAATAACAAGGGTATCATGATTAACTTTAAGAGTAGTGTATTCATCTTTTAGCTTGTTATGGCTAGTGATGAGCTCTTTGTGCACCCACTCAAGTTTATCATGTTTATCTTTGAGCCCTTTCTTAGAAGATTTGAGCTCCTTGAGTTTGGATGACATAGCATCATTTGCTTCTCTAAGCTCAACACTAGCCTTTTTGGCTATCTCACATTTAGCTAAAAGAGAATCATTCTTAATTTCAAGCTTTTCATTTTTAGCTCTAGTCTTTATGATGATCTTAATATATTTCTTTAGTAGTTTAGCAAGATCATCATAAGTAGGTGACTCATATTCATCATCGCTATCACTATCACTATTATCATTATGAGCATGATCATCACCACTACTATCATCATCATGTGATACCTTTCGTTCACCTTTGGCCATAAAGCATAGGTGTGTAGAAGATGATGGCAGTGGTGGCGGTGAAGATGATGAGTCAATAGCAATGGTGGCCACCTTCTCGTTGTCACTTTCATCATTGGATGATCCACAAGATCAATCAATGTCCGTGAGCCAATCACCGACGATATAAGCCTTTCCACTCTTCTTCTTCTTGTGGAAGTCCTTCTTACCATCTCTCTTCTTGTATGGCTTGTTCTTTTTCTTCTCATCTTCATCTTCATTGCTTGAGTCATCTTTCTTGCCCTTGTTCTTGTTCTTGAACTTGTCTTTCCTAGACTTTGTGCATTGGTGAGCTAGATGACCAAGTTCACCACAATTGTAGCAATCCATCTCGGAGATTAGCTTTCTTCTTGAGCTTGTGAAGAACTTCTTCTTGCCATCGAACTTGATGCCACTCTTGTTGAGCTTCTTAAGCATCTTAGCGGTCTTCTTCACCATGAGAGCAAGGCTTTCATCATCAACTTCATCTTCACTTGAGCTTTCATACTCAAGTCTTGCCTTGCCCTTCTCTTGGCTAGCTTTGAATGCTAAGTCCTTATCTTTCTTCTTGGTAGAGGATGAGCCATCTTGTGGCGTGATGTGCATGTACATTTCATGAGCATTGATCTCCCCCAAGATTTGTGTCGGTGTAGCGCGGAAAGATCACCTTGATGTAGCACGGTCACAATATGTCCATATTTGTCAATGGGGAGGACACTCAAGATCTTTCTTACAACATTGGATGGTTGTATTTGAGTGAGTCCAAGCCCATTGACTTCCTCTACAAGAACATTCGAACCTGAATACATTTCATTAGCACTTTCCTTAGGAAGCATTTCAAAAGAGTTAAGCTTTTTCATGACAAGATGATAGCGTTCCTCACGCTCACTCTTGGTTCCCTCATGGAGCGCACAAATGTCCAACCATAGTGCATGGGCATCTTTATGGTTCCTCACCTGATTAAACACATCTTTGCAAAGGCCTCTAAAGATGGTGTTTTGAGCCTTTGCATTCCACTTCTCGTAATTAACCTCATTGCCTTGTAGGTTAGTAGCATCCCAAGGTTTTGGAAGGCCTTGTGAGGTGGCTCTAAGTATACCAACATCTAGAGCCTCTAGATACGCCTCCATGCAAATTTTCCAATACGGAAAGTCATCTCCCTCAAAGATAGGAGGAGGTTCATTCCTGTGAGACATCTTGCTCTAGGCAGTTAAGCCTAAATACGTGAGCACAAGGCTCTGATACCAATTGAAAGGATCAAGATGCCCAAGAGGGGGTGAATTAGGCTAATTCTAAATTTCTTTGCAATAAATAAATCCTATGGATAGCCCAATTAACCCCTTGTGCCTAGAAAGTGTTCCTAATTGTTCTACCACACAAAAGACTTGCAACCTAAGTTCCAATCCTACTCTAGCATGGCAATTCTAAGAATGTAATGACATGAAATGAATTGCTCAAAGTAAATGGAGAGGAACGAATGTGGCGATGTTTTGCTGAGGTATCGGAGAGTCGCCACTCCCCACTAGTCCTCGTTGGAGCAAACGCACAAGGGTGTAACTCCCCCTTGATCCGCGCAAGGATCAAGTGCTCTCTACGGGTTGATTCTTCGACACTCCGTCACGGTGAATCACCCACAACCGCTCACAACTTGAGTTGGGTCACCCACAAGCTCCGTCGGGTGATCACCAAACTCCCAATCATCACCAAGCCATCTAGGTGATGGCGATCACCAAGAGTAACAAGCATGAACTCTCACTTAACCACGACAAGCCTAATGAGAAGGTGGATGCACACTTTGCTACTCTTGATCTTCACTAATGAGGTCTCTCTTTGGATTCTCACATCTCAATCACCTCACTAGGACCTTGCTCTTTTTAGCACTCTCTAAGGTGTTTCTTAGCTGTTGGAATGAGCAAAAGTACCTCCACACATGAGTGGAGGTGGTATTTATAACATGGGCTAAAAAATGAACCGTTATGTGCCTCTGCGGGGTGACCGGACGCTCCGGTCATGTTTACCGGATGCTCTGGTCAGTACACCCCAAACTCTAGGGTTTACAGTGTGATCGGTCGCTGCTAGCGTCTAGTCACGATTTACCCTCTCTGGAACCTTACTGGAAACGACCAGACGTTGGCTCTCAGCGTCTGGTCACTTGACCTTCCAGCGTCCGGTCACACCGAACGATTTCACCTCAGTCAAATGAACTAACCGGACTCTACGCCAGCGTCTAGTCACACCGAAGCCAGTGTCCGATTAGTATTTGACCTTACATTCACTTCTAACTCTCGATCATACATGAATGAAGTTTGCTCCATTGGATCTTAGGCATATGTAGGAGCTACCTAGCGCTAGTTTTAACAAGTGTGCACCACACCTAACTCACTAGACTCACCTAGGTCAAGCTACCCATCCATACCCTCCTTAATAGTATGGCCAAAGGAAAAACAAAGTCCTAAACTACTCTAAGTGTCTCTCCAACTCCAATCGACACTTAGAACCAGTCATCCTTAACCTTGTCGTCCATCCTTTGAAAACCGAAACGATTTCCATCGTAGGGGCATGACCATCTTGATTGCCCAATCGAACTCCATTACCATGACCTAACTCAATTGCCTCTACAAAATACACGTTAGTCATAGTAATCTTGTATTGTCATTAATCACTGAAACCCAACTAGGGGCCTAGATGCTTTCACGGTCGATCACCTTCCAGCGTCCGATCACCTCTGTGAGCTCGTTTCTTCGCGATCTTGCGTCCGGCTTGGTTCCTATCTTCATGCTTGGACTTTGCTTGATATCTTGGGTCTTTTCTTGTGCTCTAGGGTCTCGCTTATGGTGTTGATCATCGGATCATCACGTCGCCTTCATCCAAGTCACGTCTTGCAACCTATTAAACTATAAAACAATCACTTACAAATTCATTAGTCCAATTTGGTTGTGTTGGTCATCAAACATCAACATCCAAAGTAAATGGGCCTAGGGTCCATTTTCCTTACAATCTTTCCCTTTTTGGTGATTGATGACAACACGACCAAAGCAAGCAAATAATAAAAATTTGCAATTTAAAAACTATCTACTTGCTAGGATGCAATGCATAAGGGCAAGGTTATATGATGCTAAAAGATACCACTTGAAAACTTATCTTGCCCTTACAAATGTCCCCATGTGGTATTATGGATTTAAGCCTTGCTTTTTATCCTACAAATTCTCCCCATTACATAGACTAATCTATAATCCACTGTCCTCCCTTTCTCGGACCATTACCACTTGTAAATTATTATGATCTTGCTTTTGGTCCTACAAATTAATGCTTGCTTTTGGTCCTTTAAATTCCCCCCTTTGGAATCAAACACCGAAAAGGAAGACAATAGTAGCACAAGGGAGGGTCAAACTTTGTGATTCTTTGTATGTGGAGTGGAATAGATCACAAAATTTGACTCACATTATATAGACTGAGCTCCCCCTAAATATATGCATACATATGGTAGAAGGCAAATCATATGCATAATTGGCAAATTATTGCTTAAAGGAATTTAATCTATATAATGCATGGAGAAAGCATATAAATATCAAAATGAAATCAACATGATGATATTGGTTTAGAAATACCACATGTGGAAACCAATTTGATTTCTACCACTTGCAATATGTGGTGTATACTTGAAGTATGATGCTTAACTTCGGGGACTCCATTTTCCTTGCAATGAGACTACTACACACATGATAAGCTTGAAAAGGTGTTAGTCTCAAAGCATCCAACTTGTAGAGTAACCTCTCCCTAAATTTGTGCACATAAATATGGAATGCTCGTAGAAGACATGCCCATTGATTTTAGAATCAACTATACCACTTGAAATATGACATCACATGAATGTGAGATTCATTTTCGAAGGTGATATTCGGGAGAAATTATCTACAATTTGGACTTTGGCACATATTAGATGAACAATTGTAAGACAATCTATGTGTCGTGCTCCTAAACAATTTAACCCATGTAGGTTTGCTCCAAGAGTTAAGAATGAAACTGAGCAAGCCTACCATATGATTTACCTAGTGTATGCATGAAAAAATATTAAACATACAAATGCAAACCTAGGCATAAAAAGTAACTAGATGCTTAAAAATACCACATGTAGGAAATTAAATCTAGTTACCTAACATGGGAAGGGGATTTTGGGTCTTAGTATTCACTAACCCACTTGGCAATGACTTTATCCATAATGATGCACCCCACGAAATACATCCATAATTTGTCAAGTCTCCAAATTCTCCAAAGTTCATCGAACTTCTCACTTCCCTTTCGGAATCCAAATCTTCTTGGTGCTCTTCATGTTGGAAATGATCTCCTTTGGCACCCAAAAGCGTTTGGCCCCATTGTTGGCTTGCTTGTTCACCTTGATGGCCACCACCTTATCATTTTTTTCTTCTTCAAGAGATAAGGTGTGGAGGCCTTCTTATCCACCTTGTTGGTGTAAGTGTTGGAGAGCTTGCTTGTTTTCTTTTTCTCTTTCTTCTTAGCTCCTTCTCCATTCTTCACCTTTCACTCATAGAACTTGTGACCTTTCTTGTGGCATACGTAGCAAACCATAGTTTGTCCTTCATCAAGCTTCTTCACTCCCTTGACGGTGTTATCTTGATGAAGTTGGCCTTGCTTCGCCTTGCCTTTCACTTAAGTCAAGTCCTTGGTGAGGCAAGCTACTTCTTGCTTGAGTTGCTCATTCTTCTTTGCAACCTCTTGTGTGCATGTATCTATAACAACTTTCTCAACACAAACTTGGTTGCACAAGGGTGAGTCTAAACATAAATCATTACAAGAAGTAGAGGCATCTTTTTTAGACATGTTAAAGATAGAACTTTTTTTAGATGCCTTGGTGGGGGTTGTACCAATGGCTTCAAGATTAGCAACTTTATCGGTTAGCTCATCACAATGTTTGCACATGGTTTCTATTTTAGCAAGCAAACTGTTATAAGCATCTTGTGAGCTAGCTAACTTTTATTTTAATTTTTTATTTTTCTTTACAAGTTGCTCATCATTGATTGTGCATGCATTTGTTGTTGCACTAGACTCAAGTTGCTCAATTTTAGTAGATAGTTCAATATTGAGATTAGCAAATGTCTCATATTGTTCAAGCAAAGTTTTATATGCTTCTTGTGAACTATCTAGCTTTTCTTTTAATTTTTCGAGCTTCTTTTGTTGACTAGTACAAACTTTAGCATAATTAAGATTTTGTTGCACATTTTCATCATAAGAAGGCATTTCATCATCACTATCACTCTCACTAGAGGATGAGATTTCGTTATCTCGTGCCATAAGGCACACACGAGAAGAGCTTGATGATGAGTGCTTGCGGCCTCGTCTCTTGTGATGGTGTTCTTCACTTGAAGAATCATCCCATGACCTTATTGATGTGAGGGCTTGGCTCTTACACGCCTTCTTCTTTGTCTTGGGTGTGGGCTTATTTGGACAAACTTCCATAAAGTGCCCCAACTCATCGCATCCATAGCATCATCTCTTTCTTTGCTCATTTTTTTGATTGATGACGATGATATCTTGAATTTGGATGGGCACACCCTTGACATTGAGCCTTTGGATCATCTTCTCCACCTTATTGATAAGTTTGATTGATTCTTCATCAAGGTCGGAGGTGGAGGAGGAAGATTGATCATCATCACTTGAATCTTCATCATCATCATCATCCTCATCTTCTTCTTCATCTTCACTTGAGAAGCTTGAACTTGAGCTTGTCTCAACTTGCTTGCCCTTTATCTTCTTTTTCACACTACATGTGAGAGCTTTGCCTTTGCTTGATGAAGAGGCTTCTTTTTTACCTATCTTGCGTGACATTTCAAATGCCACTATCTTGCCAATGACTATGACTGGGGTCATGGTGCTCAAGTCCTCCATGTTGTGAAGGATGGTAATGATGCTTGCATATTTCCTTTGTGGTAGCATGGAGATGGTCTTCCTCATGATGTCCGCATCATCTAGCTTTGTTAATCCTATTGAATAGAGCTCATTGATAATTAGATTCAAACGAGAATACATATCATGACCAAGCTCATCATCATTCATTTCAAAGGAATCATAATTTTGTTTAGCTAGACAATGTTTTTACTCATGGACATTAGATGTGCCGTCATGGAGATCTTAAAGTTTTAACCAAATTTCATGTGCCGTATTTAAAGTGAACACTTGGTTAAACACATCCATGCTAAAAGATTCAAATAAGCAATTTTTAGCTCTAGCATTTAAATGCATTTCCTTTTCTTCACTCTTTGTGGGTTTATCAGAATTCTTAATGGGTTTCATCCCGTCATGAGTGACTCTCCAAACACCCCAAATCTACCGCCTCAAGATGATAAGCCATTCTAGCTTTATAGTAAGGCAAGTTAGTGTCATCAAAATGTGGAGGCCTAGAGGTATCCATCCCAACCACTCTAAATAGCGTCGGCTCAACGGTGGTTAAGCCAAAGGTCCAAATTGAGCCAACCAGCTCTGATACCACTTGAAGGGGACTGTGACGCCTAAGAGGGGAGTGAATTAGGCAACTTAAAATTATGATTCTAAACTATGGCCTCTAATTCCAACCTTAGCAAAACATATGCAAAAGATAAACTATCTAAATGTGCAACTACGATTTTTGCTAGTGTGTTGCTATCTCTACCATAAAAATGAGTAATATAAACAATGTAAATGCAGAAGCTAACAAGCAAGGTAGAGATATGCAAACTCTCATCGACGACTCTAGTATTTTTATCGAGGTATCGAGAAGCGCGCAATCTTCCCCCTAGTCCTTGTTGGAGCCCCTCACAAGGAATCCCTCGCAAGGGCCAAGCTCCTGGTCGGGTAACTCCGTAGATAGCCTCGGGCCTTCCCTACGCGTAAGTGGGTCTCCGACGTGCCTTCCGGTAAGCCTCTCCTGGATGCTGCCCACCATCTTCACTTTCAAGCTTCCGACCAAAATGTCGTAGGACTTGTTCCCGGCAATCACACCACAAACGTGGTTGGTGTGATCTCGTAAGACTACAAGCCCCTCCGATATACAATAATGGTGCATGCAAGCACCAAGTGGTAAGAGGTATGCAAACCTCACTAAGCACCAGGCCTAAACCTACAATAAGCGCATAAGCAGTGGTCTCATCAATCTAAGCACTTCGCAAAGCACCTACGCTAATCACCTAATAAATTACTAAGCACTATGCAAGTGGAGATCATTAAAATGGTATATCAACACCCTTGGTATGTTTTCTTAGCTCCACACTTGTCAAATGGCCGGTTGGGGGGTCCATTTATAAGCCCCACTGAGAAAGTAGCCGTTGGGGACGAAATCTCACTTTTCTGCTACTGACCGGATGCTCAGGTCGTCCTGATCGGATACGTTCAGTCGTCCCAATAGTTAGAGCCGCGATCTACTGATCGGACGCTGTCAGCGTCCGGTCACATGCCACC
Source organism: Miscanthus floridulus (assembly GCF_019320115.1). Classification (NCBI taxonomy): domain Eukaryota; kingdom Viridiplantae; phylum Streptophyta; class Magnoliopsida; order Poales; family Poaceae; genus Miscanthus; species Miscanthus floridulus. Next base: position 70,624,425 of record NC_089598.1, read on the forward strand.
GGACGCGTTCGGTCACAATTTTGCCGCTCTGGAACCTTTGTATACTCGATCGGACGCTACAGTCTTGCGTCCCGTCGATTTGCCGCCAGCGTCTGGTCAGTACTAGATGTGTTGCCGGTGATGATGAACAGTACCATCGGTGCGTCTAGTCACTTTACTGTTCAGCATCCGGTCGCTGCTGCTGACGCCTGTTGTAGCCGAGTCACTGATCGGAGCGTCTAGTCGATCACCTTTCAGTGTCCGGTCACCTCTATGAGCTTGTTTCTTCGCGATCTTGCATCTGGCTTGGTTTCTATCTTCATGCTTGGACTTTGCTTGATATCTTGAGTCTTCTCTTGTGCGTCTAGGGTCTTGCTTATGGTGTTGATCATTGGATCATCATGTTGCCTTCGTCCAAGTCACGTCTTAGACTCTATTGAACTACAAAATAATCATTTGCAAATTTATTAATCTAATTTGGTTTTGTTGGTCATCAAACATCAAAATTCAAAGTAAATGGGCCTAGGGTCCATTTTCCTTACAGCTGGTAGGGTCGAGCTCCCCCATGGCGCACCTCCCCTTCTTCTTCCCCATGTTCGGCGGCGCACCTCCCCTTCTTCTTTCCCATGGCCGGCGGTGCACCTCCCCTTCTTCCCCATGGTCGGCGACACGAGCTTCTTTTTTGTTCCCCATGGCCGGTGGCCCCACGCCCAGTGGCACGGCACACCACCACACCCGTTGGGGCTAGGCCCAGGGCCGTGGCCACCTCTGCCTTCGCGCCCAAGCTCGTCATGGCCGAGGTTAGGGCCGCCTTCGCGCCGTTGGTTGTCGCAGCCGGGGCCGGGGCCGCCTCCACCTCCCCCTGTGCGCTCGAAGCCGAGGCCGGGGCCGGGGCCCCCTCCGCCTCCACCTGCGCGTGCCCATGGCTGGGGCCAAGGCCACCTCCACCTCTGCGCTCGAGGCCGTCGTGCGAGCGATGGGGATTGGGGAAGAAGACAGTGAAATCCTGGAGGTGTACATCCAAACATGAAATGGTATTTGATGTGTCACTCGATTCCAGCTAGCAAATTCATCTACATCCAAACAATATATTTGGTATTTAGTCCATTTCCAATACTAGTCTGATTTGGTAATGGTACCAATTTAATTCTAGAGTCTTCAATATCTACATCCAAACGGACCCTTAGGCAACAAGATTCTACGCCATGCATTCTTTTCAAAGTTGCTACAAATATTTTAATCAAGACGGCAAAAATAAGGCTAAATTAAAGGAGTTATTCCTCACCTTGTGGATGGTAGATCGTCGATTTTGCAATATACAAATCATAGAATCATATGACCATGATTTGGAGCAAGATAAAAATATGAAATTTATCGCTCAATGTTTTTGAAAGATTGATTTCCAGAAGAGTGATTTTTTTGTTGTTGTGGTGATGCTAAGCATTGCGAGCATTATAATATGTATACTTAAATCTTTGCCTATTAAATTGGGTTATTATGCCAAATCTTGCATTTAGCACTGTACACCATCGGAAACTCCACAGTGCAGATGGCGTGATATGTCACACGGGGTCGGCTGGTGCCACTGAATTAAATCCTTATAAGGCCTACCCATATTTGTGATGTCGAATTTTTGAAATCACGACACAAAGGTCTCCACTGCGCGCTCCCGCTCGCTTCCTCTCCATTGCGCCTCTCTCTACCGTGCCTCCCGCTTGCCTTCTCCACCGGAGCGGCGAGCTCTGCGCCACTGAGACATTGCTGCTGGACAGCGTGACGCGTGACTACCCTCTCCCAGTCGCGCAGCCGTTGCCTCTCTACAGAGCCTTCATTCTCCCAAACACTAAGGAGATGTTGTGCTGAAAGTACGTATTGTAAATATATATTTCAAGTGTTTAAGATGTTTTAGAAGTGTGTTGCAAGTGTTTTATACGAATGTTGTAAAAGTGGATTGGGGATGTTGCATATGTTATAATAGTTGTACACGTATGTTCCAAGTATCTGTTCCCAATGTTTCATATATGTTTTCAGATGTACGTTGCAAATGTGTTTATCTGGATATTGCATATGTGTTCACATATATGTTGTAAGTGTTTATCTGGATGTTGGGTTTGTTTGCAATGGTTTTCAAGCGTTTTTCAGGTGTTTGTTTCAAGTGTTTTATAAGTATGTTTCAAGTGTTTCATTTATCTTCGTATGCATGTTGCAACCGTTACATCTAAATGCTTTAAAAGTAGATCAACTGTTGCACATGTTGTAATGTTACCCGCCTGTTGTAGTTTCTAGAAGCGGCGCGAGGGGTCGGATGGGGCGCAGACGCTGCGACGGGTCAGGTTGGGCAAAGACACCTCGTCGGGCTAGCGCAAGGGCGAGACACGGGCGTCGGGACGTGCGCGTCCGTCTAAATGTGCGGACCTATGTAAAAAGATTTATTGAATGCTAGGGAGAATTGTTCAGGACGTGGGAACTTCAAAATAAAGGATGGCTTCGTAATCAGATTCAGAAATCTGGATCGGATCTAATTTTTGAACTCACATCGCCAGCGACCACACGTGACGTCATGCTCCTCTTCCCTGGCAATGGCGCGTCGGCGCCTACTCGGGCAATGCCCCTTCCTCCTCTTTCGCCGAGTGTCGCACTGTGCTGCCTCCTCTCGGCACCGGCGGTCGCCGCCAGGTGCTGCACCCTGCCCTCCCCTCCATCGCGGGTGGACGCGCCATGCCTGATGCCCCCACGCCGGCAACGGCTCCCTCCCTCCCCACTGCGTGTACGGTCGGAGGCCACGAAAAAGAATGTGGAAAGCGGTGATCGAAGCAAGTTACGGGAGCAAAGAAAGAGAAGGGCGAGGGAGACGAGGGTTGGCTTTGGCTCCTGCCGAGCGTGGATCGAGCTGAGGTCTCGCCAGATTGCTAGACGCGTCGACTTTTTTTCTCCCTTCCACGTAGGATGCAAGCTGATGTGTGGCAGAGAGCTAATATGGCTCTGTTGGGCTTTTGGGGTGTGGCGTTGCTTATCGATTCGCTCCTGCCTCCCGGGCAAACCCCCTGCAGTCGAAGCTGCAGCCGTGCGAGTCCGCGTGGCGGTGCGCCGAGCAGAACGTGCCGCCGCACCGGCACGCGAACCCAAGCAGGCCCACCTTCTTCGGGCACGCGGCGCACCTGTTGGCCTTGGGCCTCGGCACCGCGTTCTGGTTCTCCGCCGGTGGCGTACCAGTAGCAGCCGCAGCGAAAGCGAAAGGGCAAGTGGCATGTCGACCGGTGCTACTCCTGCCCGCGCCGAGGCCGCCTGTCCTGTAGTAGTACTCCAGCGTGCACCTGGCGCAGAGGTCCCTCGTCTCCGCGGTCCCAAACATCAGGATCCAGCCGCGGCCCAGCGCCGCCCGCGGCAGGGGCGCCGAGCAGCCTCCGCATTGGGCCGCCGCCGCAGCTTCTCCTCCACCACCGGCTGGCGCCGTCGTCGCGGAGGATGGATACATAGCGCTGGTCTGGTCTGATCGAGCTCGTGCAAGTGCAATTGCTTCTTGCTTGGGAAATCGGAGACGTGCGTGAGAGGAGGATGTGGATTGATGTATAGCAGCGTCCGCGCGCGGCTACGCGATCGGGAACGCAGACACCGAACATCAAGCGGGATCAGGATCGGAGTCGTCGCCGGGTCGGAATCGACCCCGTCCGTACCGCCAAGGAACCCATTGCAGTTCTGCTGTCCGACTCCGAGCGTGCTTTCCGCATGACGAGAAAAACCAGTGCTTCCATACTGTTTCATTCAGCTTTTATTACTTCTCAGTTTTGTAGTTTCAGCTAAAAAAATGGAGACGCCAATAAGCACAAGTTTTGTTTTATTTTTCCAATTGCTCGGTAGGCGTTTTAACCGGATGTCATCCGTGGCGAATTAAAATAAAGTCTGTAAATTTACGGTAAGATACGGTTAAGACCCAAGACAAACCCATGTCCCACACGGTAAAGCTCGGAACCGGACGACGGACGCTTTGCTGGGCGCGATGCCAATCCACGCTCCTTCGTTTTTTTAAAAAAAAACTCATTCACTCATTTCTATTTACTTTGCTCTTTCTATCGCTCTTATCCGCTCGCCTGTCTTCGAGCGCATGGCCACTGGCCCTCCCAGGTGCTGCGTGCGTCCGCCTCCAAGGCGCGCGGTCGGCTTCGAGTCGGGTGCTCGGCTGCTGACCCTGTCAGGCACGGTGCGTGGCTGCCCTCTCCAAGTCACATGGCTACGGCCTCCCCGCTGCTCGTGCGGCCGATGCCTCATTTCCGCGATATGCAGCCCACTGCCGCCGGGCCGCTGCCTCCGGTGAACACCACACATCGACGAGCCTCTATTCTGTCGAGCAGCCAGAAGATGTTATGTTGAAAACATATGTTGCAAGATGATGTTTCAATTGTTTCAGATGTTTCAGAAGTATGTTGCAAGTGTTTCATATGGATGTTACAAAAGTATATCTGGATGTTGCACATGTTGTAAATGGTTGTACACGAATGTTGCAAGTGTTCTTTCCAAATGTTTCATCTATTTTTTCAGACGCAAGTGTGCTTATTTGGATGTTGCATATATTTCACGCATATGTTGCAAGTTTTATCTGAATGTTTTATATATTTTGCAATGGACAAATAATATTCAAATAGCTCAATAAAGAGTTCGAAGAGATAGATATGATCTTTAGGGAAAAAATTAGTACTGGCTCCACTTTTTTTATTTAAATTAAATTATTTATGAATTTTTAGATATTAAACTATTTTTTATTATTATCAAAAAATAGAAAACCACTTGAGGATCAAATTTGCTTGGTTCTAATAGTTGTAGGCCGTCTGGTACCGGTTCCATAGCTTAGTGTTGAAAATCAAATTACGCTGCAAATTGAAGGATGAAAATGGATTTTACCCTATGCATATTGCTAGATGCTAGTGATTTTTTTTAAAGGTCCAGTTGCCCGGCTTAATATTAACTAGTATAGTGCTCGTGCTAACGCTACGGCTTTATTCTGGGAATCACATGAAAATAACCAAACAACGAAATTTTTTGATAGTTTAAGTCACACGCAATGGTACATAACGATGTATTTATCTGGAAAACACGCATGCATAACAAGGCATAATAAAGTCATGTCTGACATATCTATCCTACTAATTTATGAGTTTAAGTAGATCTTACAGTTCCCCAGGGATGTCATATGTACATTCATTTGCGTTGCTCTTCAAAATGTCAACTAAAAATTCCGTCCTCAGTGAATCTGACCTCCGCGAATGATATAGATAATATATAATAAGTTAACTTACTGATTTGTTAGATAACATATAAAATATACATAGAAATATTTTACGCTTACTATGTTGACAAACGACGATAATCTTTCGCCATTCCACAACTTTAGGTAGTTGTAGACAAGGAAGCCTGCCAATTTCCTGGAGAAGAAGAGCCCAAGTGTTTATTTGTTGTAGTTAAATCAAATCACTATTTATTTTATGGTAAGATAAGATAAACATAATATAAGTTGTTACCAGTCCATAGCTTTTGGAAGATATAGTTCTAATTGACGACGCCAAAGGTAAACATTCTCTTTCCATGCAGGATTGACCAATGTCATGGAGAAACTGAAATAATTCAAAACTATCTCTAATATACCATTATATGGCATGATTGGATCTAGACCCGAGTACCATAGTTTTGGAGAATGCGGATCTAGAATGTGCATAATTTTGTTACCCATGTCAAATATGAATAAAATATAGTTCCTATCTCGAAAATATGGCAATAGAATCTGTAAACAAACAAAAAAACCATAAGTGCAATACAAAATATAAGTTTTCAAAGGAGTTTAATGAACATATATCTTACAGTGCTGCAATTTTGTATTTTGTAGTCCCTATCAGGCCCGCATTGAAGCAATTTTGCTAGTTCTTCATAGTCTATCCGGTCGCAACACCTTGGATCTCGTCCAAACTGAGTTCTCGACTGTTGTTTTTTTTGCAACAATTATCACTATTTAATTAATGATACAACTAACAAATGATTTATATACATTAGTGAAAAATTATATCAACTTACAGCAAACTAGAGGTCCATATAGTGGTATTTGTCTTTCTCCAACATAGGGGTGTTATTGGATGCAGCCATCCAAACAGCAAGGTTGAAGCAATTATGATCCATCTCCGTATTCTCGTTACAAAGCGCGAGACCACCACGGGTTAAAGGTAAATAATATATATATATATATATATATATATATATATATATATATTATTTAATCACTCGCTAAATGATTTGCTACCATAAAGGGCCTAAGGATCCCTCCTGCCCCCCGCTAAACACCAATCTGAGCAGGTGTCCTTGATCTCTGCAAAGACTGTCTGGGTTGTGCGCCTAGAGTCTCTTAAGCCTCGCATTTCTCTGTCTCAGATACGCCAAAGCGTCAAAATTGCTTGGGTGAGCCCGCTTGTGTCATTCAGAAAACATTCTTGAAGATCCGACACATCGGTCCATTGGGATGGGTGCAGGTTGGGACAGTGGCTCATGTTGCGACCCCTCCCCAAATGGCACGGGAGAAGGGCCATTCGGTAAAAAGGTATTTAGCAGTCTCTAAGTTGCTCATACACAATGTGCAAAAATAATTGTTTTCCCATCCTCTTAGCTGTAGTCGGGCTAGTGTCCATAATCTGTTCTGGAGAAGTACCCAGAGGAAGAATTTTCATCTTTGTGGAGCCCATGCTCGGCCTGTTCGCTTGCCCTCGTAAACGATCGTAAATTTCCAGCCGGGAACAGTGTTTTTCTCTCACAGTAAACCAACCAGCAGTAAATAATTCACGATCGTTTACGGCCTCCCGAACATGTTGTAGATCAACTTAGGAAATTTGGAGAGGGTCTGCCCAGATCCCTCAGTAGAAGCGAGTGTGGAAAAGATCTCACTATTTTTTTGGGACAGTGGCCTGGTTCATGAAGTAGATTTCATTTCAGCCCAAACGAAAAGATCAAACAGACTCTTAGTAAATAACTTTTGTGACACAAAACAGGTGTTAATTATCAAAATCGGATTCAAATGTACTTTTCCTTATGATTTTGATTATATTGGGTACATATAAATGACATATTAGTGAAATAATTGTTGGCTAAAGCTTTATTCTAAGGAAAGGAAACATTTCTTGTATTTGAGGACGGAATAGTAATACTCTACATGATGAGTTCAATAGCTTGCCAAAAAAGGGGGAGTTCGCTCAATAGTATAGTACTGTATGTTGTCTTATCTTCTCTCGTTTCTAAACTTTTACTCTGACCCTTTTAGGACTCTGGTTTCCTTAATGTAGTTTTTCTGGAAAAAATATATGAACTTATTATTTATTATAAAATAAGCCACCATGTAAAATTCTTAGAATCTATAATTTATTAGACTAATCAAAAATAAAATAAAATAAAGGTACACCTCCCTTCATCCCTGTGTAAATCGATTCCTAGAATTGTATTAAGTCAAACAGTTTTATATTTAACCAAATTTGTTGAAAAGAACACAAATAATTATAACACCAAATGAGTATATTATAAAAATATATTTTACGGTGTATGTGTATCTAATTATACTAATTTGGTTTCATAAATCTTGATGCTTTATTAGTGAATTTATTCAAACTAAGAAAAGTTTGACTTAAGCAAACTCTAAAAATCGATTTAATCGGGAACAGAGGGAGCAAATACTAAAAAAACCAATGGTACCACTACAAAAAAATCCACAAATTACCTATATTTATCTATTACCAAAACATGCCAGTTTTACAAAGAATACCTTATTTATGTTGGCTATAAGTGATTGAATCTTTGTCTTAGAATAAAATCAGGTTCTGTAGCACCCGGTTTTAAGAACAATACCAGATACACACCATATGTGAGTTCAGGAGGTCAAATCTCACATATAGCTACAAATAAGGGTAATATCAATAGACAATGCTTAAATACATAACGTATTAGTATAAAGAATATAACCTCAGAGTATAGACAGCGGAAAGACAACTCTGATCTTCAGGCGAAGACTCTAAATCTACAGGGACAACTGACGGGTTGACCACAAGCCTAATTCCTCCAAACTCTAGCAATCTAGTACCCATCTGGGATTTTTATCCAAATAATTAAAAAATAAAGCAAGTGTAAGTACATGTCGTACTCAACAAATATAACATAGGGTTCATGAGGCTTAAAAGGCTGACACTGGTTCAACTACGATTAGCTTTAGTGGTCACAATTTTAGCATATGAGTAGCACAAGTTTATCACAAGCCCATACAAACACATGATCAGGTAAACATGAATAATAAATAGCATAAACAGTAATAATTAGTGAGCATCTTCATCATCAGTATCATCAGTGTTCATCATCATTAACCATTAATGATCATCTATTCTGTAAGGGTTCCAAGGCCGCTCGTGACCGTGAGCACGGCTGATATACCAGTTTTATACTCTGCAGAGATTGTACACTTTCACCATGAGTCATGTTACCCATATGACCGGGTTTATAACTCCCAAAACACTTTCAAGATGAGCAGACAGGGTACACTACGAAGCTTTTCCCCAGTCGTTCTAATAAGGAGCAGCCGCTAAGGATTCCATCTTCCAAGTGTTATGGAATCATCTCTAGAAGTGGCACTTATACACGCAACATAGTACACACCCTGGGGATGAGGCCCATACCTAGCCTGGTATGCCTCTCTTGTCCTTTTGGTAAACTACTACAAACTAGAAAGAGCAAGGTACTAAACTAAGGCCAGAGCCATATAGTCTTCATGGTTGTACTGTAAGTCCCGGATGATCACTTATATATAAGTTCTTAGGGAGAAGAATCTAGAGCACTATAAAAACAACCTAATGCTCTAGTCCCTTGTTCCATATTGCTAAAAAGCATCTTTTAATGTTTATTGCATATACCATTAGTCAAGTTACAAGATCATGATTGTAGTTGAGCACTAGCATCATACTACCCAATACAATAACCCATAGGAATCAAGGTACAAGGTAACAAAGTATTAGGAAATCCTTAGTGGTAGTCAAGGTAGACACATGCGGTATGTATTAAATGATTAAGGTGTATAGGACAACAAGGAAGATCCCATGCTATATTTGCCTTAAACTTAGATCCCTCTTCCAATCCAAAACTTTAAAGATCCGCTTCTTGATTCACCACGTATAGCTCACCGACTGGACATGATCATAAAGCACCACACAAATATCCATGCAATCATATACGAAGTAAACAATAGATCTAAATTAGAACAGTACACCAACCATAATAATAGTAAGTAGAAAGGTTTTAAAGATATTCTACACATTGCTACGAACACATAGACGCGAAAAAGCACGCTAATCGGAGCTACGATGAAAAAGATACAACTACCGAAAGATTTGCTTTACAAAGAAAACTATAGGCTTCATTTATTTTAATTATAAAACATATATAAGATTCTTCAAAAAAATACCTAATTTGAATTAAGTCAAATTATATTTGTATTATAAAACCAATATAAGATTAATCTTATTTTATTTACAAAAGACCGAGATGAAAAACCCTAATTGCTTTTAATTGAAAAAGTAATCACTTATAGATTAATCAAATTACTATTTTATTAAAAAGCTTTGAACATGTTAAACAATGCCACTAACTCGTAGATTACATTGCTACGAATCTAACGCAACTTGAACGGGTCAAATCGGAGCTAAAACGGAGAAACTACACATAAAATAAGATAGATGGCATTTTTTGTAATTATTTTGAAATCAATTTCACATTAAGAACCGAATTATAACAGTTCTGTGGACCTGTCCTCATCTTTTTAAAATATCAGGGTCTAGAACATAAAAAACAGAGGCACAGTTAGAATTAGTTCTGAACTGAGGTGGACGGCGGGTTAATTTCAAGGAAACTCAGGGCCCTTTTTCGCAAAAGTGTTGGTGCCAGCGGGGTTGACTAGGTCATTATCCACATGGCAATGCGGGAGTGGACCAGGGTGGTGATTCGATCGTGGACCGTCTGACGTGGGACAGTGGACCAAGTCCACCACTATGTCGTGGACCGAAGGGGTACGAATTAAATTGATCTAATCTTGACCGTTAGTTTAGATCTGGATGGTGGGAAACAGAAGGGGATGGGAGACAGAGAGGATCGGCCAGAACAGTGCTAGCGGTGGCGGTTCCATGGCCAGCCCTCGTCGCGTGTGAAGGGGAAAAGGCCCTAAGGTGCTTGGTTGCTTCAACTGATAGCATAGGGAAGTAGATCTCGATCCTGCGAACTCGATGGAGGTATTGGTTGAGATCGAGACGAGACAGAGAGGACAGCATGCGCTATTTTGCGGCTCGGCTTTGACGACGAGGCTACAGCATGCACAAAAGCGGGACAAAGAGCGAGAGAGAAATCAAAGAAGATACCTGCAGGTTGCTTACCCTCACGTGAAGCTCGAAAAGACGGTCTTGGCGGTAGAAGAGCACCGGCGGCGGTAATTGACTGCGGCGACGGTGTTCTAGGGTTGCGGCGCGCGGCGAGGGAGCTCTGGGGCGCGGCAGCTTTAATTAGGGTTCGGGGGAAGGAGACACGGCACCCCGGGCGACTATTTAAGAGGTCGCGCTGGCTTGGGGCACACGCCACACGGTGATGTGTGGTGGAAACGGAGACGGGCATGGCGCAGAGTCCTCGTCGAGCACGGCTAGAGGTAGGGGATAACCCCGACAAGCGGGTCCCAGCATATCAGCGAGAGAGAGAAGGAGAAAGGGAACAGGCCTTATGGCCTTCGCCCAAGAAGGAGGGGTAGGGCAACTGCGACTGAGGCCAGAAGGGGAGAGGAGAAATGGGCTTGTGCGGCTAGGCTACGGAGGCATGGGAGAGAGAGAGTGAAGGGCCTCGGGCCAGTTAGAGAGAGAGGACGAAGAGGATGGGCGGGCTGCTGCTACTTGGCCGAATAGAGGGAGAGGGTGAGAGAGAGTTTCTTCTTTTTTCTTTTCTTTTTGGTAAAAGCATTTTTCAAATCTATTTTCTATTTCTTCTCTTATTTCAAAACCATTGCAAATATGAATTAAATCGAGTTTGAATATGATTTAAAATACACTTTTCAATTCAATTCAAAATGAACAATTTTAGTAGATTTTTAAAAAAATAAATTTTACAACAATTTTTTAAATTCTTTTATTTTCCCCTTTTTCTTTTCTTTTTCTTTTCTTTTATTTCAAAGCTATTTTCCAATTTACTTCCGAAGAATTTGAATTCATTTAAAATTTTGAATTCAACCACTCAGTACAAAAATCCAAAGTGCAATTTTATGATGAATTTTATGTATGCTCAAACATGTTAGTACCTTATGATGAATTTTAATTTAACAAAAAAAATTATTTTCCTATATTTCATGAGCACAAAAATTCATAAATAAATCATTTTAACTCTATTTTCAAATGAGCAAATTTTAGGGTATTATAGGTTCAAAGTGCAATTCAGAATTGTCTTTTGATATATTAAATATAATAGGAAAAAGAAACACCGTTAAATTATGAGAGTTTAAAAATAAGAATCTCTTCTCTGGCCTCGTTCGCTTCGCTGAAAAAACAAACCGAAACACTGTTTCGACTGATTTGTTGTAAGAAAAAAAATACTGTTCTAACTAAAAAAATAAGCTAAAAAATACGGATTATAAGACAAGCTAACAGGCCCTCTATCTCCGTCGTCAGATTAGCCTAATCGCCCCGCTACTAAACTAATCCCGCCCCTTTACTAATCGCCCCGCCCCGCCCCGCTCCTAATCGCCCCCCCTTCCTTCCTTCACGCGCGGCGCCCACGGAACCGTCGCACGTCCACGATCCTTCTCCATATTCTCCACACGTCGCTCGCACAGCCGCACCACACGCCCTGTCCGCCTCCCCGCCCCTCCCACGCCGCCTCCGCTGCTCTGCCCCATCGCGCCACGGCCCCGTTCTGCCACGGCAGCGCGGCGGCACGGGTGCGGCTCCTCGCCACGGCAGCGCCGCTCGGCCCCATAGTCTGTGCCTTGCCGCGCGGCCACGCCGTACCCGTGGAACCAGCACACACCGACGAGCGCCGCCTGCCGGTGGCCGCGACCTGCCCGACGTCGAGCTCCCCTAATCTGCTGAGGACCATCGCCTCGATCTCCCTCGCCGCTCGGACGTGCTCCCACCTCTGCGTCAAACAGCATCGCCTGGATACCTTCCTCGCTGAGAAGCCCCTTAACCAACTGCGGCCAGGTGCGGCTGTGGTTATGGACTGCCCTCGTCAAGGTGAGGTAATCTGCGATCCTGTGGAAACAATAAATTAGGATGCTCGTCATGTCTGCAGTGTTAGCGTTAGATTTTCTACTAGGGAAGAAATCAGTATTACTGTTTTTTTCTGAATTGCTTCAATGTTGAAAGAAACTCATACAAAGAGAACCACAAATCAGGGCTTAGAGTTGATACACGAGCGAGAAGGACCCAAAAACTGTTTCAGAAGCATTGGACTGATGCAGGTTTAGTTCATCAAAATAGTTCTGTAGGTCCAAGTCTAAGGCTATGATAATTGGCACTCAAAGTATTATCTGATTGTTACAAAAGATCCACCTTTCTAAATTCTACAGGACCTGCAGTCTAATTATATAATTGTTTGTGTGCATCAAACAATCTTAGTCTAAATAGTATTTCTGAATTCTATTTGAATGAGCTCTGATCTGAAATTAGGGTATGTAGGCATAATGGCATATGATTCATGAATCCTTAAGCAAGGCAACAATTACCAATTTTTTGATGTAGGTGATTAATTTCAACAGTTTTAATGGTCTCACTCCGCCATTCCAATTTCCAATATGAGTGATGAATTATTTATGCTGTTACTTCTTTATAAACCTTTGCAGATATTAGGGGGTGTTTGGTTCAGCTAGGAGCTCCTAAATCTAGTCCCATCTAGTCACTTTTTACCCAAACACTATGACTAAATGAAACTAAAAGGGCTTTAGTCCTCTCTAGTAACTCTGGAGTGACTAAATGGGACTAAACCATTTAGGAGGGACTAAATTTAGCAGCTGCAATCCAAACAGGGCCTTAGTCAGCTCAACCAACCAAGGGCCACATCAATTTCTTTTCATGATGAAAAGGATGATATATGCTGAGTTTTAGATAATCATCTAAAACTGGTGAACTTTGGATGCATTCAGGTATGCCATCCCAGTAGTATGTACCAATATGTGTACTTCTACCTCTCACCACCAGATTAAGCAACACATCAGAGGTTCTCGTGGCTGCTATTGCCGCCAATGAGTTATTAGGCTATAAATTTTGCACGACAAACTGTGGATTCTTGACAATATTTTAGCTAATTAAATATTGTGAAGTGCTGGAGGCCATTTATTTAAGCTAATTAATGTAGCACCTTTCAGGGTGAGAGTTTCTATAATCCTTATAGTCCTCCAGTGAAGTGCTGGAGGAATTGAATAACAAAGGCTTGATCAAGTAGAATGAGGGTGCAGGAGTTATATTTATTCAAGGTCATCAAATCCCTTTGATAGTGGTTAAGATTGATAGCGGCTTCAACTATGCCTCAACAGACCTAGCTGCTCTTTGGTAAATGCTTGTGCCTTTTTTTAGATGAAGTGTTTGTGCTTTTCAGGGTTCATTCAGTTGTTCATACATGACAACACTGAGATCAATGTGGAACTTTGTCAGGCACATCTAATATAAGTGAAAGCACTATCCACTATCAAAATAGAGAACAACAAAGTTTCTTCTTATTGTGAAAAACAGAGAATAGTGTTCCCAGCAGAACAGCGCAACTGGGTTTTTTTTTTTCTGAAACAGAATATCAATGTTTCTGGTTCTGTAAAACAACTGAAAGAATTTTTTAAATTGGTTTGGTCACCACTAAGATAATTTTGGTAGTAGTTGAGGTGCTTTCACAAGTTAAATCTGCAAGGGCAACCTTTTAGGTAACAGATCAGTTAACATTTGGCGTCACGAAAGTTCATGCCATCATGGATGAGCTATTGTAAATGCATAGTCACACAGCAAGACTACCAAGACAATCTATTTGGTTTCAGTCGCATCTTTCTACCACAACAAAACAACCTCCTGTTTCAAGGAATACCAATCTAAAAATTCTAAACACCCTCTCATGGCTTCAAATTAAACTTATAGAGTTCAATTTATCTACTCTGGGTCATCTAGAGTGGTAGAGCACTTTACTGTTTCACATGGTAAGACCATAAGAGAAGCTGCTCTCTGCACGATGCATGTTTGCTTTCATTTGTCTTTTCCTGAAGTGAGGTTCCCTTCTTTATTTTTATTTTTTTTGAAGTAAAGGCAGGAGCTCTGCCATTCATTAAGGGGATAAAGAGGAGTTATATGTACAGAGTGGCACTAGGGGCAAAAGGGGCAAGCAAACACACAGCCAAACTGTGGAGGCAAACTGTACACAGGGGAGCCTTAGCCCGGCAGTAGAGTCTAATGACTAGGTGTTGTGAAAGCCCTTCTATATTGCACTAGATCATCTTTGGCTCGCCCGGCCACCTGGAGTGCCGTGGAGTAATTATTGTCAAAAATTCGACGATTACGTTCCTTCCACAAATTCCACATGATATGAATAGTCATTCCATTGAACTCCCGTCTCCTCTCTTTCTGGACTGAGGTCAATGTCGATTCCCACCATTCAATTAAGGTGTCCGCCTGAGTTTGAAGGACTTGCTGGAGGTTGCCGAAGTTTTCCTAGGCCGTAACTGTAGACCATACCTCCTGAGCAAAGGGGCTGTCCAGGCAAAGGTGAAGACCTGTCTCAAGTGGGCCATTACAGAGAATGCAGTTATCTTGGTGAGGCCATCCCTTGAGAGCGAGATTGTCTGTTGTTAGCAGCTTGTTTTGGACAAGAATCCAAGCGAACACTTTGCACTTGTTCTCCGCTCGTGCACGCCAGATGATTTTGGCCTTGTACCTCCTATAGGAACCAAAGAATTGAGCGCGATAGGCCGACTTAGTGGTGTATTGCCCGTTGTTGGTCCATTTCTAAGTGATTTGATCTTCTATATCTGGCTGCAGCTGAAAATCTTGGATGCGTATCCAGAGCGAGACGAATTCTTGCAAATGAGACGACGTAGTGATTTTCCTCCCCAAAGTTTGTATCCAAGCATCTTGGCTTAGCTCTTGATGCACCGTTTTGTTTTTCATTCTTACCAGTTCAAAGAGGTGAGGTGCTAAGTTTGTGGGCGCCTCGCCATCCAACCAACTGTGGTGCCAAAATTTGGTCTTTTTGCCGTTGCCGATGGATATGACAGTAGAGGCATTGAAGAGGAGGCGGTCTGTTTCATTACATGGGACGACAGTGTCCATCCATGGCTTGTCAGCTGCTGTCCATTCATGCCATAACCATCTCAGCCACAGTGCCCTGCTGAACTTAACAAGATCAATCACCCCGAGTCCTCCAAGGTCTTTAGGTTGGCAGACAGTCAGCCATTTGACCAGGCAATGTCCGCCCTTTGCATTATCATCCCCTTTCCAAAGGAAGGAGCGCCGAATCTTGTCTATCTGCTTTCTTGCCCAGACAGCAATGGGAAAGATAGTCAGATGGTCGGTCGGGATAGAGGATAACACTGAGGTAACTAAGGTGAGTCTCCCTGTGCGGTTTAGAAGTCGCCCTTTCCAACCTGGTAGGCGCTGCCCGATTTTCTCAATAAGAGGTTGTACATGTATCTTTTGTAGTGCCCTCGTGTGTAGCTGTAGACCAAGGTAGCGGCAAGGGAAGTCTTTACAAGCACCTGGGAAAGGTTCAAGAACATGCTGAAGGTCTATACCTTCACAGCGGATGGGGTGGATGGAGCTCTTGTCAAAATTGGTAACTAGGCCTGTTGCCTTGCCAAAGGTTTCTAGGATGCTTTTAACCGCCAGTAGATCATCCCGATTCGGGGTGATGAAGATTGTCGTGTCATCCGCGTAAAGTGAAGTTCTAAGTTTCATCGAAGCCCGCGGTAGGGGCGTGAGGATTCCATTAGTAGAAGCCATGTCAAGGATACGCTGTAGAGGATCAATGGCTAAAATAAAAAGCAAGGGTGAGAGGGGGTCTCCTTGCCGCACCCCTCGCCTGTGCATGAAACTATCTCCTAGCTGGCCGTTTATCATGGCTCTTGAGGACGCCGTGCCGAAGAGCATTGACATCCATTGTCTCCATCTTTCCCCAAATCCCAAGGCACGAAGGACCTCAAGGAGGTAGCTCCAATTGATAGTGTCGAAGGCCTTTTGGATGTCCAGCTTCTTGAAAAGTGCCGGGATTTTTAGTTTTTGCAATCTCTTCACCGTATTTTGTACATAGAGAAAGTTGTCCTGTACCCACCTCCGTTTGATAAATGCACTTTGGCAGTTGGAGACGATGTCATCCAGGAGCGGTGCCAATTTGTTAGCGAGTAGCTTGGCGAAGATTTTTGCAATGCTGTGAATCAAGCTAATCGGCCTATAGTCGCTAACTTTGATGACATCTAGCTTTTTTGGGATGAGAATGATGTTGGCCGAATTTAGGAGGTCTAGGTTCTAGCTATTCATGTTGTATAATTGATTGAAGGCGGCGGTGAGGTCAAAGCGGATAATATCCCAACATTTCTTGAAAAATGCTTTTGTGAACCCATCCGGCCCAGGTGCTTTGTCGCCCGGCATTGAGTCAATGGTCTGTTTGATCTCCTCTTGTGTGAACGGGGCTTCAAGGGCCGACAGGTCATGGTGTTGATAGCCCAAGGAAGTCCAGTTGAAGGCGGACAGCCTATTTATGGTCGATCCAAGATGTTGCTTGAAGTGCTCCATGACCTCTTTTTCCTTGTCCTCTTGGGTGAAGAGAATTTCATTTCCCCTTTGAAGGCACTGGATGTAGTTTTTCCTCGATCTTGCATTTGCCCTTAGCTGGAAGAATTTAATATTTGCATCTCCTAAACGGATGTTGGTTAACCAGGAGCGTTGACGCATTCTCGATTTTTCAATGAGCGCAAGACCAATTGATCTTGTTTTGAGGCGCCTAAGGAGGTCAGTTTCATCTGGGCTGAGGGCTCTGTCTTCCTGAGCCATTTCTAGGCGAAGAATTAGCTCTTTGACAATGCCCAATTGCAATGCAGTATCACCAATTTTTGTTCTTTTCCATTGCTTGATGGCTTTGGCGGTGTGGGCCATTTTGATGTGCAGCCGCCTGAGGGGCTGGGATGAGCTGACGGGTTTGTTCCAGGACGTCTGGACAGTTTGATGGAAGCCCTCCATGTTATCTTTAAATATTTATTTACTGTAGTTTATACAAGATCTTTGGAGGTAAACAAACAGATGCTCAGTCTGATAGGATTTTGGATCCTACCGGCGATTGGACGGAGGTTGTAAGGATGAGAGATCTGGAATCGAGGCTTAAACCGCGATGGATCATGGCGGGGCGCCGTGATCTCGCGAAGGGAGATGTGGCGGCGCTACAGTACCGGCGCTACAGTACCACGGTACTGTTCACGGGAGAGAGAAGGCGGCTAGGGTTTCTCCCGGCTCTCTGAGGAAGCCGGAAACAATAATATGTTTCTGCTTACCAAAATAGTCCCTGATCACAAGTATTTATCTCGTCTATTGAAATATGAAAATAACCCCCTGATTCTATAGAAATTATCTAGACTTAGCCACTAATACCCTTTCGCCGGCCATAATGCACGCCGGTCATAACATCTCTCCCCGCTTGCGCAAACAGCTCGTCCTCGAGCTGAAAGTCGGGGAAGTGAACACGGAAATCCTCCAAGGGCTCCCAAGTAGCGTCGTCGTCCGAAAGCCCACGCCACTTGATCAACACATGCCAGACTCCACGGCGCTGCTGCGCCCGTAACGCCCGAGCCGGCTCCGGAGACAGCCGGCCATCGACGGTCGGCGGCAGTGTGCCTGGCAGTGCTGATGGCTCCCCCCGATGGCGCTTTAGGAGGCTCACATGAAAGACATTGTGGAGCCGCGCACCCTCAGGAAGCTCCAGGCGGTACGCAACAGCGCCCACGCGTTCCAGGACCCGGAACGGTCCGGCGTAACACGGCCCGAGCTTGTGCTTGGCACGGGGGTCCAGCGACTGCGTAGTGCGGTGAAGTAGACGCAGCCAGACCCAATCGTTGACGGCGAACTCGATATCGTGGTGGCCAGCGTCGTAGTACCGCTTGGCGAGCTGCTGGGCCTGTAGTAGACGTTGACGAACCTCCGCGAGAATCTCGTCGCGGCCACGGAGGAGGGCGTCAGCAACCTTCGTGCGCGCCGTCCCCGGCTGGTACGGCACCACGGGTGGTGGCGGTCGGCCGTAGACGACCTCGAACGGCGACGCGCGAAGGGCGGTGTGGAAGGAAGTATTATAACAATACTCCACCCACGAGAGCCAGTCCACCCATGCGCGAGGACGATCACCTGTAACACATCGCAAGTACATAGCAATCACCTTGTTAACCACCTCGGACTGGCCGTCGGTCTACGGGTGGAACGTCGTGCTGAGGCGCAGCTTGACGCCCGCCATCCGGAATAGATCACGCCAGACATGCCCGGTAAACACCGGATCCCAATCACTGACGATGGATGTGGGAAACCCGTGCAACCGGACGATGCCGTCGAAGAATGCCCGAGCGACGGAGGTGGCCGTATATGGGTGGCCCAGCGCAATGAAATGCGCATACTTCGAGAAGCGATCCACCACCGTCAAGATGACCGACTTGCTGCCCACCTTGGGGAGGCCCTCGATGAAATCCATGGAGACGTCCGCCCACACTTGGGACGGCACCTCCAAGGGCTGCAGCAGCCCGGAAGGCCGTAGAGACTCCGTCTTGTTGCGCTGGCACACCTCATAGGACCGCACCCAGTCTTGCACCAGGGTGCGATCGCCGGGAACGAAGAAGTCGGAGCGAAGGCGATGGAGTCTTCTGGACGCCCTCGTGGCCAGCGGAGTGGGCCAGCGAGAGCACCTGGTGGCGCAGATCACCGTGGTCGGGCACGAAGATGCGGCGCCCGTGGAGAAGCAGCCCGGCGTCCGAGCGCCAGGGCGCCTGCAGCTCGCCGGCCGCCAACTGCTGTTGCAGCAGCTGCGCATCAGCCGTCGTCACAGTCGCGCGGCGGATGTCATCGATGAAAGCGAAGGAGGGGCCCGAGATGGCGCACGCACTGGCGCCCCCTTCCTCGCCCGAATCGGCCACTGACTCGGTGTTGCGGCAGGACAGGGCGTCAGCCACCGTGTTCAGCCGGCCAGGGCGGTATTCGACGGTGAAGTCGAACCCAAACAGCTTGCTGATCCATTGGTGCTGGGGTACCGTCGACAGGCGCTGGTCCAACAAAAACTTCAAACTGTAATGGTCAGTGCGGATGAGAAAATGATGACCCCAGAGGTACGGCCGCCAGTGGCGCACCGCTTGCACCAAACCAATCAATTCGCGCTCATACGCCGCCAGCTTCAAGTGACGAGCCGCGAAGGGACGGCTGAAGAAAGCGAGGGGGCCAGCGCCCTGATGCAGGACGGCACCAAACCCCACGCCCGAAGCGTCGCAGTCCACCATGAACAACTGGTCGAAATCCGGCATTTGGAGGACCAGTCCGGTAGTGAGGGCTCGCTGGAGTGCCTGGAACGCCTCCGCCGCCTCAGCGTCCCACACAAACGCGTCTCGCCGCAAGAGACGCGTAAGCGGGGCAGCGATGAGGCCGAAGTCCCGGATGAATTTCCGGTAGTAGCCGACGAGGCCTAGGAACCCCCGGAGGGCTCGGGCGCCACGCGGAGGGGGCCACGCCGCGATGGCAGCCACCTTGTCGGTGTCCATAGCGACGCCCGCCATAGAGATGACGTGGCCAAGGTAGGCCACCGACGTCGCGCCGAAGGAGCACTTCGAGCGTCTGAGGTGCAGGCGGTGAGCACGCAGCGCATTGAGGACGATGGTGATGTGCTGCAGATGCTCCGCCCACGATGAGCTGTACATCAGAATGTCGTCAAAGAAGACGAGCACAAACCTTCGCAGGAGCGGTCGGAGGACGTCATTCATGAGGGCCTGGAATGTCGCCGGAGCATTGGAGAGGCCAAAGGGCATCACCAGGAACTCGTAGTGCCCGTGGTGGGTGCGGAACGCCGTCTTGGCGATGTCGTCCGAGTGCATGCGCACCTGGTGGTAGCCCGAGCGCAGATCGAGCTTAGTGAAGAATTGAGCCCCATGGAGCTCGTCAAGCAGCTCGTCCACCACCAGGATCGGGAACTTGTCCTTGGACATCTTGGCGTTGAGGGCGTGATAGTCGATGCAGAAACGCCATGAATTGTCCGCCTTGCGGACCAGCAGCACCGGGGCTGAAAACGGCGACGTGCTGGGCCGAATAATCCCCTGAGCCAGCATATCGCGACACTGGCGCTCCAGCTCATCCTTCTGGAGGTGCGGGTACCGGTACGGGCGCACTGCCACAGGCGTCGTCCCCAGCAGGAGATGGATGCGGTGGTCGTATGAGCGGGGAGGCGGAAGGCCCTGAGGCTCGGCGAAGATGGCGGCGTGCTGCTGTAGGAGGCGGTCCAGCAGGGGCTGCTCGGAAACAGCCGCCGCTGCCGCAGTGGGCGCCTGCGATGCCGCGTCGGTGGCGCCACCCTCACCACGCCAGAAGATGCGCCTGCCCTGGCGCCAGAACGATAGCGTCATCGCCTCGAAGTCCCACAGGAGAGGACCCAAGGTCTTTAGGAAGTCGACACCGAGGATGAAGTAGAAGCACCCCAAGTCAAGGCCGACGCATGTGATGGCGAAGGACTGGGACCCGACGACGAGGGGTACGTTGCGCGCGATGCCCACACACGGAAGTCGATCTCCGTTGGCGACGGTTACGCGGAGCTGAGCACCCCCCGAGGCACAAAGACCCAGGCGGCGCATGGTGGCACTCTAAAGGTAGTTGTGGGTGGAGCCGGTGTCAAGAAGCGCTAGCAAGCGCACGCCCTTGATGGAGACCGGCAGCAGCATAGTGTTTGCCGTGCGGATGCCGGCCACCGCATGGAGGGACACCACCAAGGCGTTGGCTGCTGCAGGTGCGGCGGCCTGTTCCTCCTTCGCCGGATGAGGCTCATCAGCCACCGCGTCGGCTGCCAGGAGGTCCTCGTCAATGTAATCATCAGCCTCCAAGTAGAAGAGCCGCGGACACACATGGCCACGAACGTAGGGTTCGTCACAGTTGAAGCAAAGGCCCTGCCGGCGACGTTCAGCCATCTCCGCCGGGGAGAGACGACGGAAAGGGCGAGCGCTAGCCGCAGGTGCCTGCTAGGCGTTGGGCGCGGCCTGCGCGGCAGCCCCGGCCTGCCCGTGGCCTCCGCCAGGGGCGCACGGCGGTGGCAGCAGCCCCTGCCGCTGCTGTGGCCGGGGTCCCCGGGGAGGGACCGGAGGAGCGACCGCCGCGGCGCGACGTTCAAATGCCCGGGCGAGGTACATAGCCGTCTGGAGATTCTGCGGATCGCGGAGCTCGACATCCACCTTGATGTGCTTAGGGAGACCACCCACGAACAGCTCTGCCTTCTGAGGTCTGGAGATGTTCCGAGAGTGGCAGAGTACCGCGTTGAAGCGCTGCGAGTACTCCTGAACCGTCGACAGGAAGGGCAGCCGCGCCAGCTCGGAGATACAAGTATTCAGCACGGCCGGCCCGAACTGGAGGTTGCACAGGGACCTGAAGCGATCCCACAGCGGCATGCCCTCATCTTGTTCCAGGGCGTAATACCACGTCTGTGCTGCGCCCTTAAGATGGTAGGACGCGAGCCACATCCTATCGGACGCCAAGGTGCGCTGCCTGCGAAAAAACTGCTCACACTGATTGAGCCAGTTCAGCGGGTCCTCAGAGCCGTCATATGTGGCGAACTCCAGCTTGTAGAACTTCAGCGGTAGCCGGTCGGACACGGCGTCAGCACCGACCGCGGCCGCAGCTGCCGCTGCTGCGTCGACCGAGGCAGACACCCCGGCGTCGGTCGCTGCCAGGGACGCCTCCGGGATGAGAGTGCCGTCCATGCCGTCGTAGAGGACGCCGGAGACCGACGTGGCGGCGTGGAACGCCGGCGCAGCTGTGCTGGCCGAGTATGGAAGGCACGGCTGCGGCGTCGTGGACGTATAGATCGGGGCCGACGTGGCCATCGCCCACGTCGGGATCGGGGACGACGAGCGAGGGAATTGGATTTGGTGGATGGGAACAGATGACGTGCAGGGTGGGGGGTGGTGGGACGACGGCGGCAGCATGCCATACGGGTACGTGATTGCGAGGGTGGGCGTTGGCGCGGCCAGGGACGGGGGTGGCGGCGGCATGGGGAAAAGGTGCGGAAGCGGCGGCTGTGGTGGTGATCGCTGGGTGTGGAGGAGTTCCTGGAGGACGCCCCGCACCTCCTCCATGGAGGCCTGCATGGCCGCCATGTTCTGGCTCAGCCCGGCAATGGCCACCGAGGTCTGTTCCTGGGACAGGAGGACGATGGGAGCGCTCGCGCCCGCTGAGTGGGCGACGATCGCCCCAGAGGTCATGGGGACAGCGAGCGAGGTGGAGGGCGGCGGCGCGGACAGTGGAGGAAGCGAGGCCGAGGGCTGGGGACCTGACATCTCTGATACTAGGTTGATAGGATTTCGGATCCTACCAGCGATTGGACGGAGGTTGTAAGGATGAGAGATCTGGAATCGAGGCTTAAACCGCGATGGATCACGGCGGGGCGCCGTGATCTCGCGAAGGGAGATGCCGCGGTACTGTTCACGGGAGAGAGAAGGCGGCTAGGGTTTCTCCCGGCTCCCTGAGGAAGCCGGAAACAATAATATGTTTCTGCTTACCAAAATAGTCCCTGATCACAAGTATTTATCTCGTCTATTGAAATATGAAAATAACCCCCTAATTCTATAGAAATTATCTAGACTTAGCCACTAATACCCTTTCGCTGGCCATAATGCACGCCGGTCATAACACAGTCAGTTCTTTATATGTTAAAAAGAACCTTTTCGGTTTGTTTATTCATCTATTGGGCTCTTAATTTCAGGATTTTAATGCCTTTTCTTATTCCTATATTGCTTCTCCTAATTTTTCTAGGCTCTTGAATTAGTGTGGCATAGTGCTGGCAGATCCTGGGTATTCGGAGTGGATGACATGCTGAGTGAATATCACAAATGGATGATCACGAGTTCGTGGGAACCATGTCATCAAGTAAAAAGAGAACAGTACTAAACCGACTATCTTGTATTCTTCTTGGCTTGCTGAATGGTAGCATATATTATTTGTAGATGTAATATTTGCTAGCTGCACGGCCTCAAATGGGAAAATGTTTTTTTAGTGGAGATCAAGTCATTCCATCACAATTTATTGACATCTAGCATAGGGCAATATTCACATATCTCTTTATGCTTCACTTTATGATGGCCAGATCGTCTGTAATGTTTTTTACATGCTTGATAATTGGTATTGACAACTAGCTGGTTGAAAACCTTTCATCCAAGAACTTCCAACTGATGGTGGCTATTTTTACATGTATCTCACACTGACAGGTTTGTGGGAAACTGTCACACCCAATTTTAAGGATAAAATTGAATGCACAATACTCATGTGTGCCCAGGAAACAGTTACACACACAAGTCGATAAATCATATAAAGTATCATCACGGTGTCTCTTACATCAGATCCATAATACAACTTAGTCTTACATCACACAGCGGAAAATAAAAGATATTAAACTCTCGTGGGCTTCATCACAGGGAAGGTCAACTGGTTGACCACAAGCCTAAAAATCCTCCGGAAAATCCTCATACCCATTGTCATCTGTTACCCATCCGGGATTTTTATCCAAATCAAGAAAATAAACAAGTGTAAGTACATCCCGTACTTAACAAGCTAACATGGGGTTATGAAGCTCAAAAGGTTGACACTGGTTTACTGCAGTTAGCATTTTTAGTAGGTCAAGCTTTTATTCTCAGGTATTATCAAGTTATGCTTAAGCTCCCATTTAATCCCATAAGAACATATATCAGTGCAAAGTGTATCGTATATCATCATAGAACATCTTAAATGAACATCATCAAGTATCCAGTTATTCTGTGAGTTTTTCGGGCCGCTCGTGACCGTGAGCACGGCTTTTATAACAGTTTGTTACCCTCTGCAGAGGTGGTGCACATTCACCGCGAGTCGTGATCCCCATATGCCCGGGTTAATTACTCCCATGTCACTACCAAGGTGAGCGGGCAGGGTACACTATAAAGCCATTTCATAGGTTTCCCTAACAAGTTAGGGCCGCTAGGTTTCCTTGGCAGACAAATGTAGAACCCCCCTTTCCTATGGCACATATCCATCGCGGCTATACTCATAGAAATAGAGGCAGTCCTATACCCAACGTGGCAAGCCCCATTTGCGCCAAAAAGGTAACCTCTAACTAGCTAGAAAAGATCCTATTACTGAGCTAAAGTCAGAGCCATATGACTCTCCCGGTTGCACTATCAGTCCCAGCTTTTGCCGACAGATAAGTCCTTATGGAGAGCTGGGAGCAACATGAACAAAGGTCATTTGCACCTTCGCCCTATGGAACAGTTGTTATAAATCATGTTAAACTCTTAGTTCCATAGTATCATTCATCATCATGTATATCAAGTTCAGTTAGAGCACTAGCAATCTACCCATATGCATTTAACCCATAGGAGACAAGGCACTGGATAAACAATCACTAGGTTGTCCTTACGAGTATCAAAATTAGACACATGCAAATGAGTAATTGATTAAAGTGAAATAGGACATCAAGGTAGGCCCATGCTATACTTGCCTTGGTTCACAAACTCGTGCTGGTCCTGCTGGTCGTCGAAGAATTCTTGGTCTCCAACGTTTTCCTCACCATCTGAACGCGACCAACACGGCAACATATAACATTCCAAAAGCATTCATGCAAAGCAAACATTCCTATCATTAGAACAGTACACCAACAGTATTGAAAACAAGATAAAATATTTGTAAAAATAATCTACGTCTCGCTATGATCACGTCAACGCGAAGTTCACGAAAAACGAAGCTAAAATGCAAAAGTTATGATTTAAACGGGTTTTCCTATAGCCATATATTTAATTAAATCTAATCATGAAAATAAAAAGTTCCAAACTTGATTAACAGTAGTTCCAACATGTAGCTTATGAAATTATGAAGCTAACGCGATTTGAATGGATCAATTCGGAGCTAAAACGACAATTTTATAAGCGAAACAATTCAAATGGCATTTCTATAAATACTGAAAACGTATTTCTGACTTAAGCCGTGAAGTTTACGTTTTCCAAACGAGAACGCGCATTCGGGGAACTACGCCTTGGACTGCGGGTTCAATTAGATGAAAACCGAGGGTCTCTTTAGAAAATTAACCCGCGAAGGGGTATCGGATGATCTCGGCCGTTGGATTAGAAACGAGCGGCCAGGAATGAATCCGGGGGAAGAGAGAAGAAGGTGGCCGGCCAGAACAGTGACGTCGGCGGCAGAGCACCATTGTCGGCGGCGTGGAGGTCTTGGACGCGCGCGGTAAGGGGGCTAGGGTTCACCAAATGAGAAACCGAGAGCACCGGTGAAGGCGGGGGAAGTAGGGGATCTCGGCCATGCCGATACGGCGGCCTAAAAACACGGGTAGCGCGGTGGCCGCCATGGCCAGCGGCCAAGGCATGCGGAGCTCGCAGCCAGGGCATCTAGAAGCCAAGAAAAATGAAACAAGCGGTACCGGGAGATAGAGGGAGGCCAGGGGATTCTCACCGCGGGGAAGAAGGAGGACGGAGAAGCTCGGCGGCGGCGGTCCGTGCGAAGGTGTGGTCGGCGGACCTCGGTGCTGCTGCTGCGGTGGTTCCCGAGCACGGCGAGTGCGAGAGAGAGCGGGGCATAGCAGGGGCGCGCGGGGGAAAGGCTTGGCTGCTATTTAACAGGGCCGAGGAGCGGGGGGGACGCTCCCACGACGCCCGTCGTGGGCGGCGGTTGCTGCAGCACCGGGTGCGGGCGGTTGCCGAGCCGCGCGGGGAAGGGGATAGCGCCGACAAGTGGGGCCAGGAGGTCAGCGGCTACGGGCGCGAGGAAGGCGCGGCGGCTGGGCTGGCTGCGGTGCTAGGCCGACGCCTTGCGGGCCACGCGAGGCTGGGCGCGGGCGGAGGGAGGAAACAACGCAGCTGGGCCGGCGCGGAGGAATGAGCCAGCAGGCCGAAGGAGCTAGGCCACGGGCCAAAAATCAAGAAGGGAGGGAAAATGGATTCTTCTTTTTTTTCTTTTTTTTTCTTTTTCTACACTTTTCCAAATCCATGTTTAAATTCAAATTTCAATTCTTTTTGAAATCTTTAACAAATTCCAAGCATTCACAAAATGATATACAGCAGCATGTATGCATCAAAAAGTTTCTAACCTTATTTTTAAATTTTAATTCCACAAAATTTATTATTTCCCTATCTTTTAATGCACACACATTTGCTTAAATAAATCATATTTACTAATTTTAAAAGAATGCAAATTTTAGGATGTTACAATTCTACCCCCCCTTAAGATGAATCTCGTCCTCGAGATTCGGGTGATTTCTTACTCAAACAGTTGGGGATAAGTCTTTCTCAGATCCTCTTCTCTTTCCCAGGTAGCCTCATCCTCTGTATATCGATTCCACTGCACCTTGCACATCGTTATAGTTTGGCTTCTTGTAACTCTTTCGGTAGTTTCCAAGATCTTTATCGGATACTCTTCATAAGTAAAATCTTCCTTGACGGCAAGTTCTTCCAAAGGAATCTGCTCTTCTGGTACCCTCAAACACTTTTTCAATTGGGAAACATGGAACATGTCGTGCACACCTGACAAACTCTCAGGCAGTTCCAACTGATAAGCTACTTCTCCATGTCTCTCTAGGATCTTAAAAGGTCCTATATACCTTGGTGCTAATTTTCCCTTCATATTGAATCTTCTCACACTTCTCATTGGTGACACCTTCAAGTACACATAATCACCAATCTCGAAAGTCAGCTCTCTTCTGCGAGTATCAGCGTAACTCTTCTGTCGGGACTGAGCTACTCTCAAATTGTCTCTAATCATTCTCACTTGTTCTTCCGCGTCTCTAAGGACATCGGGTCCAAACACTTGAGTTTCTCCAGTCTGATTCCAGAACAAAGGCGTTCTACACTTACGCCCATACAACACCTCGAAAGGTGCCATCTTGAGACTCTTCTGATAACTGTTGTTGTACGAGAACTCCACGTAAGGCAGACTCTTATCCCAACTATCATCATACTAAAGTGCACAAGCTCTCAACATATCTTCCAAAATCTGGTTGATCCTTTTAGTCTATCCATCAGTTTGCGGGTGGTAAGTAGAACTGAAATTCAACTTTGTTCCCAAAGATCTATGTACTTTATGCTAGAATTGCGATGTAAATTGGGTGCCTCTATCCGACATAATTTTCTTGGGAACACCATGTAAGCACACTATTCTTTCCATGTACAACTCTGCTAATCTTGCACCATTATAGGTAGTCTTGACTGGTAAAAAATGAGCAACCTTGGTGAGTCGATCCACTATTACCCATATTGAATCATAACCTCTTTGAGTGTGGGGCAGTCCTACAATAAAATTCATACCAACTTCTTCCCATTTCCATTCAGGAATCTTCATTGGTTGTAGTAACCCTGTAGGTCTTTGATGCTCAGCTTTCACTCTTTGACAAGTGTCACACAAAGCCACATATTCTGCCACATCTCTCTTCAAACCATACCACCAATACTTCTCCTTGAGATCCAAGTACATCTTGGTACTTCCAGGATGTATAGAGTAAGCAGACTCATGGGCCTCTTGCAGAATTGCATCTCGGATAGCTTTCACTTCTGATACACATATTCTTTTCCCGAACCAAAGAGTACCATTCTCATCCATTCTGAATCTGGGTGCCTTTCCAAGCACTACATTCTCTGCTATCTCTTTAAGTTTTTCATCCTCCAATTGACCTTTGCGTATCTCTTTTTCCAAAATAGGCTCTACCACCAATTCCATTGCATTAGTGACCAGGCTCAAGTTGAGATACTCCATTTTAGCACACAACTCTGCTGACATAGATGTTATCTGAAGTCCATTGGCATAGCTCTTTCTGCTAAGTGCATCAGCTACGACGTTTGCCTTTCCCGGGTGATAATGCACTTTCAAATCATAGTCTTTGATCAATTCCAACCAACGACGTTGTCTCAGATTTAGATCTGATTGGGTAAAGATATACTTCAAACTCTTATGATCAGTATAGATATCACTCTTATGTCCAATCAGATAATGTCTTCAGATCTTCAAAGCATGAACCACAGCTGCCAATTCCAAGTCATGAGTAGGATAATTCAACTCATGCTTCCTCAATTGTCTAGATGCATATGCCACCACTCTTTCTTCTTGCATAAGCACACATCTAAGACCCAAATGGGATGCATCAAAATATATAGAGAAGCTCTTGCTTAAATCGGGCAAGATTAATACTGGAGCTATAGTCAATCTCTTCTTTAGCTCTTCAAAGTTTGCCTGGCATTTATCCGACCATACATACTTAGCATTTTTTTCCAACAAAGCTGTCATGGGCTTGGCTAGCTTGGAAAAGCCTTCAATGAACCTTCGGTAATATCCAGCTAATCCCAAAAAGCTACGAATCTCACTTACAGTTGTTGGTGGTTTCCAATTCAGTACATCTTGCACTTTGCTTGGATCCACTGCTATTCCACTATTGGAGACTACATGACCCAGAAAAGAGACTTTCCTTAACCAAAACTCACACTTGCTCCGCTTAGCGTACAACTCATGTTCTCTAAGCTTTTGCAAGACCAACCTTATGTGTTCCGCATGTTCTTCTTCAGTCTTGGAGAATATTAGTATGTCATCTATGAATACTACCACAAATTTATCCAGAAACTCCATGAACACCTTATTCATCAGATACATGAAGTATGCAGGTGCATTGGTCAATCCAAAAGACATAACGGTGTACTCATATAATCCATACCGTGTAGTGAATGCTGTCTTGGGTATGTCCGAGTTTCGAATCTTAAGCTGATGATAACCAGATCGGAGATCAATCTTGGAGAACACATGAGCTCCTCTCAACTAATCAAACAAATCATCAATCCTAGGCAAAGGGTATTTATTCTTGATGGTAACCTCATTAAGTGAGTGGTAATCCACACACATCCGTTAACTACCATCCTTCTTATCCACAAAGATCACAGGTGCCCCCCACAAGGAAGAACTAGGGCGTATGAAACATTTTTCTTGCAACTCTTTTAGTTGTTTCTTAAGCTCTTTGAATTCATTAACTCCCATTCTATATGGACGTTTAGCTATTGGTGCAGTTCTAGGTAATAATTCAATAATGAATTCAATGTCTCGGTCAGGTGGCATACCTGGCAAGTCATCGGGGAAGACATCCAGGAACTCCTCCACGATACGATCTTGTTCATTGACTTCACCATCTAGCTGGTTCACTGTGGCTGTAGGCTGAGCTTGCACTACCACTTCTACATAGATTCTATCTCCATTGAGTGATGTCACAACCACAGATTTCTCCTGACACTGAATCACTGCACGGTGTTGTTTCATCCAATCCATTCCCAGGATAAGATCAATTCCCGCTGTTCTCAACACAATAGGCTTCACTTTGAAGTCTACCCCCTTAAGGAAATGCTAGTTGAGGGGCTCCAATAAGAAGCTGGCATACTATCTCCCGGGGAATTTACTAGTATGGGGTTTTTTATGGCACACAAAGGTATGCTATGCATTCTAACAAAAGTTTGGGAGATAAAAGAATGCGAAGCACTAGAATCAAAAAGTACGGTAGCAGAAATAGAGTTGACGCTGAATGTACCCAGCATGACCTCAGGCATCTCCTGAGCTGCATCAGATGACACATAGTTCACCTTCGTAGTGTGAGGTGGTCAGGCGTTGAACTTCTGATTGCTGGTTTGGTTCTGAGGTGCTTGTTGGTTCTGCTTCTTAGGACACTGATGAGCATAGTGACCTACTTCTCCACATTGGTAGCAGGCATTGGGATTGTTGGGTGCACCACTCTTCACAGGAGCATTGTTGGGCACTCCTTGGTGTGTTGCAGGATTGTTGGTCTGTTGTGGGGGATGCTGATTTCCAAACTGTTGCTGGTACTGAGGGCGTTGCTGGAACTGGTTCCGCTGAGGATACTGACCACGGTTTCCCTGGTGAGTTGGTCCTTGATTCCTCTGCTGGAAACCTTGCTGGGGATAAGCACGTGGGCGAGTGTTGCTTCTAAAAGCTTGCCCTTGGAGCCTTCTCTTCTTAGCTTCCATCTCCTTACGCTTATCGTCAATCACAATAGCGCGATTCACCAAAGACTGGAAGTTAGGGTAAGTATTAGACATCAGCTGGAGTTGTAGTCCATCATAGAGTCCCTTGAGGAAATAGCGTTGCTTATCCTTGTCATCCACTACATCATTAGGAGCGTAGCGTGATAGTTGTGCGAACTTGTCCCGATACTCCGCCATAGTCATTGATCCTTGCTTGAGAGATCTGAATTCTTCCTGCTTCAGTTCCACTAGTCCATCAGGAATATGGTATGACCGGAAATTGTCCTTGAATTCCTGCCAAGTGATAGCAGGAGCATTGTTGGGACGTCCAAACTAGAATGATTCCCACCAATCCTGAGCAGCTCCTTGGAGTTGCCCAGAAGCGTACAACACCTTCTAAGGTCGTTGCATTGTGCTATGTTTAGTTGTTTCTCCACAGCACGCCATCAATCATCTGCCTCTATAGGGTCTGAGGCATGGGTGAACACCAGTGGTCGACCGTTCATAAACTCTCCACGCTTATCTCTAACTTGAACAGGCGGTGGTCCTCTTGCAGGTTCATTGTCCAAGCGCTGCATCATAGCTTGCATCAGCTGCGCTTGCATTCCCAATATCTGTTCCATGGTCATAGGTGGCGGAGGTGGATTTATGAGAGCATCACGCCCACGACCACGGCCTCTGCCTCTTCCTCCTCTTGCGGCCATCTGTTTTCCAACAAATGTGCAAAATTTAGAGATTTTTTTGAATTATAGAGTGCTTACAAAAGATAAGAAACAATGCTGAGAATTTTCTAGACAAGATTCAAATTCAGCAGTTCAGTAAAACTGTTATAACTCGAGGTTTAGAGATCCAACAGAGGTGCACCAAGATTCGTTAGAAAGCTTAGGACATCAGCTACAACTTTCATTTAGATCACTTTTACAGATTCTGACACACACATGGTCAAAAGTAGAGCTAAACCGAAACTGTTCTGAGTTCTAGACAGCGCAGGAACATCAACTTGTGACAGCTAGATCTCACAAACCTGAATAGCTATTGATGTGATTCCAGAGACATTTGAAAGATACAGAGGTCTAGTAATCTCCACAAAAATTTCAAAATTTTTAACATCCCAGATTTCGAGATACCAGAATAAGAACACAGGCTGCTCCAGAAATCAGCACAGCAGAGATAGGATAAAGCGAAACATCTGCATTAAGATTTCATTCTAAACTTAAAGTTCCAATCTAAGAAAGTTGTGGACATGCCCACAAACTTCCAACATTCAAGCAAATACCAAATCAACCAAGTTTACAAATTAAACATCTAATCATCCAAGTTCACAAGACCAAACAAGACTAAATAAGTAACACTATCTAACGACGTGGTAGTCTAGATCAAGGCACCTAACACCTATGGAGCGATGTCAATCATGGTGAAGGACCAGTGCTTCTTCTTGTAGATGGAAGGCTATCCAAGTTGTGCTCGAAGTTCATCCACTTGCTTCTGAAAGACGTCTCTACGCCCTCTGAGATGCACACAGTTCTCCTTTGACTTCCTTATCCACTCCCTGCATAGCGTGGACATGCTGCACCGTTGCTTCCAGAGTTGGGTCATTCTCTGGTGGAGCCAAAACCTGCCAAACACCCTCATGATCATTTCGAGGAAGGAACCTGAAGCGATCCTCCCTCATGGCCTCAAAGCGACGACCGTGGTAGTGGATGTAGGCATTCTGTGCTGCATCCTCCACGCCATCCAAAGCATGGGCTCTCCTGGCAGGAGCACAGTGGACAGTCTCCACCTCATGTCCATTCTTGATATCGTTCCAAGCGGTGACCACCAGTTCTACCTTCCAGAAGGTAGCCTCTAAGGGATGCTGGTACTCGGCGCAGTGGTAGCTGATGGAGGCGTGCAAGTCGGGGTAGTAGTTGTCCAGCACGTGAGTGAGGAGGGTGTGGTAGTAGGCTATCTCTGGGGCTGGCTTGAAGTAGTACTTGCATTTCTAGCCAATCTCCTCCACCACGGGAACAGCTGGGGATGGTGCAGGTGTAGGGGAAGTAGCTGTCGACTCCTCAGGTGTAGCTACAACAGGATAGACTGGCACGACGACTAGTGTAGGAGCAGGAGTAGGCGTCGGGGTAGCCATCTCCTCGTCGTCGGAGATGATCACAATCTCCCTCTCCACCTGTGGGGCACGCGGGGTGAACATGGCACGATAGCCGGCGGTGCTGAGACGAGCAGTCTTCGGATTATGAGACATCTATAGATTTAAAGTGAGATAGAATTAGAATCAACAATTTTAAATAATAGATTAGGGTATGAAAAGCATAAATGTTTTAATAAAATAACAAGAATAAGACAGTAAGCAAGAAACCAGAGGAGCAAAGATGCTAAAACGTCCGTTTTCTAACTAGGCTTGCATCCTACTGTCAACACGGCTCTGATACCAATTTGTCACACCCAATTTTAAGGATAAAATTGAATGCACAATACTCATGTGTGCCCAGGAAATAGTCACACACACAAGTCGATAAATCATATAAAGTATCATCATGGTGTCTCTTACATCAGATCCATAATACAACTTAGTCTTACATCACACAGCGGAAAATAAAAGATATTAAACTCTCGTGGGCTTCATCACAGGGAAGGTCAACTGGTTGACCACAAGCCTAAAAATCCTCCGGAAAATCCTCATACCCGTTGTCATCTGTTACCCATCCGGGATTTGTATCCAAATCAAGAAAATAAACAAGTGTAAGTACATCCCATACTTAACAAGCTAACATGGGGTTATGAAGCTCAAAAGGTTGACACTGGTTTACTGCAGTTAGCATTTTTAGTAGGTCAAGCTTTTATTCTCAGGTATTATCAAGTTATGCTTAAGCTCCCATTTAATCCCATAAGAACATATATCAGTGCAAAGTGTATCGTATATCATCATAGAACATCTTAAATGAACATCATCAAGTATCCAGTTATTCTGTGAGTTTTCCAGGCCGCTCGTGACCATGAGCACGGCTGTTATAACAGTTTGTTACCCTCTGCAGAGGTGGTGCACATTCACCGCGAGTCGTGATCCCCATATGCCCGGGTTAATTACTCCCATGTCACTACCAAGGTGAGCGGGCAGGGTACACTATGAAGCCATTTCATAGGTTTCCCTAACAAGTTAGGGCCGCTAGGTTTCCTTGGCAGGCAGATGTAGGAACCCCCCTTTCCTATGGCATATATTCATCGCGGCTATACTCATAGGAACAGAGGCAGCCCTATACCCAACGTGGCAAGCCCCATTTGCGCCAAAAAGGTAACCTCTAACTAGCTAGAAAAAGATCCTATTACTGAGCTAAAGTCAGAGCCATATGACTCTCCCGGTTGCACTGTCAGTCCTAGCTTTTGCCGATAGATATGTCCTTATGGAGAGCTGGGAGCAACATGAACAAAGGTCATTTGCACCTTCGCCCTATGGAACAGTTGTTATAAATCATGTTAAACTCTTAGTTCCATAGTATCATTCATCATCATATATATTAAGTTCAGTTAGAGCACTAGCAATCTACCCATATGTATTTAACCCATAGGAGACAAGGCACAGGATAAACAATCACTAGGTTGTCCTTACGGGTATCAAAATTAGACACATGCAAATGAGTAATTGATTAAAGTGAAATAGGACATCAAGGTAGGCCCATGCTATACTTGCCTTGGTTCACAAACTCGTGCTGGTCTTCGAAGAATTCTTGGTCTCCAACATTTTTCTCACTGTCTAAACGCGAACAACACGGCAACATACAACATTCCAAAAGCATTCATGCAAAGAAAATATTCCTATCATTAGAACAGTACACCAACAGTATTGAAAACAAGATAAAATGTTTGTAAAAATAATCTACGTCTCGCTACAATCACGTCAACGCGAAGTTCACGAAAAACGGAGCTAAAATGCGAAAGTTATGATTTAAACGGGTTTTCCTATAGTCATATGTTTAATTAAATCTAATCATGAAATTAAAAAGTTCCAAACTTGACTAACAGTAGTTCCAACATGTAGCTTATGAAATTACGAAGCTAACGTGATTTGAATGGATCAATTCGGAGCTAAAACGACAATTTTATAAGCGAAACAGTTCAAATGGTATTTCTGTAAATACTGAAAACGTATTTCTGACTTAAGCCATGAAGTTTACGTTTTCCAAACGAGAACGCGCATTCAGGGAACTATGCCTTGGACTACGGGTTCAATTAGATGAAAACCGAGGGTCTCTTTAGAAAATTAACCCGCGAAGGGGTATCGGATGATCTCGGCCGTTGGATTAGAAACGAGCGGCCAGGAATGAATCCGGGGGAAGAGAGAAGAAGGTGTCCGGCCGGAACAGTGATGCCGGCGACAGAGCACCATTGCTGGCGGCATGGAGGTCTCGGACGCGCGCGGTAAGGGGGCTAGGGTTCACCAAATGAGAAACTGAGAGCACCGGTGAAGGCGGGGGAAGTAGGGGATTGTCGATACGGGACCTATGGGGTTTCCCACGGAGAAGAGAGAAGAAGACCTAGTCCAACTAGGATTCCCTACATGTAATCCTACTAGAATTAGTTGCACGTAATCCTACTAGGATCTCTACTTTATAACCGACTAGGACTCCCGCCTCTCCTGGACTATATAAAGGAGGGCAGGGGTCCCTAGATCAAAGACACACACACATAACCGACAGAACTCACAACCACAACAAATAGCGCAGGGCGCAATATACTATCCACCCCACACTGGACGTAGGGCGCCATGATTTTCCGGCGTGCTGAACCAGTATAAATCGTTGTCTCCCTGCGTTTACCATCGAGTTCCTGCAAACGCCGATACCCCTCCGAACAAATCACTGCCCCGGGTACTCCCGTGGCGGGTTGCCGGTGGTCAAACATCGACAGCTGGCGCGCCAGGTAGGGGACCTCGGCGCTTTGCGTTCGAGAGCTCGGTGGACCTCAAAATAAAGATTCGCCGCGACCCTCGTCGGCCTTGTCGACAACTCACCGCGGCTCTCGTCAACCTCGTCGATAACTCGCTGCGGCTCAAGATCAAGATTCGCCGCGGCTGTCATTGGCATCATTCGACAACTCACTGAAGCGCATGTTCTCGGCGATGTCCTCGTACATCCAATCGATCGTTCAGGCTACCACTGGGAAGGTGCGCGTACACTAACAGCAACCCGACGTCTCGAGGCATAGTACAAGCAGCTGGGCGGTACACGGAGCCACTGGAGGACAAGTGCAAGCCGAACTAGAATCAGCTTCGGTCTGATCACAGTGCCAAGTCCGAATAGAATTAATTTACTCAACTCCAGGATGATTCAACTCCATCACGGACAACCTATCCAGAATAGGACACAGAGCAAGACGACATCAGGCAGATTCATAAGAGAAAATATGGGATGACGTATACATCAGCAAAGCGACAAAGATTCCATACACAAGCTAATACAATGTTTAGAAGCAAGCACGTACAAGTCCTAGGGCCAATTCTATCCAAGCCGAGTACTGTATCAAGCAAAAAGTCCTGGCATCGGATACAAATTCTACTATGACGGACAAGACGATATCCATCTGCTCAAAGTACATGCAAAGGATGCTACAAGGATGACACAAGCAACAAGCTAGCCAAAAGCAATCAGCGTATTAATATTTGGTTTTTTCATATACGCGTATATATGCAAATATACATGGAGAAGGCACATTGACAACTCAACTGGAACGGATCCGGTCAAGAACTAGATGACGAGAACTCACCACGATGTCCAACCACTTCAAGATGCAAATAAAGAAGGTGTACATACATGTACATACATAACAAGCCATCCAGCCAAATCAGAACCAAGCCAGAAGCTAACAAGATGTCCAAGACCACAAGCAAATTGCATCGCTGCATCAAGATCCACCGGGTTGTTCGGCTACATGCACACGACGACAACTCGGCTCCATCAAGAATCTACCAGGGAGCAACTTACCTCACCATGCAAGCCAAGATGACGAAGCAAAGCAAGGCCAATGGCAACGTATACGTGTATATATTCGTGCACGAACAGATGTCTATGACTGCCTCAAAAAAAAAGGGGAGGGGGTCAACAAGAAGGCTCACGTCAAAGCTGGAAGGGTGCACCGCCCCCACGCCGTCAGCGCCGATCACAACAACAACTCGACGACTCTACCGTGTGACGCTTGATGGACTACTCCCACTACTCGGACTCAACCGGGTACTCGACAACGGCTTCCTGATACTCAGCAGCGACTTCAGAGTACACGCGACGGGTTCTGAGTTGTTCCGAGTACTCAACATACCGCGATCGCTTGTTGTAAAAAAAACCGCGATCGCTCAGCCGGTTTACCTCATCAGCTCGACAGAACTGTTCGACTACTTCAAGGTGTTCGACTACATCCGGCGACAAGAGAGCTATCAAATCTCCTTCCAACTACTTGGCTGCATGCCGCGCCGAATGCAACGCAAACAACTCGGCTGCGGTGATGGACAACTCTGCCATGAACCAAGCTAAGTAACGCTTTAATTTTTTACATTTCGGATATTATTCGTATGCCTCTGTGGCCATATCATCTTCCCCTAACGGCTGTTAGTTTCCTCGGATAGTAAGCCTTAATTCATGAAGCTTGTTTTCTCGAATGGATGGTCACGTCAAATGAACCTCTGAACCATACGGATGGTCACGTCAAAGAACCTCTAAACCATACGGGTGGTCACGTCAATGGACCTCTGAACCAAACGTGAGATTCAAGTGCTTAAACGTAATAGGCTACTACCCAGGAAATTAACCGACCTAGCAAGGGAAGACATAAAAAATCATCATGCGAGCAAACATAGTGCTCAACATACAAAAAAATCATCATGAGAGCAAACATAGCGCTCTAGGTCTTCTCGTAACGGTCGCCGAATTCCTCAGGTAGAACACGCCTTAATCCGTGAAGCTTGTCTACTCACATGGACGGTCACGAACCGAGTACCAGGCTCACATGGTCACGTCATGAACCTCTGAACCATACGCCAGAGATTCAAGTGCTTAAACGTAATAGGACACTACCTGAGGAATTTGCATGGCCTAGCAAGAGCAAGACGCAAAAAGTTTATATGCATTTCATAATGCCGGGGCCCGCCCCTGATTGATTATTCAAATATGGGACATGCTCCCCACTTTATATCCGGAATGTTATTTACAACATATTTTTATGTTTAACATGCAGGAGAGCTACATCGGTACCATGAGATCAGGAAAAACAACCCAGATAAGTTGGGAACAGAAATCAAGACAAATTCAGAAAGAACCCGGATTGATCAGAAAACAACCCGGATGAGGTACATACAAGTTCAGAAAGAACCTGGACAAAGCGCAAACAACCCCGAAGAGGTGCTGCAAGTACCCAGACAAATTCAGAAAGAACCCGGATTGATCAGAAAACAACCCGGATGAGGTACATACAAGTTCAGAAAGAACCTAGACGAAGTGCAAACAACCTGGAAGAGGTACATCAAGAACCAGAGAAGTCTAGAAATGACCTGGATGAATAAAAACAACTCGAAAGAGCATCATGGCTTAGTCAAACACTAAGCTTAGGGGCTCGGCATTTGCTTCAACTACGCCCGGGGGCTCGAATTCAAGGATGAAAGACCAAGAATATAAGTACTCAAGACTACAACAAAGATAGCACATCAAGACCCTTCATCCGATTTCTATTCTAAAGAAAAGTACTCGGAGAAGGCTCGGGGGCTGCGGGATACATAACCCCCCAAAAATTTTTGAAGACAAGAATCTGGACCCTCCAACTTTTGTAAGCAAAAGCAAGAGGCTCGGGGGCTACACTCAGTGAGTGCAATTTTTACGAAAAATTGCACCCACCAAAAAAGAACTCAGAGCAACCAAGAAGACTAAAGGGACCCTCTGGCTTCTTGTCCCAACAAGCAAGAGGCTCGGGGGCTACACTCAGTGAGTGTACTTTTGTCCAAAAGAGCACATCAGCCGAAGAAAAGACAAAGAAGACCATCTCAAGGTTTCACTTCAAGAAGAACCTAGAATGGATTAACAACAACTCAACGAAGACCAAGAAGAACAAGAAGGCTTCTGAAGCTCATCCATGAGATGCTCGGGGGCTTGTCGATACGGGACCCATGGGGTTTTCCACGGAGAAGAGAGAAGAAGACCTAGTCCAACTAGGATTCCCTACATGTAATCCTACTAGAATTAGTTGCACGTAATCCTACTAGGATCTCTACTTTGTAACCGACTAGGACTCCCGCCTCTCCTGGACTATATAAAGGAGGGCAGGGGTCCCTAGATTAAAGACACACACACATAACCGACAGAACTCACAACCACAACAAATAGCGCAGGGCGCAATATACTATCCACCCCACACTGGACGTAGGGCGCCGTGATTTTCCGGCGTGCCGAACCAGTATAAATCGTTGTCTCCCTGCGTTTACCATCGAGTTCCTGCAAACGCCGATACCCCTCCGAACAAATCACCGCCCCGGGTACTCCTGTGGCGGGTTGCCGGTGGTCAAACATCGACAGGGATCTCGGCCATGCCGATACGGCGGCCGAAAAACACGGGTAGAGCGGTGGCCGCCATGGCCGGCGGCCAAGGCATGCGGAGCTCGCGGCCAGGGCATCTAGAAGCCAAGAAAAATGAAACAAGCGGTACCGGGAGATAGAGGGAGGCCAGGGGATTCTCACCGCGGGGAAGAAGGAGGACGGGGAAGCTCGGCGGCGGCGGTCCGTGCGAAGGTGTGGTCAGCGGACCTCGGTGCTGCTGCTGCGTTGGTTCCCGAGCACGGCGAGCGCGAGAGAGAGCGGGGCACGGCAGGGGCGCGCGGGGGGAAAGGCTCGGCTGCTATTTAACAGGGCCGAGGAGCGGGGGGGGGGGGGGGACGCTCCCACGACGCCCGTCGTGGGCGGCGGTTGCTGCAGCGCCGGGCGCGGGCGGTTGCCGAGCCACGCGGGGAAGGGGACGGCGCCGACAAGTGGGGCCAGGCGGTCAGCGGCTGCGGGCGCGAGGAAGGCGCGGCGGCTAGGCTGGCTGCAGTGCTGGGCCGACGCCTTGCAGGCCGCGCGAGGCTGGGCGCGGGCGGAGGGAGGAAACAGCGCAGCTGGGCCGGCGCGGAGGAATGGGCCAGCAGGCCGAAGGAGCTGGGCCACGGGCCAAAAATCAAGAAGGGAGGGAAAAATGGATTCTTCTTTTTTTTTCTTTTTCTACACTTTTCTAAATCCATTTTTAAATTCAAATTTCAATTCTTTTTGAAATCTTTAACAAATTCCAAGCATTCACAAAATGATATGCAGCAGCATGTATGCATCAAAAAGTTTCTAACCTTATTTTTAAATTTTAATTCCATAAAATTTATTATTTCTCTATCTTTTAATGCACACACATTTGCTTAAATAAATCATATTTACTAATTTTAAAAGAATGCAAAACCTCGGCAGAAGTAGCATGCTACAATTGATGAACAACCCGCCGACTGCCCAGTTGCATTGAGATGTTTAATTCTGGATGCTTGCGATAGGTTTGTATGTAAGCCTTCCATTTTTCATTATGCAACACTATTACTGTTCCATAAACATTTAGGTTTTTGTGGGATTGAGATACATCTTGACATTCTCTGAATCTCGGGTTGAGGATTGGCGCAATGCGAGGTAGACTCCGAGCTAGGGAAGCGTTGCCGAAAGGACTCGATGCTGATCGTTAGCCTCAACTATGCATAGAAGAAGGCTCTTTCAACCCACCTAGCTTTGATAACGTCATCTACTTTGTTGTCGTCTAGGAAATTTTTTCTCTATCACTATCCAGGAAATTAAACTTGTGTTGGTACTTATGGGAGCCAGTGATCTTGTGAGTGCTCTGGACACATGGTCATCCAGGCAAGGGGATTCGTGGATACATCCTATACCACGAGCTCAAGGTGAAGCAGTCGTGTGGCATACAGTTCAGACATAATATTATCTTTGTTCATTCAATCTGCTTCAATCTGCCAATGCCAATTTGGTTTGTTACGGGAGGATTCCTGATTCTTACAGTTCTATACAACTCAGTTTTCTTTTTGTCAAGGCTATAATTGTCATTGAGGTTATGGTACAAAAATTTAGCTGATGAATAGTAAACTTTTGGTTTCGGTAAATTGGTTGTATATGAAATTCTACAGTACCTTAGTTCATAAAAAGAAGGAATTCAACATTTACTGCATGTTATGGGATTTTACATATGTTTTACCGTAGTAACGCACGGGCACTCAACTAGTATATAAAAAAAAGTTCAAAACATAAGTGCGAATAACGTCAACAATGCTATGCAACTAAGGAAGACATAATATGCAGATCCGGTAATAAAACATTGACATTTGGTGATCAAAAGGAACACCGACGGAGCCACTGATACAAGGAATAGGATGTAGAGATGAATTGTACTAGGATACAAGGTATTGTGGCAACCTTGAGCCTGCCCCGTTCGGCTTACCCCATATTCGGCTTGTTCGGCTTCTTTTTCAGCTGGAACAGTGTTTCTCTCACAACAATTCAGCTAGAACAGTGTTTTTCAGCCAGTTTCAGTCAAAATTCTGTCAGTCGAACGGGCCTCTCAAGGTTTATGCCATTAACCAACCAATAAAAAAAGATATATAGAGCGTACTGCAGACCAGTCATGGCAGAACAACAATTTCTGGTGGTAATAAATGTTGAAGAAATCATTAACTTTAGAACATGTCCATAATGATATACTAGTGGTGCAATTGCAATAATTCTGAAAATGAACAGTCCATATAGTAAACCTATCATCACACTCCAACTTGCAGTGTGAGGTTACC
Organism: Miscanthus floridulus; assembly: GCF_019320115.1. Classification (NCBI taxonomy): domain Eukaryota; kingdom Viridiplantae; phylum Streptophyta; class Magnoliopsida; order Poales; family Poaceae; genus Miscanthus; species Miscanthus floridulus. The sequence goes on from NC_089598.1 coordinate 70,665,485, forward strand.
TTTCAACAAATCTAGCTAGAGAAGCTAAACACATTGATCTTCCATGAAGGCTAACAACACCTAAATGCCTAATTAGAGGCTCACAAATAAATGACAAATACGTCAAACGCCACCACAGCTAGAAAAGAAGAATAAAGCTTACAGGTTTATTGGTTCATTTAAAAAAAAAAGAATTCTCGCAGGAGCATGGCGTGATGCCGGTTGATCTAACTCTGCTGCAGGAGCATGGCGTACATGATGTGGTTCCACGCGTCCGGGAGCCCCGCGATGCACCAGTGCGTGCAGTCCATGCCATCCCGCCCCGGCCCGCCGTAGACGGACGGGTGCGCGTCGATCCTGAGCTGCGACAGCGCCGTGATGTCCAGCAGCGACACCGGCGCCGTCATGGCGTCGAGGACACCCCGCACCACGCCCTGCACCGGGGCTAGGCTCGTCCCCCCGCCGGCCGCGTCCGTGGCTTCCTGAAGCGGTCGCGTCTGCTTCAGGCAGCTGCCTCCGCCTCCCGCTGGTGCCGTCCCTGCTTGGCTCTCCTGCTGCTTCGACCTACATACACACAATATTCCAGTTTGTTTGCACGCGAGATCAGATACGGACACAGGGTCTGCATCGCCTGGTGGGAACAGAGCTCCGAGCTCACGCACATGTAGTGGCTCGGGGAGATGCCCTGGTAGAAGACCCTGGTTTTGGAGGCGTCGACGTTGGCGTCGACCCAGCGCGCCCATGTGGAGAGGGCCTTGGAGAAGGCCGTCAGCCGGTCCATGTCCTGGTACGTGCTATTCCCGTCCTGCACGTAGTCCCACCTGCACGCACGTCGAGCAGGGCATTTGGCATCATTGGCTTCGATGAACACAACAGTGGTATGTGTAGCTTCGGGTTGTGGCGACTGGCGACCCCATACACTTGGCTGGCGCCCCTGTAGGTCCACCAGTGCCATGTGTTGAAGACGAGCAGGTGCGCGCCGAGCCACTCGCTGGCGTTCCGCATGGAGTCCAGCTTGAGCACCCGGCCGATGTCCTCCTGCACTACGTCCACCAGGAACGTGGTGTGGTACAACACCAGTAACAGGTCGTAGTCCTGGCAGATTGAGCAGATGGATCAGGCAAAGCTGGTTGTTGGCTGTTGACACTGTCTGTCTGTACATTCCGATCGATCCGGACGAGAGCTCAGCTCAGCTAGCTAACCTCGAAGCGCACGGCCGAGACGGGCTCGCCGCTGGTGAAGGTGGCGCGGACGGGAGCGGGGGCGGCGGCGTGGAGCATGCAGGCGAGGGACACCCACTGGTTCATGCTCAGCGAGTCCCCCACGAACATCACCGTCTTCCCGCGCCACCTCCTCAGCAAATCCCCGCCGTCAAACCTACATATGTATATATAGAGAGAGAGTGAGTGAGCTGAGCAGCGATCGAGCACTTTGCACTTGGGCATGCAGCTTGTGATGATCCACCGACCTGGGCAGCCGGCAGTTGCCGGGGCTCCACCGGAACTTGAGGTAGTCGTCGTCGGGGCGGCCGTTGCGGCGGCAGTCGAAGACGTCCGGCACGAACGGGCAGGCGGACGCGTCGTACAGCGGGTACGACTTGTCCGCCACCCACCTCCCCCGGAACAGGTCGCAGCCACCAGGAGCCGAAGCCGCCGACGGGCCGTCGCTCGCGCCGCGCACCAGCAGGTGAGGAGCAGCTTCCGCTACGACGACGACGACGATCGTCAGCACCCAGGCATGGCAGATCGCCATGTTTAATTTGCATTGCCCGGGGGCAACGGCAGTGGCCGCGTCATTATATATAGCGACATGGATCGATCGCTTGGTTTTGAAGCATATATATATCCTGTCGCTGCTTCCTAAGCTGGCTGCTGCGCGCATTCTCTCGGATCGATCGCTGCGTAGCGTAGCACAAGGCCTGCTTGGAGTCTAACTCAAGTTACTCAGCTGGCTCGGCTGGCTGTATAGGTAATGTGAATCTTTGTAGGTGCCATTTGGACCCAAGGTCATGTGATGTGAGGGAGAACGGAGTGGACCTGATTTTACCATGGCCCCGCTTATCCGGACGAGACACGTGAACGCTGCGTGCGGAGGTCACGTCCAGCGTGGAATTTTCGTCAAAATAATAATGTGGAGCGTGGATCTCAGAGTGCTTGGTGCAGTGGGGTTCTAGCGTACAATGGAGGACAGCTAACTTAGTTTAAACACTCACTCTTTTGCCCCTAAGGCCTTTGTTTAGATACATGTATATTCACTACAATCCACATGTGTTGGAGTAAATTGGATTTGAGTGGATTGATGTGAATACACGGATGCTTGTTTATTCCAGGAAGAGAAATGAACAACCCCTCCTATATATAGTACGCGCTTCGGTGCTCGTTCTAGGAGGAGTCATGCCAAACTGTCTTGAGATCTTGCACTTGGTGTCATGGCTAAAACGCCAATCCATGCACATCGTCCCCGCCAAATCATTAGAACCGTACCATCACGAAAAAGATATCGCTATCAGATTTTAGTGATAGTTGATAGAACTCATGCTAGAATTGATAGGGCCTTTTGTACTGCAGATTAGGATATGATGCTGCCTAATTGCAATTTAGGAGCGCAGTCGTCACTGGTATCAGATCACTGCCCGCTCCTGCTTATTGGTAACACGACACTGTTTAAAAGCAGTAGTGATCGAGAGAAAGAATGAATCGAACCATACTTTTCCATTGATCGATCTCACAATTTATACAGGTTGAAGCGACGCCACGGGAGTTGTCAGACGCCCATTCGGGGACGCGGATACGCGGCTTCCCAACGGGTAGCGCTCCCGGTGATGTCGGTTCCGAAAGATGGAGTAGTCCGTACGAAACTACAGTGATTACAGGGAGAGATTACACTGATGGTTGGATTTAGATCTAAGGCTAAGGTTGATCCATGTCACTAATCTGGTTGGATGGGATCTCTGTAATCCTATTGGTTCTTCTTCTTGATGAACGGATTGCTTCGTAACACTCCCCCTGATCGCATCCAGTCTTGAGATCAAATAATATCTTCAGGGCCTCTAAAAACCTTGTAGGAAAAATATGAGGTGCTATATTGTTGATATGTCATTAAACTCCTCAAAAACCCAGTGGGGAAAAATCAGGAGAAATGATATGACATATTTTTAGATTATTGTCCATTGTAAACTTATACGAAAAAAAAACTTTATAGGAAAAATCCATAATTTAGTTTAGAACAATATAATGGTCTATGGGCAATGTCCTCCTCCAAAACCACGTGGGAAAATATGAGGAAGAGAATGCCTTTGATATTCCCCTTAAAAACCTCTTGTGAGAAAATAGGAAATATGACATATTATATATTAGATATTGCCTCATTAAAAACCTTTTATGAGAAAGTTTTTTGTAAAAACTCATAATAGGAAAAGAGTGCAATATAATATTTAACACAAATGATTATTTTCAGAGATTATCTCCCCCTGAAACTTGCAAGTCTTTAAGTCGTCGCATACCAATACTATGAACAAAATTTTGGAACATGGGACCTGGTAATGACTTAGTGAATAAATCTGCAAGATTATCACAAGACTTTGTTTGCAAGATTTTTATTTCTCCATTCTTTTGTAATTCATGAGGATAAAATAATTTGGGAGAAATATGTTTAGTTATATTGCTTTTGATATAACCTGTTTCCATTTGTGTAATACAAGCAGCATTATCTTCATAGATAATTGTGGGTGATTCAATGGGACCAATCCCACTAGATTGCTGTATGTGATTAATCATTCTGCGGAGCCATACACACTCCCGTGATGCTTCATATAGTGCAACAATTTCACAATGATTTGTGGAAGTTGTTACTAAAGTCTGTTTAGATGACTTCCATGATATAGCTGTTCCTCCATATAGGAATACAAAGCCTGTCTGGGATAGGCCATTATAGGGATCAGATAAATAGCCAGCATCAGTGTATCCAATTACAGTTGGATCTTGGTTTCTTTGGAAAAATAATCCAAGATCTTTGGTGCCATTGAGATATCGCAAGATTTGTTTGGCTCCCGTCCAATGACGTTTAGTTGGAGTAGCACTATATCTAACCAGTAAATTTACTGCAAATGCAATGTCAGGTCTAGTTTGATTTGCAAGATACATTAGTGCTCCAATGACACTGAGATATGGGACCTCGGGCCCCAGTACCTCTTCATCTTTGTTCTTTGGTCTAAATGGATCTTTCTCCATGTCTAGAGTCCGAATAACCATGGGAGTTTTGGATGGATATGATTTATGCATATTAAATTTCTCTAGTGTTTTCTGGATATAGGCAGATTGATGCACTAATATTCCTGAGTGAAGGTGCTCGATTTGTAAACCCAAGCAAAATTTAGTTTGGCCTAAATCCTTCATCTCAAATTCCGTCTTTAAGAGATTGCGTGCTTCATTGATATCATGTGGGTTGCCAATGATATTTAAATCATCCACATATACGGATATAATACAGAACCCTGTTTGGGATTTCTTTATGAAGACACATGGACAATCATCGTTATTGGTGTATCCCTTTTGTAATAGGAATTCACTCAGTCGGTTGTACCACATCCGTCCTGACTGTTTTAAGCCATATAGTGACTTATTAAGTTTCACACAATATGTGGCGCGACTTGCTTTAGGATTCGGAATAGGAATTCCATTGGGAACCTTCATGTAAATGTCCGAATCAAGTGACCCATATAAATATGCTGTCACTACATCCATCAACTGCATAGATAGATGATTTTGAACTGCCAATGCTATTAAATATCGGAAAGTTATTCCACTCATAACTGGAGAGTATGTTTCATTGAAATCAATGCCAGGTCTCTGCGTGAACCCTTGTGCTACAAGTCTCGCTTTGTATCTCACCACCTCATTATTTTCATTCCGTTTTCGGACGAAAACCCATTTAAATCCCACAGGGAAGATTTGTGAAGGTGTAGGTATTGCTGATGAGAATACCTTTCTTTTTGTGAGCGAGGCTAACTCTGCTTGAATTGCTTCTTTCCATTTGTTCCAGTCCGAGCGCTTTATGCACTCTGCCATGGTCTTGGGATCTGGATCAGTTTGGATAATTTCGGCAATTGTTTTGGCAAAGTATATGTCGACAATTGTAGTCTTTCGGTCATATGATTCTCCAGAATCAATGTAGTTTATGGAAATTTCTTGTACCCCTCGTGATGGTTCGTTATTTCCCAATACGATAGCGTCAGGGTGTTCCGATGTCCCAACATCAGGTATTGAGTGCACTGTTGATGTGGGATGTGAATTTTGTTTATTCACTTGGTGTCCCACAACTTGTTGTTGTGTCACATTTACTGATTTAGAATTTTTGTTATCCTGTTTCCTTTGGCGTTTAGGAGCCACATCCTGATTGATAGCCTTACTTCTCCCCCTCTTACCTAGAACCGGTTTCGAAGGTGGGAGTTGAATAGTTTTATTTGGTACCTCTATTCTTTCAGGCACATTCCTAGCAGGATGATAGGATTTAGTGACACCTTTATAATCAGTAAATGCGTCTGGCAGATTATTTGCTATGTTTTGCAAATTTATGATTTTCTGAACTTGAAGTTCAGATTCTTGTGTACGTGGATCATTAGTGGAGATGTCTTGTGCATCCCAATTTATTTCCGGGCATTGATTTTGGTACTTGTAATCTCCCCCTAATGCCGGGAAATGATCCTCATTGAAGATACAGTCAGCGTATCGGGCCGTGAATAGGTCCCCTGTAAGGGGCTCCAGGTATTTAATGATCGACGGAGATTGATACCCGACATAGATCCCTAATTTCCTGTGTGGACCCATAGATGTACGCTTTGGTGGTGAAATCGGTACATATACAGCGCAACCGTATTTCCGCAGATGGGAAATACTCGGTGGATTTCCACGTACTAATTGTAGTGGGGAAACAGTATGATATGCAGTTGGTCGCAATTGTAGTAAGTCAGCAGCGTGTAAGACTGCATGACCCCAACATGAAGTCGGTAGATTACAATTCTGCAATAGTGGTCTTGCTATTAGCTTAACTCTTTTGATAAGAGCTTCTGCTAAACCGTTTTGAGTATGGACATATGGAACTGAGTGCTGAATTTGAATTCCTAGAGCCATGCAATAGTCATTGAAAGCTTTTGAGGAAAATTCAGCAGCATTGTCCATTCTAATAGATTTTATCTGATGTTCAGGATGATTTGCTCTAAGTCTAATAACTTGAGCTATTATTTTGGCAAAAGCATGGTTGCGTGTGGATAATAAGCACACGTGATTCCATCGTGTAGATGCATCTATTAGAACCATGAAATATTTGAATGACCCAGATGATGGAGTAATAGGACCACAAATATCTCCTTGAATTCTTTCAAGAAATTTAAGTGGTTCAGCTTTGATCTTAAGATAAGATGGTCTTAAAATCAATTTCCCAGTTGCACATGCGGTGCATGTAAAATCAGAAGATTCTGGGAACTTAGAATTAGCTAAGTTGTGACCATGGGAATTGTTTATAATTTTTCGCATCATCCCTATGCCAGGGTGACCAAGGCGATCATGCCAAGTTTGGAATGCATTAACATTCTGAAAAATTATTTTATAGGCAACATGTGGTACGGGTCTGATGTATGTATAATATATTCCAGATGGTAAAGAGGGAATTTTCTCAAGAAGTTGTTTGCCATGTTCGGTATCTTTAATTAAGAGGAGAAATTCCTCTTTATGTTCTTCATGTGTTTCCACGTGAAATCCGTTTTTACGGATATCTCTATAGCTAAGTAAGGTACGAGTTGAATCGGGATACAATAATGCATCCTCAATTGTTATTTGAGTACCCATGGGGAGCGTAATAGTAGCGCAACCAGAGCCTACTATCGTCGCATCGCGTCCAGCGATTGTTATGACATTTCCTTGTCTCTTAGTTAGAGTTAGGAAATATTTGGTGTCCCTTAGTATAGAATTTGTAGTACCACTATCTACAAGGCACATTTCCTCCTCCATTGGATTTGTCCCATAGAAATCTATATATATGAAAGAGAATTAAAAATCTGAGAATGACATATATATATAATTATACATACTTTATTGATTTTCGATTGTGCTTGGTACATATATGTGCTATATATAGGATATAGCATACAAGTCACAAATATTTACAAGACTGCTATATTTAGCAATAATTTACAACACTTTGTCGGGACATAATGAGTACATAGTACTAATTAGGGACCATGGGAGTCTAATTGAGATCTCCAAACATGTCAGTAGAGGCAAACTCTACAAGCATCTTGTCCGTGTCCATTAAGTCGTCTTCCGCAGGTGGTGGAGTCTTGTGGTTGCTCAGTGTATCGGGGACACTTTTGGAGCAACTAGCTTCTGCCATGTTAATGTCATTAGTGAAGTTGTACGGAGCAACATCTTGCATCGTAACATCATTCTGGAAGTTGAAATGAGCTTCGTACTTGCGTCCTTGATTTGGGCGATCACGACCAACGGACTTTAAGTACAAGTCAACCAAGTGACGGGGGGTACGACATTTCTTAGTGATGTGGCTGTAACAACCACATTTTTGACAAAGTTGGGATTTGTCAAAATTCTTTTTAGGAATGTCCTTACCCTTGTTAAAATCATGCGGTTTTTGCTCTCTTTTGCGCTTGTTATTGTTACCTTGTCCTTTACCTTTACCTTTGTTTTTGAATTTCCTGAATGGTTTCCTGTTGGCACCATCCTGTTTGTTTGTGTTCTGAGTGGTTGTGTGTACTTCAGGTAATGGGGCAGCACCCAATGGGCGTTTATTTGAGTTCCAAAGAAGGATCTCATTATGCCGTTCGGCCTGAAGTAGAGTATTAATTAACTCAGAATAAACTTAGAAATTTCGCTCACGGTATTGTTGGTGAAGGATTCTATCTGCAGGCATCATAGTAGACAAAGTCTTCTCTATTTTGTCCGCATCAGAAGGCTCTTTCTCACAAAATTTGAGTTTTGCACAAAGTTTGTGAATTGCATGATTGTATTCTCCAACAGTCTTAAAATCCTGTAGACGGAGATGGTTCCATTCATGCAAAGCTTCAGGTAAGACAATTGCCTTTTGCTGTTCATAGCGTTGTTTGAGAGCATTCCACAAAGTGCGTGGATCTTCTTCCATCAAATATTCAGACTTGAGGTCTGGATGTATATGAGCCCTTATGATGTATAAGGCACTATATTTAGTTTTGTCATCAGGTGCCGAAGTACCCTCTTTTGGTGGAAGAATGGCATGATAAAATCCCCGTAAAGAGAGGCTAACTTTGAGATCCATTGACCATGTTGGAAAATTATGTCCATCAAGTGCGAGTTGGTCAAATTCTTTGTCTTTTAATTTGCCAACAACTTCGGACATTTTGCCTACATTTGTATAAATGTTTTAATGTAAGGCAATTGATGTGTTGTAAGATATATGTAAAATATATTTAAGTAAAAATTTAAAACTTAAATGTGAACCGTAAAATGGCACATTAAATTTGAATCAAGAATGATTTATTTAATGTGAAATTTAAATATTGGAAACATTTTATAGGTAATGATTATGTGATGACATAATATATAGACCATATAAAAAAATTATTTATTTGCAAAGGCAAATAAATTTAAAATATCCAATATTATTTCTTTAAGGTACACGTGAAGTGATTGTGACATTTATTTAAGTATTCAACTTTTGCATAGTTAAAGTAGACTTAAAAATTGTGTCGTATTGCAAAAAATACAAATATAAATAATTGCAATAAAATAGTAACAGGAACAAATGCTATTGGATTTGTCACACGAACAAATACTTTGAACATTTAACCGAGTCCTGACACAATGTGCAGCGCTAATTACATGATAAAACCCCCGAAGGATTTGAAGTGAATGGCTGCTGATAATACTAACTGTAGTCACTAGTACTAAACTTAGTCACAAATCACAAATTAGAATATACTACTAAACAAGTCACATGCGCCACAAGCAAGAGGCAGCTTTATTAGGATGAGCACACAATGTCGACATTTTCTGTACGACACGTGAAGGCAGGACGACGCAAATAAATTATTAGCGGGGATAAGGTTGAGAACTCATCCAGCCACTCCGACTCGCTGCTCGGTCGTTCCGTCGTCTGCCATTGCTGCCTCCGCCTCCTTCCAGTCCTGCTTCGTCGCTTAGTTGGGCGAGTAGCCCCCCTCGCCGGAGGGGCCAGCCTCGCCATTGGAGCGGTTGGGGAGGACTCCATTGGAGAGCCTCTGGAAGGTCGCAGTCCAGGAGCCGGGGCGGAGGCCGGGGCTATACTCCTCGGGTTCGGTGGTCAGGCGGCGGCGGACGCGACGCGCCCACACCGACGGAGGAGTTGCTGGAGCCAGGCCCGCCGGGGTTGCCGCCGGGACGGTTGCTGGAGCCGTGACGGCGCTGGACTGGCCGGCCTGCTGGAACGCGTACGGCGCTGGGCCGTCCCTTGGTCCGGCCACCAGGGTGAAGGACCCTGGGGTCGGCGACGGCAGACGAAGAGGAGTTGCAGGCACGGCCGGCGGTGGTGGCGGTGGAGTCGCGACCGGCGCTGGTGGTGCCGGCGCCGCTCCTGAAGCCTGGGCGCCGTTGTTGGCGATGAGGCGCTGGGCGCGGTTGCCGCGGCTACGGCGAGGGCGGCGACGGTTGTCGCGGCCACGGCGAGTGCGACGGCGGCTGCGGCGGCCGCGGCGACGGCGACGGCCGAAGACGCGACGGTGCTGGGCGCGGCTCTCCGCCAGGCGTGCGGCGTCGAGGAGCAGAGGAGCGTGGCGGGTGAGGGGAACTCCGAAGAGAATGGCGGTCATGATCGACGGTGAGGTTTCGGGATCCATCTCACCTTTCTCGACGAAACTTCTCTTGATTCTCAGAGCGTGCTGATAACGTGTTTAAAAGCAGTAGTGATCGAGAGAAAGAATGAATCGAACCATACTTTTCCATTGATCGATCTCACAATTTATACAGGTTGAAGCGACGCCACGGGAGTTGTCAGACGCCCGTTCGGGGACGCGGATACGCGGCTTCCCAACGGGTAGCGCTCCCGGTGATGTCGGTTCCGAAAGATGGAGTAGTCCGTACGAAACTACAGTGATTACAGGGAGAGATTACACTGATGGTTGGATTTAGATCTAAGGCTAAGGTTGATCCATGTCACTAATCTGGTTGGATGGGATCTCTGTAATCCTATTGGTTCTTCTTCTTGATGAACGGATTGCTTCGTAACAGACACCACAAACATTTAAGGGGTTCAGATTCGAGTCTTTTTGGCCCAAGATCCGGATACATGGAGGTGGTGCAAGATGCTTAGTTGAAGGCCACTATCTTTGACCAATCTTTTTCTACGGCTGCACACAAAGCTGCTGTGTACACAAAAGGCTTTGACATCTTGGTCTAGGAATGTAATTGGGAATAACAAGCTTCACTTGGTCGCTGCAAGACAACTCATTTGGATTTTTGATGTTGTGAAGAATATAGAAATCTCTCTCTCCTGCTGAGTCTCCTTCATCAATAGTTTGAATTGTGCTTGTTGGGACTGACAACAGTGGAAAAGTTAAGGACTAGGCAAGCAACTATGTTAAAGGTAGCTAATACTAATTCAAAACACTTCTCTTGATAGCAATTTGCAGCGTGAGGAAAAATCTTATACAACAATGATGGGAATGAGGATCCAGATTTTTCATCAGGTGGAGGAAACTATATATTGGAGAGATGCGGCACACCGATCTTGCAACCTTAGCACCACACCTCTTCTGGTTGATAACCGTGTCACTCCACCGGTTTGATAAGAAACGTGGCGAGGGGGGGTCCTAATCTTCCATCAAATGGGGGTAACTATCGATTTGGTGGAGATGCTACACACCGATCCGTCTTGAGATCAAAATATCCAAACCCAGCAAACCTTAGCATCACACATCTTCTTGTTATCAACCGTGTCATAATCTGATTGACTTCACCAAGAAGGCTAATCCCTACCTACGAATCAAACAACACATGCAATAACTCGAAAGAACGTAACTCAAATGAAGTGATAATTGCAGATGTGTGAATAAGCACTCGAAGTTAGGGTGTCACAAACCGACGAATGGTGACTGTCCAATGACAGATTAATCTAAGAAAAAGCCAAACCCTAATTTAGGCAACGACTAGAGAAAATATAGTCTAAGCGATGGCCAAAGACTCCTATTCATGTCTCTAAAGAGTCCCAACATGTTACATATATAGCACACCAGCCTAAAAGACGGTGACGCAACACCCTGATAGATTTGGGATGTCCACTTATTTCGATGATTTTCATTGATTTTGAAGGAATTTTGACGTGTGACTGGTGCCATTGGAAAGTTTATCTCCTTGTCTTTTCCGTGCATAGGTATAACGTCCAAAAGGGAGTCTGTACGTGACTTGGTCATCCGTTTTAGTGTGGGATACTCCTAGAGTCTGAGATGGACTCGAACTTGATATGTTTTGGTCCTACAACTTGACTTGGATGCTCATGTTGACCTCCTAAGGTGGTGGCCAAGGAGTAGGACATCCTCGAACATCTTTTGAGTTGTTCTCCACATGATTTGGACATGCTTCCAATTGGGCTAGGACGCCAAGGGTGATTATCAGGTCCACGATGATGTCATAGTACCCAACAAAAACATCAACAATATGTCCTAATGTTTTGGAGGTCTTGTCAATGTGATATTAAGGTGAGATCAGATCCATTTGAAAGCTTATCAAATAATTTTTAGATCAAGTACTTATGGTCCTCAATCGCACTCCTGATAGAAGAGTTATATCCTTCACGATAAAATATTGTCAGACTACCGATGAACTGAATGTTGAGCTTCGATGGTCTTGCACTCAAGGTCGATCTGATGCATGATGTATCCACACCCTATCTGTTATAGAGACCATAGAAAGTGTCTTCCCCATGTTTGCATCATCATCACAATTATTTCTAAGCACATTGGATGTAATGGTATTAAGTACCAATAAATTCTTATATCTTACGTAAACATAGGAACGAGCACCTTGTAATCAATGGTTGTATCCTTAGGTATAACTCCCTCCGGTCCACTTTATCTGGCGCAAGTTAGAATGATATGGTCTCCTAGATTACACTTTGACCATTCATTTGCTTTATATTATATTATTTATGCTTATAAGCTTATAATCATTGGATAGTATAATTCATTACAAATCTAATCGTATAAAGTTTGTATTATTATAGTTAAAAATTATTAGCCTAATTATTGGTCAAAGTTTTTAAAGTTTGAATCTTGATATGCGTGCGCGACAGATAAAATGGACCGAAGATAGTATTTCTTTATCATCCTCCTTTTCTTGATAACAAACCGTCCTCAGTTTGACCTTAGATGGAGGACATGTGCGAGGTAGTAGCCAACAATGCTCCCCTTCATGTGACTTATCCTGTTTCTTTAAAACAAAGGAGAACTCAACATGACATGATTATAGCTATTGCATCCCTCTAATTGATCATATTTTTGCTTAATAAAAGGAGATCTCAAATTTGAACAAATGTATACAAGATGCACCATATACGCTCCTTTACAATTATATTTGCCAAGAAAGTGATATGGACATCTAGACAACCATAGAAATTCAGCGCATACAAATTTCTTCAACAAATACTTAGAGCACATAGAGTATCCAATTCGATATAACTCAATATATATAAAGAAGACAATAATTTTAGTTCATCTTTTTTTATAGCAATGGGAAGCAAATTTATTTTTAGCACAAGTATTTGGTTGCAAGGCAAAAGAATCATTCTCATTCACTAACAAATAAAATAATCTAGCGTGTGGGCCCCATAGTTGTCTTGTACGGTGTGTTAAAGAGAAACCGTTGAAGTAGTTTGTTACTAGGTCTGAGTTGGCATTGACACCCCATCCATATAAAAAGCAAATAAAGTTAGCTATTGCGAGTGACCTCAGTAGATGCTGGTACAATGTTATGGGAAGCAAAGCCAGGGGCGATCTCGACCACTTTTTTTGGTCTTTTTCTATAGCATGGTCCGACATTTCCAACACTCTATTATGATGATGAAGGATTCTAAACTTGTGTTCTTTGGAGCATTCCTCCATGTCATCTTCTTTCAGTGGGTTCTAGATCTCATTGTCAGCGGCATTTGGTTGCATTCTTTGGAGGGTGCCTCTAACTGGCATTCTTTTAGTGGGTTCTAGATCTTGTTGTTAGCGACGAGTGGTTTTTGCATTCTTCAAAGCTTTGCTTTGGTGTGCAATCTTAAAGCTCCAACAGAGTGGATGACCAAAGGAAGAAGATAACTATTTTGGTCTTTGATGTACTCTTATTTTTAGAAGTCGTTTTGTGTCTTGTTGTTCACCTTTCGTGCTAGCCGCTGTTTTCTTGAGATATGCATATTAGATATGAAACACTCTTTTAAGTATCTATCAAAAAGGAAGAAGTCCCATTACCTCCCTCAACTATCGCGATTATCCGATTTTGCTCTCGTAACTACAAAACTAGTTTTTTTGACCACCCTCAACTTTTAAAATCGTTTGTTTTTGCACCTTGGGTGGTTTTGCTGATGAAGCGCCACATCAGAGGAGGGGGGGGGGGTTTAAAGTGGTCTGAGTTGAAATTTCAGGCAAGTAAATCGGTATATGTATCAAAATGTCCTTAAAAATAATTTTTCAAAATGTATCTAAATATTTTTACATGAAAAATAATGCAATTAAAATTTGTAAAATCTTTTTAAATTTATAAAATTCGTAGAAAAACTGTTTTACCTCATAAAATTATGAAACTAGTTTAAGACTTTTCTAAAATCATGCTCTATCTTATGGTGCAAATATGTAAATTGAAGGGCACATGCATACATGCATATGTGTGGCATGGTGCATGTAACCCCTCAGGTTAACACAGTTACTTTGAAAATTTATTCACGGCAGGGACCAAGCCCAATACTGTCCTGACAATGTTTCACTAGTGCTTCTACATAGTCTGGATGATCAATATAGACTAATTAACAAGAGCATCTTCTAGCAAATAAACACTAAATTGTGTCCATAAAGGTCCAACAATTTCAAGCTGTGGACCACAAGAAAGGGCATTATTTTAGAAAAAAAAAATCTAAAACTAGCTTCGTTTTTTGAGGTAGAACAAATCTTTTATAATTTTTCTAAGTTTAAACCAGATTTTATGATTTTTAATTGTATTCTTATTCTATGTAAAAAATATTTGGATATTTTTTTGAAATTTTACTTTTATAATTTTTAGATATTTTTTTGAAAAAAACTCTTGTCCAATTTATCTCCCTAAACTTTTAACTTAGTCCGATTTACCTCTGATGTGATGCCACATCAGCAACATCACCATGAAAACAACCTAAAGTGCAAAAAAATGATTTTAGAAGTTGATGGTGATCATAATAATTGGTTTTGTGGTGGAGGGAGCAAAATCGAAGTAGTTGAGGTAGAGAAACTGGACCTTTTCTTTGAAAAAAGAAGAAGCCAGTGGCTTCCTTCCGCTCGTGGATTGGGCCGGATCCAAGGGGGCTGTCTATCCACGTCAAAAAGGCCTTGGCTTACGGAGAGCACAAACAACAAGCGGTACAAATCGAGTGCAGCTGCAATGCTTTACACGGCCTATATCCGGACTCTCGACGGATGGGATATATTTCTGGTCGGATTCACATTTAAATATGTATAGCGTCGGTCACGCCGAATATGATACGATTGAATGTTGATATTATAAATATATAATTTAAGTATTTAAATATGAATACGATATTGAATATTGAATATCCGAACTCATATGAACAGATCTAAACCCTCTAAACAAATTCGGTCTCGAATATGATCGAAAAATATCGGTAATGTTTCACGCCTACTCCTGCTATACACATCCGCGTGAATAACGGGCACACACCCCAACCCCACACTGTGGCCCCGTTCGCTGCTCTGAATCTTGACTGAAACTGACTGAAAAATACTATTCTGAATGAATTGCCGTGAGAAAAAATACTGTTCCGACTAGGAAAAAAACAGGCCGAACAAATTGAATATGCGTAAGTCCAACTGTTCCGTGTCCTCGTTGCTTCTGGAACACCACCGCGCCAAAGCAAAGGAATAACCGAATAAGGAAACGAAGGCGAATGGCCACGCGGCCACTCACCTCCGCCCTTCCGCTCTCCAAAACCCCGCACGGCCCCTCCTCGCAGACGCACCATTCCCCTCTCTTCCTCCGCCGCCTCCAAACCCTAACCCGCGCGCTCGCCTCCTCGTCCCCACAGGCCATGGCGTCGTCCCCGGCCCCCAAGAAGGCAAGTACTCCGTCTTCGACCTGCAGCAGCTCTCAGCTCCTCGCCCCGCTGCGCTGCATCCTAATTGGTGGCGGGGAACGAACGGTTGATTGGTTTGGTTGCTCCCGCAGGTGCTGGTCCCGATCGCGAATGGGACGGAGCCGATGGAGGCGGTCATCACCATCGACGTGCTCCGGCGCGCGGGGGCCGATGTCGCCGTCGCCTCCGTCGAGCCGGGGGCCGCGACCGTCGCCGCCTTGTGGGGCGTCAAGCTCGCCGCCGACGCGCTCCTCGCCGACCTTGCTGACGACGAGTTCGACCTCATCTCTCTCCCGGTGAGTCACCTTTTTGCTTTCCCTGCAGTAGTTGCAGCTACCCTTAAGTTATGTTCTTTGCAAAATGGAACCGAATCGGGATCAGTTGTGCTGGGTTGGGACGGGGTCACGTGGCACTTTTTTTTTTGTGTGTAGTAGAATGATGGAATCAACTCCCTTCTTATTCGATATGAGGAAACTGAATCGAGTTGGTAATGGTTAGTTCAGAATCCAGACCATGTGTGTATGTGCAGAACAACAAAGTTGAAAAGACGAGGGTAAAATCACAATTGGGCTTGAAAACAGGGGCAAGAACACAAGAGCCCTTTTTCTAAAAGTTAGAGAAGTTCAACTTAGGACAAAACTAAAGTGAACTAATAATTTGGAATGGAGGGAGTAGGTTAGTTTTGCTCCCACTAAAATAAACAGCCCGAGAATGCCTTTATCTTTTTGGCGACATGTAATAATCATATTCATGTATCTGTGGATAAAGATGTGGCAATGTGGCTAGTTCACAAGGCTCAACTTGAGGAGTAATGTCAAAGTCATGAAACAAGTCACCTAGGATGGAATTGTGTCCAGGATGAACTGCTGCTTCTGACTGTAAATGATGAGTCTAATCTGTTAAATATCATAATATGATAAGCATGATAAACAGATAAATATCGTTACCTCCTTTTCTTTTGATATGGTGTTCCCAGAACCCAAGATTCAAACTTGTTAATCTTTGACTAATGCTTAATTGAAGAATTTGTACGTTATACCATACTAATTTGATATCATTGGATTCATATTTGAAAAGCTTTCATATGATGTCAAACTCATAGTCAAAAACATTATTATATATGAGATACTAATGGTCAAAGCGTGATGTCGGAGATCGTACTAGGTCAAATCATGCCTTATGAAAAGAAAAGGGGGAGCATACTCATTTGAAGAGGGTAGTGAGACATATGCTATGCAAAGTTACAACAACAACAAAGCCTTTAAGTCGCAAACAAGTTGGGGTAGGCTAGAGTTGAAACCCAGCAGAAGCAATCAAGGTTCAGGCACGTGAATAGCTGTTTTCCAAGCACTCCTATCTAAGGCTAAGTCTTTTGGTATATTCCATCCTTTCAAGTCTCCTTTTATTGCCTCTACCCAAGTCAACTTCGATCTTCCTCTGCCTCTCTTCACGTTACTATCCTGCCTTAGGATTCCACTACACACAGGTGCCTCTGGAGGTCTCCGTTGGACATGTCCAAACCATCTCAACCGGTGTTGTACAAGCTTTTCTTCAATTGGTGCTACCCCTAATCTATCACGTATATCATCGTTCCGAACTCGATCCCTTCTTGTATGACCGCAAATCCAACGCAATATGCGCATTTCCGCGACACTTATCTGTTGAACATGTTGTCTTTTCGTAGGCCAACATTTTGCACCATACAACATAGCAGGTCTAATCGCCGTTCTATAAAACTTGCCTTTTAGCTTCTGTGGTACCCTTTTGTCACATAGGACACCAGATGCTTGGCGCCACTTCATCCACCCTGCTTTGATTCTATGGCTAACATCTTCATCAATATCCCCGTCTCTCTGTAGCATTGATCCTAAATATCGAAAGGTATCCTTCCTGGGCACTACTTGACCTTCCAAACTAATATCTTCCTCCTCCCTAGTAGTAGTGCCGAAGTCACATCTCATATAGTCAGTTTTAGTTTTACTGAGTCTAAAACTCATCTCCATTAGAATGGCTAGATTTAACGTTGGCTCGCCACGCCTATCACAATCCTCCTCCTTTACTAGGGCTTGTGACCTGCTATGTTGAGACAACATAGGCGATGCCTATGCAAAGTTACAATATAAAAATGAGTACCTATTCATTGTCATATACTCACATGTCACATCTTCCTTTCCTGCAGGAGTTGATCAATTTTACCTAAGATTTATATAAAACTACTATGATCCATTTGTGATCTGATGTTTAATAATCGGTAGAACAATGTATATGGCTTTAACCAGATTCTTGTCCTGTCTCATGTCTCTTTTCACTCTGTGTGTGAGATCTATGGTGGTACATGTATTCTTTGCCACCTGGCACCATCCTTGGCATTTGTATATCATAGGTCTCTTTCTTCATGCTAAGCTGTTGAAATTCGTGAACCCTTCTCCATTTAAGTACTTGCTTGCATGTGTGTATATGTAGAACAACAAAGTTGGAAAAATGAGGGTAAAATCACAATTGGGCTTGAAAACAGCGGTAAGAACACAAGAGCCCCTTTTCTAAGAGCTTCATAAAAGTTAGAGAAGTTCAACATAGGACAAAACTATAGTGAACTATAATTTGGAATGGAGGGAGTAGGTCAGTTTTGCTTGCCATTGAAATAGACAGCGTGAGAATACCTTTATCTTTTTGGCCACATGTAATGATCATATATCTGTGGATAAAGATGTGGCAATGCGGCTAGTTCACAAGGCTCAACTTGAGGAGAAATGTCAAAGTCACGAAACAGGCCTCCTATGATGGAATTGTTTCCAGGATGAGCTGCTGCTTCGGATTGTAAATGATGAATATAATCTGTTATATATCATAATCTAATAAGCATGATAAACAGACAAAAATCGTTACCCCCTTTTCTTTTGGTATGGTGTTCCCACAACCCAAGATTCAAACTTGTTAATCTTTGACTAACACTTAATTTCAAGATTTTGTACATTATACCATACTAGTTTGATATCATTGGATTCATAATTGAAAAACCTTTCACATGATGTGAAATTCATAGCGTAAACATTATGTATGAGATACTAATGGTCAAAGTGTGATGTCAGAGATCATACTATGTCAAAGCATGCCTTGTGGAAAGAAAAAGGAGGGACCATACTCATTTGAAGAGGGTAGTGAGACATATACTATGCAAAGTTGCATTGTAAAAATGAGTATCTATTCATTGTCACATACTCACATCTTCCTTTCCTTCAGGAGTTGATCAATTTTACCTAAGATTTATATAAAAGTAACTATGATCCATTTCTGATCTGACGTCTAATCATCGGTAGAACAATGTATATATTGCTTTAACCAGATTCTCGTCCTGTCTCATGTCGCTTTTCCCTCTTTGTGTTTGAGATCTTTGGTTGTACATGTATTCTTTGCCACCTGGCATCATCCTTGGCATTTATATAGCATAGGTCTCTTTCTTCATGCTATTAAAGCTGTTGAAATTCGTGGACCCTTCTCCATTGAAGTACTTGCTTGCACCTGGGGTATTTAGATATGAATCTATAAGACGAACTCCAAGAAATTCCTAGCTTTCTCGTCCAAACACTATAATCTAATTTTTGAGCTATTTGGTCTATATTATTCAGGGAGGGATGCCTGGGTCTTCCACTTTTAGAGACTGCAAAGTTTTGGAGAATATGGTCAAAAAACATGTAGAGAAGGGCAAGCTTTATGCTGCAATTTGTGCTGCACCAGCCATGGCTCTAGGAACTTGGGGTTTGCTCAATGGCTTAAAGGTAGTTTGTTTACCCATTTTTCATTACCCTGATATATAGAATCAACGCCTTTTATTTGGTAGAGATTATTCTAACTTTTTTAACAGGCAACATGTTATCCTTCGTTCATGGATAAACTTCCTTCAGAAGTTCATGCTGTGGAATCAAGAGTGCAGATTGATGGGAAGTGTGTGACCAGTCGTGGACCAGGAACAGCCATGGAGTATTCTGTTATTTTGGTTGAGCAACTATATGGAAAGGAAAAGGCTACAGAAGTTGCTGGGCCAATGGTAGGACTTGCTTTCAACATTATTTATATATTTTTCATGCATTTATCTTCTTGCTAAACACTGCAGAAATTTTATGTTGCTGAAAAATTCACAATTTGATACTATGATATGTTGTTTCCTTATAAAAACATCAAACACAGAGTTGGGGCGTCATCTGCACCATATTGTTTAATTATCTACACTTTACTGCTAAATGGGTAGAAAGAAGATTCATCTTATTTTGTATAGATGAATATCCAATGTGGATCTTCTATCATGGATTATTTAACATCATGGGATAGATCATAATAAGTTCAAAATTGTCTATATTGTTTGCTAAACCCAGTAAACTCATCTGGAGGGCTGTTGCCTTTTAGAGAGAACTTACCTCACCTTAGAAGCTTTCCAGTCCACATCCTAGCTGAAACTGGTTGCTAGTTACTAGTTAGGCTAATCAGATTATATGGTTTTGTTTTGTTTATTATAGAATAACCCAAGTTGTTTGGACTAAAAAGGCTGCTGCTGTTGTTTTCTTATGACATTCCTGCGTTTAATTCCTGTTTCCAACATATTAGTTTTGAAGCAGTAGCTGTTTTTGTTCACATTTGCAACATCTCTTGCCTTTCTTTGTTCTTTTTGACTATTGTTGATTTATTTTTGACAGCTGTTGTTTCTATTCAACTAAGTGAATATTACCTTTCAGGTTATGCGTCCTCAGCATGGTGTGAAATTCTCTATGAAAGAGCTGAATTCAACTAGTTGGAATGTTGGTGAGACGCCTAATGTAAGCATTTTCAGTGATGACCTGTTTCTTTGATTTAGCATTCACTTGCTTTTGTTTCACCACTTTCATGCCATGTGCAATTATGTGATCCTGGTGAAACGAAATCTTTAGTAGTCTCGTATGTTCTTTCTTTGTAGAGTTATGTTCCCCTTCTACACGTTCTTGGCCAAGATTTAAAGTATTTTTTTTGGAGGACTTGTCATGTGGCACAACCATACAATGCTGCAAAGTATGACTGGCAGTTTCTAAATCACCTAGTATGCTAGTGTGGTACTCCCTTTTGTGGGGTGTATCAGGATTTGAATAGGTCAAACTTTGTTAGTTTTGACCCTATGTTAGTCAAAATGTCAAATTACTCCATGCATGCTTAGTGTATAAAAATTATTCCCTTCGGTCCGTAGAAGTTCTCATTTCTGAACAAAAATGGATTGCAACTAGTACATATGCTCTGTTCAAAATTTCAGGTTCTCCTAACCAGAGTATACAAATTAATCAATACATTTATATTTCACAAATATTGAAAGGGAGCATCTCGTGGTGAAGGAGGATGAGATCCGACATCGATGGCAAGAGTATTTTGACAAATTGTTCAATGGTGAGAATACGGACACAACCTTTCAGTTGGATGACTCTTTTGATGACACCAATAGGCGCTTTGTGCGGAGAATCCAACAATTTGAGGTCAGAGAGGCGTTGAAAAGGATGAAAGGAGGTAAGGCGATGGGACCGGATGGTATCCTAATCGAGGTATGGAGATGTCTCGGGGACATAGCTATAGTATGGCTAACCAAGCTATTCAACCATATTTTTCGATCGAAAAAGATGCCTGATGAGTGGAGAAGTATATTGGTACCGATCTACAAGAATAAAGGGGATATTCAAAGTTGTACTAATTACCGAGGAACTAAGTTGATGAGTCATACTATGAAGCTATGGGAGAGAGTTATCGAGCATCGCTTGAGAGCAATAACGTGGGTCTCTATGAACCAATTTGGTTTCATACCCGGAAGGTCAACCATGGAAGCCATTTTCTTAATAAGACAAGTTATGGAGCGGTATAGGGAGAAGAAGAAGAACCTACACATGGTTTTTATTGACTTGGAGAAGGCTTATGATAAAATACCAAGAAATGTTATGTGGTGGGCTTTGGACAAACATAAAGTCCCAACGAAGTACGTCGGACTCATTAAGGACATGTACAACAATGTTGTGACTAGAGTTCGAACAAGTGATGGAGACACGGATGACTTCCCGATTAGGATAGGACTACATCAAGGGTCAGCTCTGAGCCCTTATTTGTTTGCCTTAGTAATGGATGAGGTCACAAGGGACATACAAGGGGACATCCCTTGGTGTATGCTTTTCGTGGACGATGTAGTGCTAGTTGATGAAAGCCGAATAGGAGTGAATCAGAAACTGGAGTTATGGCGGGAGACTTTGGAGTCCAAAGGTTTTAGACTCAGTAGAACTAAAACTGAGTATACGAGATGTGACTTCGGCACTACTATTCGGGAGTAGGAAGATATTAGTTTGGAAGGTCAAGTAGTGCCTAGAAAGGATACCTTTCGATATTTAGGATCAATGCTACAGAGAGACGGGGATACTGATGAAGATGTTAGCCATAGAATCAAAGCAGGGTGGATGAAGTGGCGGTAAGCATCTGGTGTCCTATGTGACAAAAGGGTACCACAGAAGCTAAAAGGCAAGTTTTATAGGATGACGATTAGATCTGCTATGTTGTATGGTGCAGAATGTTGGCCTACAAAAAGACGACATGTTCAACAGATAAGTGTCGCGGAAATGCGTATGTTGTGTTGGATTTGCGGTCATACAAGAAGGGATCGAGTTCGGAACGATGATATACGTGATAGATTAGGGGTAGCACCAATTGAAGAAAAGCTTGTCCAACACCGGTTGAGATGGTTTGGACATGTCCAACGGAGACCTCTAGAGGCACCGGTGCGTAGTGGAATCCTAAGCCAGGATAGTAACGTGAAGAGAGGCAGAGGAAAACCAAAGTTGACTTGGGTAGAGGCAATAAAAGGAGACTTGAAAGGATGGAATATACCCAAAGACTTAGCCTTAGATAGGAGTGCTTGGAAGACAGCTATTCACGTGCCTGAACCTTGATTGTTTCTGCTGGGTTTCAACTCTAGCCTACCCCAACTTGTTTGGGACTTAAAGGCTTTGTTGTTGTTGTTGTTGATTGATTTTTTAACTGTTCAAACTCCATAGTATATTCTAAGAGGTTAATGGTTAAAATGTACTTTCGAAGACTTCTCCAATCCTAATACACCTTAAATAAAGAAAAGGAGGGAGTATGTGTTTGGCTGGGGCTTGAGGGGTCTCTCATCTCCTCGCCCTTGCGCCAAGTAAATTTTATTGGTTGGCTGTGGTAGTTTTTTAGTTTTAAATTTGTAGGCGAGCATGTAGTTTTTTTCGTTGGTGTGTTGGTGTGTCTGGTTTGATGTATGGGTTAAAAACCTTTTTCTTCTTCTTAATATAATGATACGTAGCTCTCCTGCGTTTTCGTGAAAAAGACAAGTTTTCAGTTACAAGATTAGGATGATGTAGCATACATGCAACTGTGCATAAGAGTGATTGTGTGTTTAGAAGCTTAATCACTAGGTTTGATTTATGTAAAATGAATAAACATGAATTGATTAGTAACTTATATGTCTTTAGAGTAAATATCTTTCATTAATGATGAAATCCTTTCTGCGATGTGTTATGGGGAGAGGGAAGTACAGGAGTGGAGTACCCAGTGACCAGATGTTATATTTATATTTGAAGATTAGATCACAATAGCAACATCGGCAATACCGAATTTTTTTTATTTTTTCGCCCTTTTTTTTGATTTTTTTTCACAAATATGCCCCTGTAGGTAAGATTTCAAAATCTGGACCCTTAGCTCGGCGCTATTGTTGCTGGCGTCGAGCTTACACTGCTAGGTGCCATCGTTGCTGGCGCCGAGCTCTTGGGCTCGACGCTGACGTGGCGGTGATTTGACAGGCAGCTCGGTGCCGAGCTTGGTGCCGTGGTTACTGGCGCCAAGGTGATGACTCAGCTCGATTCCGATCCACCGGCCGGTGGGCGCGCGAGAGTACAGACGTGTCAGTCGCGCTCGCGCTTGCAGCTAGTACCTAGCAACATGCATGGCCTTGCTGCTAGTGCTAGCTAGATCGACGCGCTGGCTGGCTCGGCCTCGGCAAGGCCACGTGCGCGGGGCAGCCATGCCTGCTCAGGTGTCGACGTGCCGTTCTCGTTGCCGGCTGCCGGGTCGGCGCACACGCCAGGCACGGTGTATGTGTAACGCAACACGTACGCATGCACACGACGATGCATCTATATGTCAGGATCTTCACGTCGATCCATCGTCCCTAGCTTAATTAGCTAGCTGAGGGGAGCTGGATGATGCATGCGCCTGCACTCTGTGCGTGCTAGCTAGCTACGCTACAAACGAGCTAGCTAGCTAGCTAGACCAGGCCGCCGGCCGTCCGTCCGACGCGTCGTCGCTATCGCCTTTAGGCAGCTAGCTTGTTGCAGTGAACGCGACCGCTCGGGGTGCTGCGTCGATCGACTGTGCATGCATGCGCGTCCACGTGAGGCTCACGCGGGGTCCAGGTTGGCCCTGTAGTCCCGGTGGAGCGGAACACGACAGCGACACATCGACGGTACATGGAAAACGGACGCTTGCCGGCTGCTTCTCAATGGGCGGGATCACCAAATTACTAGCCTTGTTCGTCGTCGCACCAAAAGAAATCACTCAAAACAAGTCGGTACAAGTAGCTAGTGACTAGTGACAAGTACAATTTCAACACAAATTAAAACGGATCGGACCTCTACTTAAATAAAATAAGAGTCCATAAAAAACTGTAGCGTCCACTAGAGCTTGTAAATCATACTGAAAAAAAAGCAAATGAAGCGACACATACATGCACTATGATAACACAAGACTTTAAAGACCACAAAAACATGGGGCTGAGTTCAGCTGATGGTTTTTGCGGCTGATAAGTTGGCTGATGCTGTTTTGTTGAGAGAAAAATATTGTACCATGGCTGATAAGCGGACTGATAAGTTCAAATGAGGCTAGTACCCTCTAAAAGGACAGCCTAGTACCCGTTAAAAGAACGTGTAAAAAATCGCTCAAGAAACTCAAATTTACAATATTTCACCATAGAAAATTTTTGGGGAAATCAGATCGTGCCGCAGAACAAATCAAAATAAGATGTTGAAATCGTGGAATCAAAGACCAACCAACCGCTTTCACTGATAACACATGAACATTCTAACACATGTATTTCCGTTATGATAAATGGGGAATCCCCTCGGTTCGAAGAAAAGATAACACATGAACAACCAAGATTCAAAGAAAACTAACAAATCTGACTGAACATAGTCTCACTGGCCCTTTATCAATACTAGATTGGACATTGTTGATGTAGGAACAAGATATGTATGATGGCTTAGCTTACCAGTATCAGATTCCCGAGTGAATGCTTTCACTCGGGAAACTGATACCGGTAAGCTAAGCCATCATGCATATATACGATGATAGCATTTGATTAATCGTCGTGATTGAACTCAGAGTGGTGCACGCTCGTTCTGACGGAAAGCAGCGCACGTTTCAGAGATGAGGACAGGACACATCTTCTGGCCCTCGGTTTGACTTGCTGAGTAGAGCTAGCTAGCGTTCTTGACTTTTACCGGATGAGACGAGAGGCGCGCTGGTCGGCGTCGAAACTAGTAGGGGTACGATGCATGATGCATGGTCGGGGCAACGCATTTTTATTTTTTTAATAAAGAGAAAAGGTAGACCTGGCAGCGCATTATAGATTATAACAAAGTGTGCGCCGACCCGGCAGTGCAGTGCACCGGCAACGAGAACGGCACGTCGACACCTGAGCAGGCACGGCTGCCCCGCGCACGTGGCCTTGCCGACGCCGAGCCAGCCAGCGTGGCGGTCAAGCTCGATCTAGCTAGCACTAGCAGCAAGGCCATGCATGTTGCTAGGTACTAGCTGCAAGCGCGACTGACATGTCTGTACTCTCGCGCGTCGACCGGCCGGTGGATCGGAGTCGAGCTGATTCATCACCTTGGCGCCAGTAACCACGGCGCCGAGCTCGGCGCCAGTTACCACGGCGCCAAGCTCGGCGCCAAGATCTACGGCGTCGAGCTGCCTGCCAAATCACCGCCACGTCAGCGTCGAGCCCAAGAGCTCGGCGCCAGCAATGATGGCGCCGAGCTAAGGGTCCAGATTTTGAAATCTTACCTCCAAGGGCATATTTGTGAATTTTTTTCAAAAAAAGGACTAAAAAATAAAAAATTCGGTCGGCAATAAGTGTTGTATATTATTACCATCCATTCACTAGAGTTGTTGCATGCTTTTGATTTAGTTGTTTTCGGTCCTCTACAAGTCATGCTCTCTGTAGATCAGGTAAAGATCATTCATTGTTATCTACAGGTGGTTATTTTTACTCGAGCCATTATTATTTATCTGTCTGCTCAAATGAACACATGTAGGTTTTATGTTAAGTGGAAAGTCATCTTTTCATGGCATTGCAAACTGTGATGACCATGCAGAATGTTTTTGGCAATCTTTTTTTTCTTCCTTTTTGTGCTCTTTATACAATCATAAACTCCTTCATTCCTTGTGTTGTTGACCTTTTGCTGCCTTTGAAATGCAACTTTGGCCATTTGTTTTTTTACATTATATTTGTGGAAGACAAGAATCAATGTTTACAAAAACCATGTTCTATGTTGTGTTATGAATCTATTTGTGTCACAAATCTAAATGTAAATAAACAAAATAGGTAAAAAATCTAGAACTTCGATCACACTTGCCACAGTTATATAATTTTTTTGATTAGATCTAGGAGTCCGTAGTCTCTCGGCAGAAGATGCATAGCATACACTCTACCTTGGTATTTGTTGTTGCTTGTCTGCTTGCTACTTTGCCACTGCATTGGAATCTGAGTTCAAATACGTAGCACTGTATCTCACAGTTTAGGCTATTGATGACTGCCTGCACAGATTCTTGTACCAATTGCTAATGGGACAGAGGAGATGGAAGCAACTATGATAATTGACATTTTGCGAAGGGCGAAAGCAAATGTTGTGGTTGCCTCCTTGGAAGACAAGCTGGAGATTGTTGCATCCCGGAAGGTGAAGATGATTGCTGATGTGCTGTTGGATGATGCTCTTAAGGAGCAATATGATCTCATTCTGTTACCTGTAAGTCTGATGAATCATTTTTCCATAATCTAGTAACTTACAAGTTACAACTCTCAGATCTTATACCTTCCAATATTTTTTGTTAGGGAGGTCTAGGTGGTGCGGAAGCATATGCAAAATCTGATAAACTAATGGATCTTATCAAGAAGCAAGCTGAGGCAAATAGATTTTACGGAGCTATATGTGCCTCCCCTGCGATTGCTCTTGAACCACATGGCCTGCTAAAGGTGTAATTTGAGATCAATAATAAATCATACTAGTGGAGAGAACATGCAGAAATGTTCTTGGGCCCTAACATTTCCTGTTCTTTTGCTTCAGGGAAAGAAAGGTACATCCTATCCTGCTATGTGGAACAAACTTGCAGACCAAAGCGAATGCAACAACAGAGTTGTTGTTGATGGTAACCTAATCACCAGCCAAGGTCCTGGGACTTCTATGGAATTCTCGCTTGCCATAGTGGAGAAACTCTTTGCATGGGAGAGAGCCCTTGAGCTCGCCAAAGCCATGGTTTTTGTATGAGTTCAAATGGTACGTGTTAGGTTCCTGGAGTATGTACTTTTTTGTGAATATGAGGCATGCTATGTTCTTTTCTTGTGGAATGTACTCTGAATCCCCTTTTAAATAGAAATAAGAAGAATACTTGTAATGTGTTTCATATGCAATAAAAGGTTTGTGGCGAACATTAAGCGAAGACTGAGTCCTGATTTGAAAACACCTCACATTCTATGAAATCTTTTTGCTCTTGGGTCTGTTTGCTTGTTTGAAGGCAGGCTATATTGAGATGGGTGTATCAGTTAGGTTCAGTTAGGTGACGAGCATAATATTCTGATATATCAGGATGCTATGCCCGTCACCAAATCTTTCTATAGAGATAATAAGGACTTTATAATCTATAGTTTTAAACAGATTACAATAAGATGCAATAGCTGCCTCATTTTTTTTGTCCTCAGTTATTTACATCACTGGGCCACTGGCCTCTCATTTCGACCAATTACCCTGGGGACCAGGGGAGAATGATCAGCTAAATAGAGCTAAAAATAAATGAATGAACCAATTGATATGTACAGATAAAATTCGCATTAATTAGAAAAGGTCTAGACCACGGCTTGTCAAGGCAAAGAGAATAAAGCCACCCCTCAGCTCATCAGGAGACGCCAGTTCTCGCAAGCAACGCAGGCCACCCTTTTCTCCATGCATCGCCGTCTCCTCTTCGCATAAATCTCAGAACAAACTAGTTTTCTCGTTCGTTCTCCTCTGCAGGTAACCAAGGAATGAAGTCGATCTGGTGTGCTAGAAAATGGCCTCGCCGCCGTGGCTGCCTCGCATTTACACGCTGTTTCTGTCCTCAAGATAGTGCCTTCCACATCGCCTCTCCTAGCTTTTCCCCCGAGCAACGGCAAAAGTTGCAGTTCAGTATTGTATGCAGTGAAAATGTGCAAAGCAGCTAGCCAAGTTGTTTTTGGATCGGATGTCCTATGGTGTGATGTTACTACATAGATAGCACACCTTTCCTTTGTGATGAATATACATGTTTTTGGGTGCCCCATGGGTAGGCATGTGAAAAGGGGCAAGAAAAGAGGCCTTTATTGCTTCATGGTTATGGATGGATGGTTGGGCCTTTGTTGATATAAAGCTACAGACTAAAGGAGGCTGGGCGATGCAAGGATGTGTCATGCAAGGTCATAGGAACATGCATGGCAGGAGGGAGCCATACCATACCTTGGAATGGTGCATCTCCCCTTTGGTCTTGGAGGCTTTTGGTCCACAAAAGCCAGGCCATTTTGCTGGCCTTGCAGTCGCCGCCTGCCATTGGGTGCGATTTTGCGGTCAGAGGAGCAAAGCTTGGGTGATAAGAAGGATGGCAAGAGATACGGCAACACATAGGCCGCCAAAGTCCTTCCTAACATCCTGCGCCGAAAAATGATGCATATATTAGCTCAACTAAAGAAAAGAGAACAGGAAAATACATGCATAATTCTAAAACACACAGATGAGAACCGACCTGGTTCTAACAAAAGATAAAAAAAAAACTATATGAAGGATATATTTTCTTTAAACTGAGATTAGAGCGAAAAATCCCTTAATTTCCATAATCTAACGACTCTGCTTTGCCAAATAAAACAAATGAATGCCGAAGAATAATTCCCCAAATCTTTAGCGAAAAAATATTCACCACTATACTTTCGGTGATTTCCTACATTTGATTACCAGCCATAATTTTGCTCCACTACACAGCATGTCTTTCGCAGGAAGAATCTCAACGTGACACCTAACACCGATTGCTCAATCATGAAAGTTTGCCCCTCAAGACACTAATCCACGCTAAAAGTGCACACTACATACGGACTTATTCTTGTGTGAGCAAATGCGCAAGGAATATCTAGAAATCATTGCTAGTAGTAGCTACCTTCTCAATGATCACATTTTTAAAATAGAATATATATATATATATATATATATATATATATATATATATATATATATATATATATATATATATATATATATATATATATATATAGGGAGAGGCTATTCAGTAGCCGGCTACAAAATAAGTTATTCTGTAGCCACCTCCATTTACTATAATTTTATATACTAATTTACCATAATGTCAATACATATTTACGATAGTTGGGTTACTATAACATATGGGGATATTTACCATAACGTTATATTAAACCACTTAGTAAGGAGTTACTATAATCTCGTAAATTAATATAGTAATTATCATAACTCAAAGTGGCTACAGAATAAGTTATTCTGTAGCCAGCTACAGGATAGTAGTTCTATATATATATATATATATATATATATATATATATATATATATATATATATATATATATATATATATATATATGACTCGTACGTGCAAGCTAGCACCACATTTCAACACCCTAACGAGAGAGTTCCAGCTTCCAAGAAGATACGGTGTGAACTCGACGACGAGCATGCATGTGTAAAAGGCTAATTTTTTCCCCTGTCCTTGGATATGCTATCTTTGTAGGCTGTGCTTCTTTTGTGGCCTTTTCTGTGAATGGTGCAATCTGTTTCATAATCCTTTTGCAGGTCTATATATCTAGCAATAGCATGCGTGCACTTTGAGTGATGACGAGGGTAAGGAATGACTGTGCAGTCAGGTCAATGAAAAACTGCTGCCTAAGACACTATCTGTCTAGTGTTTCTTAATTTCTTGGTTGCAAAGTTTGTTACATCTTGGATGCGTATATATATAGTATAGAAAGTATATATAAATGGATGGATCGAATCGATAAAGTGGTGTGTTTTATGTCGTGATGATAGGGACTGCAAGTGATATGCACCGTACCGTGCATGCATGTTCATGGACCACTACTTGGATTGTATCTATTGCACTGGGGCTAGGTCTCTGTGATGTTGCAGAAAACAATTCCAGCTTGGACCAACGGTGCACCACATGTGTAGTGCACCCAATGCAAGTGGTCTCTCCTGGCCCCTGGGTGACGTTTATTATTTTTCGGTGCAGGATTCGGATGTGCCAAATCTTTAAAGAAAACATCACTGTGATGAGTGATCTGGCTGAAAAGGAAGTGATCAAGAAAGCTTGCTTTCATGCAAACATTGACCGCTCGCTCACCGCTGCGACGAAGGCATGCAAATAACTAGGTTAAGGTACTCTCATGCATATACAGTGGTCAAAATCTAATTCATTCTTGCGTCTTTGCAATCTCGAATATTTCTATACAATTCTCATTTCTTTTGAAGTTCTTGTCGGTAGAATGTACATTTTTATGACGACTTTTATGTTGAAGATCCAATATATAGGGTTGCTTGTGATCTTACTTGAAGACCTCTGATCTCTATATAAAGAAGCTAGGAAGCACTCACCGTGGTCCTGGCAGCCGGCGACGTGGCAAGGGAGAGCGATGCGGCGGAGGTGGTGGAGAGCTGGGAGAGGCCGACGTTGTAAACCATGCTCATGTCCGGCTGGTACAGGCCGTAGTTCCTCTCGGAGGTTGGCCCCGGCTTCATGTCCTCGTTGAAGAGCGCGAAGAGGTAGACCTCGGGCCGGAGCCTGGGCCGGAGAGGCGTGCCCTCGCCGCTCACCTGCCTCATCAGCAGGTTCCGGTTGTACTGCCGGGCGTTCTCCACCGTGGCGCCGGCCTCGTTGGCGTCGCCCTTGGACGGCCACCCCGTCTCCGACACGTGCACGGCCACGTTGCCGTAGCCCAGCCGCGCCGCCGCGAAGGTCACCGCGTCCACCTGCGCGTACAGCATGCTCGTGTACTGCAGCTTCGTGAACGGGTCCACGGCGCCCACGTGCGACGGGTTCGACAGCGCGTAGTCAAGGGACACCCTGCTGGTTCATCAGTGCATGCATGCAAAATGAATTTGCATTCAGCTAGTATAGTCCAGGTAAACTTATCCAGATTGAAAGTGATCGAAATTCAAAAAGATATGAAAGTGATCGCACGCACTTTGTTGGGTCGTCCTTGTAGGCAAAGTAGGGGTAAGCATTGATCCAGAAGGGTGCGCTGGTCTCGGCGAGGAACCGGAGCAGCTGCGCCATGTAGGGCGCGGCGGCCTGCGTGAAGACGCCCTGCGACGGCGGGTAGGAGGTGGCGAGCACGGCAAGGGAGTTGGCCGTGGACACGCGCACGTACGCGTCCATGCCCAGCTGCGCCAGCGCCGCGTGCAGGTTGCGCATGGCGGGGACTAGGCTGGTCTTGAGCTGCTCGTCGTCGCCCGTGAACACCTCGTTGCCCACCGCGATCCCCGTCACGCGCGTCTCCAGGAAGTAGGGCCGCACGCTGGCGCTCAGCCACTGCAGCGCCTGCGACGCGCTGGCCGCCATGCCGGGCACCAGGTCGTCGGGGACCGTCACGATCAGCTCGATGCCCGTGCCCGCGAACGCCGTCAGCACCTGCGGGTTCACGTCGTAGATGCGCACCTTGCCGATGCGCAGCGAGGAGAGGAGTTGCACCACCTGACGCGGCGACGGCAGGTTGTTCCCCACCTGCCCGTAGTTGATGCCCAGCGCCGTGGCGTGCCGCACCAAGCTCACCTCTGCAAGGAATATGCAGAGGAGGGCACAGGTGACAAGCCTTGTTGGTTTCAGAGACAATGCAAATGCCATTGTTGTGAGATGGATGAAGGTGGGTAGGTGTGATGGAGTGAGAAGAGGAGAGAAGGGGGAGGGAGGATGGTAGGACTAGGAGGATGCTGAGTATTTATAGGCACGGCAGGTGCAGGTGCAGTCGTGCAGAGGGAAGGGTTAATGAAACACAGCTAGGTAAGGTAGGTGAGGGCTTGCATTGGGTTAAGCTAATTGGCCAATAATTCTTTTCTTTACTTGGGTGAAGGCGTTGCCATGCCAGGAGATGAGGTGAACTGAGCAAGCCGAGGATGGAGGACAGAGACGGAGGCAGGCAGAGGCTTTTGTGTTGGGTCGTCGGTTAACCTAGCTGCCTTGTCCCGTTCCGTTGCCGTGGCTTGGCAGGGCTTATATGTGGTGTGGAGCAAGAAAATGTCTGATGCTCTAGTCTAGAGGAATAACAAGTTCACCGGCGGGGACGTGTGTGTGAAAGCGGCTCCCTGGGATGCCAGGGCCGGAGCTATCATTTGCAGGAGGTTCTGTGGTGACTTCTCCTGAGGGAATCTTCAATAACTTATTCTTTTGTTTATATAAAAAAACCACCGAAAGAGAATGCCTGTTATGTACGAGAATTGTAATAGCAGGAGTTGTCTAGGAAGCAGCAACCCTGGAAAGTTTGTGCACAAAGCAACCGCAAAAGATTGGTACGTTACATTACACGCGCGCAAAATATTTACATGTGAAGCACAAGTTTATCTCATCTATTATTATCCTAGTATTTATCCAATAAACAAGAATCCAAATTAATTCATAATTAAGGTAATACCAATCACCACATTAATCGAAAAAATTAAAATCAAACACTTTCATAATTGCACAGAGACACCTTAATTAGTGACACGGAGTTGAAATGTGTCTCTAATATTACATTACTCTTTACAACTAGGCGAGTCTCTGATTAGGTGTCGCCCATGACAAGTGAACAAAAACAAAATGCGGAGGTGAAATGTGTCTCTGATTAGGTGAGCTCCACTACTACAGAAACGTTTTTAGGGGTGGCTCGTAACCCTTTGTAGGGACGGTTTGGCCAGCTGCCCTTACCGAACCGTCTCTACAAATCATACATTTGTAGGGGCGGTTCTCTGGGCGGCTGTAATACCAGCCGCCCCTATAAATCGATTTGTAGGGGCGGCTCGTATTACCAGCCGCCTCTATAATACCTGTTTGTAGGGGCGGTTCAATCTAGAACCGCCCCTACAGTATGTTTTCCGCAAAAAAATTCAAATCTACAATTCAAATTTGACCAGAACAATGTTTGCGTTGCCCCTACAGTACGTATTTCATCCAGCGTTCGCGTTGCCGAACGCCCCGCGACCAGCGTTCCGAATCGCGTTCGCGTTGCCGAACGCCCCGCGACCAACGCTTCGAACCACACTCACGTTGCTGAACGCTCCACGACCAACGTTCCGAACTGCGTTCGCGTTGCCGAACGCCTGCGACCAACGTTCCGAACCAAGTTCGCGTTGCCGAACGTCCCGCGACCAATGTTCCGAACCCCTTAGACTACAAGCACAAGAGTATTATATAAACTACAATTACAAGTCCAATTCACAAGAATATATACAATCCATCATTAAATATATAAATTCCATACACATTGTTATCAACGTCCTAGAGCTAGCTTTTCAGTCTCACGAAGGTGTTGGTACTAAGGATTTCTACCTAAGTCAGACTCTCGGTCATGGTAGGCGCCTTTGACGTGTACAATCTGGTCCAATATGAAGTTGCAAAGGTCGCCGACGAGCTCTAAGAGTTGGTCATCCTTGTATGGGTCTCTTTTCATTCCTTTCTCTTCTTTCCACTATAAGAGAACAAATTTTAGTTTAGTATTTCATACCATGTACAAAGTTTTTATACTACGGGTGAAGAGGTTCAAACTTACCCTTAAGGGGTGTCTCCTGTAGGCACCGGTGTTACTCATCATAGAACATATATAGTATCCACAATATACACTCCCAGACTTCTGCATGGGGCACTGTGTGTTTTACATATGAAAATATTAAGTAATGCTTTTCACAGCCATGTAATGAAGTACTGAAGAAATAAGTTACACTTACCGCACATAGTGTTTTTATAGCCAGCTTTTCCTTACTTGTTGGATCATGCCTTCCGTGATGGTTAG
The DNA here is from genome assembly GCF_019320115.1 of Miscanthus floridulus. NCBI lineage: Eukaryota > Viridiplantae > Streptophyta > Magnoliopsida > Poales > Poaceae > Miscanthus > Miscanthus floridulus. The sequence goes on from NC_089598.1 coordinate 70,699,095, forward strand.
TGACATAGAACCTAAATGCCCTGTTCGAATTATTTTAGCAAATATAACTTGTTAGTATCCAAAAGTGAACGTTACAAGTATGTATACAAACATATAAGGTAATGAGGATTGTCGATATGTATACGTCTCGAGAATCAATATGAAGTCTTTGTATGTCACCGGGCCCTATCTATTGAATCAAAGACCCATGCCATGCTCCTCCCGACATCGACGGCTATACAAATCCAGTGGTTGCTGCATGGATTTAATCATAGAACTAGATAAGCTCTTTTGCATCGAATAAAATATATCGAACAAAGCTTTAAGTATAGAGTTGAACTTACTCGAAGTTGTATGGTAGCCATATAGTAGAGTGCTGTTGGAGAATTTTGAAAGCCAGGGCAATGTATGCCGCAATCTTAATGGACTATTCCCTTAGTTTCGCCATACGGATGTGCTCTTTCTCCCAAAGAGTCTTTGCAGCAGCTAGCTCTTTGGCATCCAGTTTCCACTATTTAGGGTAATTATAATTTGTTTGGGCTATAGCTTGAGGGTCCAGATACCTGGCTTTCACACTTGGCATTTGTTTGACAATGTGCACTTGCATTCTATAAATTACAGCGTGGGTTAGTTACAACAAAATTAAAAGATTACATTCATATCATATCGAGAGGACAAGGACTTACAGGCACCACGTGCGAATTAGATTCATCTCCATTGCTCCCAGGTGAAAGCATGTTTGCATGTCATTGAAGTCAAAGACAATTTTTCCGGCTGGGCTTCCAAATGTCCCGGTGGGGAAGCATGCTTGTATGAGGTCTATGCTCGTTGGGAGAACACGCAAGTACCAATCATGGAACCTTCTCATTCTAAGTGGTAGGCGCTGGATGTCCTAGTTTGGTAGGAAGGGCTTGCCTCTTTCATATATTTTCGGACAATCCTTTGACCATTTGATGGCATCAACATTTGGATACTGCTTTGCAGTTTGGTGGAGTTTGCTAGTGACGGCCTCCTCAGAACCCCATGATGGGACTTTTTTTAACTTGGTTCTCAGGCTTGAACTGGTCATGGGAATACCACTTGGACACCGATGAGATGTCTTTTATCGGAACATAAACTGGCCTTATGGTGATTGGATGCTTCTTTTAAAGTTCCCATTCATGCACGTCCTCATCTTCTTGTGCATCACCTTTTTTAGGAGGTACTCGTTGTTCATGTATCAGCTGTGCTTGTTGAGAAGACTGTGGCATCTCATCATGCACTTGCTCGGTACGAGCTGGAGAAGGTTGTGGCATCTCATCAGGCACTTGCACGCTAGGAGGCGGAGAAGAATGTGGCATCTCAGGAATGTGCTGGTCATGAGACAGTGAAAATATCTCTCCAACCTCAACAACTTGCTCCAAATTTGGGAGAGGGGGATGCGGCGAAGAAGCAGTCAATATAATGTCCCGTTTGTGCCAGAGGATGAACTGCCCCATAACGTCTCCGAGTAACACCAGCCCCTCGGGAGTTGCGTAGTCTATCCTCCACTGCATGAACTTGGGCTTCACGATATGCACCTCGACCCTAGTGTAGTCCAGCGGTATCTTATTATTGTGGTGTAAGCCACCGTGAGGATGTGCAATACCCATTGCCACCTCCATCACAGTGTTCTATTGACCACTGAGAAACACCAAGGTGCAACTCGTTGGTTCCTATATGCGATCGATGGGGGTTGTGGTTGTAGTGGAACCTTGGCTGCTAGAACTTTCAGAGGGCTGTCAACTAATGCCAGTTCTCCCGGTGGTGTCATTAATATCCATGGCTCCATTGACAGTCCTTGCTCCTCTAACGCCTTCGCAACTAGAGCCTTCACTTGGAGCTCAAGATTAGTCTCCCGGTCTCTGTCATGTTTCTTGTACATGTGTCTGTCCTCTTGGAATCCTTGCTTCCAAGTCATCCTTTTTCCTAGCCCCCTAGTGTGGCCTGTGTGCTCCTTGTTTCCCAAGCCAAGGCTAAAATCATCCCTCTCTCTAGAAGGATTGAATGAGCCCTTCTCCTTGTCTTCAACATATTTTAGTATCCTTGATACTGTCTCTTGGGTCTCCGGCTTATCAAACTTAAGATTACCACTGGATGATTCTGTACTCCTCGCATATATTCAATTCCTTGAGCGTAACTTCAAATTCATCACATCGATATTCCTAGCAGCTGTGGCCTCTTCGTCTATCTTCCTAAACTGCTCTTCCTTGGCATAGTAGCCACCGGGGCCTAGATGATGGTGGTGTTTGTTCATCTTCGCCAGCTCGGTGTTACGGGCACTGAGCTCCAATGCCTCCGGTGAAGTCTTTTGAGCCACGAGCTTCTCCCATTGACTAGGAGTTATTTTGACGAACTCGTTGAAGGGAGTTAACCCCTTTTGGATATACTTCGTGTTGAGCTCCGACCTCCAACGTCGAAATGACTCTCCCATCATCTTGAAAGCATTTTTTAACAGTTCATGCTTACCCTCCAGAAATCTAAAATTGAGCTTCAGCTATCTATCCCATAGTTCATTCTTTTTGTTCTCTGGTACCTCTTTCTAGTTAGGGATTGCTGGGTTCAATTTATCTCTTACTAGGGCCCCGATCGCATTACAGAATCGTCCTCATAATTCCTTCAGCTCAAGGATCTCCCCTGCTGGCCCGACCTTCGTTATCACATAGCATGCCTTATTTGGATATAGATTTCCTTTTCTATCCCCTCGTTTCCTCTTAGGTTTGGTAGTCATGGTTGTGTCTTGAGGTTGTGGAGCAGAGGCATCGTGATCTGTCTTTGTGACTGTTGCCTCTGCTTTCCTTTCCTCTACTCCGTCTTGTCTAGCGAGATGTCGCGGACGTCGACATCGTCTTTTCTGAGTTTTAGGAGGGACCTATATATACAACAGGTCAAAGTGTTAGCAGAGGTAACACAACCAAAGCTTTAGCAAAATTTACAAGCTAATGCTTTTTCCCTACCTCCTCGTTCGGGTCAAAATCCTTGTCTAAATCTTCCTCCATTGGCCTCCTTCTAGCTTCACGTGGGAAAGGATCCTCGGGACTTACATATCCCTCTTCTGAGTCCTCATCTTCATCATCATCAACTTCTTCGCCTTCAGTAGCCTCTCCTGCTCTTCCTTCTGCTCCCCCTTCCTCCTCGTCACAATGCTCCTAAGTAAGCATCACTTCTAGATCCTTTTCTACCTTGTTATCGAACTGCTCCTGAGTAAGTTGGTCCTCTAGTGATTGCTCCTCATAGGTTGGCTGATCATCATGCTCGGGGCATCGGGCTACACTGTCTGGTGTCTGCGATATTATTTTGCGCTTTGTTCTAATAGATGCAAGAAAGTGTGCTTTAGGTACACGAGAAGGTATAAGAAATAAAAAAGGTCTATAAACCAAAGTAGTCCTATAAAACAACAATATATAAAAAAAACGAGTAGTAGCAGTAGTAGAGGCCTCAGAAACATATCAATCATCATCTGATCTTGAACTTGAAGCATCAAGGCATCATAATAGAGAAGAGAGGAGAAGGTAATGTAGGGGCGGCTGCTAATGATGCCAAGTTCCTCACAAGTTCTTGATCATCAGCTCATATTCCATATAATGTATGGACTTGGACAATTTCATCATCGATAAAATAAAGGAGAGGAGAGGAGAGGAGAGGGGAGATTTGGCAAAAAAGCAATAGCTACTTAACAAACATAGAGAGGAAAAGATGTAAAAAAAGCAGCTGCTGCTTCCCAAACATAGAGGATAGGAAAGGTGATAAAAATAGAGGAGAGGAGGGTAGCATAGGGGAGGAGCTGAGGAGGGTAGCAAGTTAGCAACAGCAAAACAAACAAATGAACACCTCATCAGTCACCTCCCTGATGACCCTACTGAAGGTGAGGGCAGTGGCCACAACAAAAGAAAGATGAGTATCTAGCTAGCTGCTAATCCTAGTAGAAAGATATTAAAGTAAACATGTCAAGACCTAGGTAGCTCCTTGAGGAACCTAATTAAAATACCCCCTCGGATTAACTAATTAATTAACTAATATTGCAATACAGAACACAAACAGACTGCTAAGCAGAGGTTCAGATCAAGAGCTATGCTTAGTCACAGCAAGGGAAAAAGAAACCAGCAGCCTGCTACTGCAATCAACTTAAGGATAACAAGAATCAGTAGAGTAGCATTCCAAATTCAAGAGAAGACAACAAACAATTAACAGGAATCAGTAGAGTAGCATACTGAAAAACTAAAATAACAAGATATTACTCACAATAAAAAATTACAAGCAAGCAATAAAAAATATTAAAAACTAAAAATTCAAAAACTAAAACATGGTGTAAATATCAGACTCTGAAAATTGAAACAATAATTCACACGTAACATTACTGAAACAAATTAACAAAAAAAATATTCAGAACTGAAAATTGAAAGTGAAATGGACGTGATTTCTTATGCAGTCTCACCATAGTTTTGGATGTAGCTTACAAGAGAAGTTACAGTGTGAACTAAACCCAACATGACACGGGTATATAACAATTAAATAATTATGGCTGCCGTTCATTCTAAGCAGCCAGTGTAGGAGCCTTGCCAAAATGTAAGGCAAATGAAGGTGATGGTTGATTCAGAGCACAGCTAGTCGAATGACGAACAAGCTTCATCTAGAGAGCACAGGGTGACAGGACAGAAAGCACGAAACTGAACCAACCACTCAGCATGACATATGAATATTTAAAACATTGCTGCTACACGAGTTAGTTTGCATTTAGATTCAGAAAATTAATTCCATTTATAAAAAAAATCCTACTTGATTGGTTCCATCGTTCACAATGGCAACTTATTGTTTGCTAGGAGATTACTTTACGAAGTTTTTTTTCTAAGAGATTACTTATTGTTTCATTGCTTAACTACTATAATGACAACTTAACTACTAAGAACTGAAATAGGTTCTTGGTAATGTATACTGTGAACACCCTGAATGGAATGTACCTATACTGTTGTGTTGTTTGCTTTTTTTGTTAATTATCATAAGAGGAAATCTATAGACAAGCTGACATATATTGCTGTGCTTAATCTGCTAGCAATGCTTAATCTGCTAGCAGTTTTGCAGGTAGTAAATGCTGAAGAAGTGCTGTCACTTATAAAAGCGATAATTTGTCGGCTGTCACTTATAAAAGCTTATATTGCCAACCCAATGTACCAGTGGAGTGTTGAAATCTAGACTTTATGTGTCCTCTGCCAGCCAAGTGTTTCATGTGTCATGGTTGATTGCTTATGAATAGTGGTATGATCAACTATAGATCCCAGTTTAACCGATAGTTGGATCGAGTTCTATGGAATCTTTATCATCAATAGCATAGGTGAAATAAAATAAAGTTTGATAAATTAGTTTTACTGAACCTGCTTCATCATAGGACCTGTCTGGATTGGAGTTATTTCACTAGGAAGTTTTAGATCTAGTTAATCTGAACTAATTACTAAAATTTTCAATGAATAATACCCTTATCCAAACATCCCCTTACTTATTTCCTTATATTGTTCTGAAGACCGCAGAATACATGCTCATAGCTTTGGCATATTGTATTTGTTCTACACCTATTGTCTGGTTAGTGAAATCTGACGGACTCATCGCATTTAATATGGTTTTCACCCACTTTATAATTCATAAGAAAGTTGTTAAAGGAATTTTTATGTAAGCTAAATTTTGTTGTTGGTTTCTGCTTTCTGTATTGGAAATAGTTCACTTAACTCCGGGTACCATCAAAATCATGAGATTGTGGCTTGCTTTTAAATAATAAAGATATATATTACAACCAATTCTTATATGTATCTATGCTCAAATAAATATCAGTGTTGGATCTAGATCTTTGCATGTTGTATGATACTATAAAAATGGACATTTAGTTCCTGATTTTGTGAACTGCAGACATAATCTTATAATAATCTTATATAATAATATAATTTCATTGCAGCCTTCATTGCAGCCTTCTCAAATTCAAGCATAAACTTGCTAGCAATCTAAAATGTTTTCAACTCTTCGATAATGCAGACATGCCAACTATTTGGAAAGGAAACATCAACATATATTTAACTTATAAGAAAGTTTCCAATCTCCAGTGCTTTGATGCAGTGAAAAAATAACTACAATAAAAACAACAACCCGCAACATAGGTCTATATCAGAAACAAAAAACGTAGCACAGATCTATCACCTTAGCAAACAATGCACATATATCCTCCACAATCCGAATGCAAATGCATCATAAATCCTTATCATACAAACATACTAGGTCGCCATCGAGCAGGAGCAGAAGACCAACAAAGCACATATATCCTCCACAATCCGAACGCAAACTACTGCAACGAAGGAGATGAGGTGCACTAACCTTCGAGACGGATGACAATGGCGGTGGAGATGGCGACGACGGGCGATAAGCGAGGCGGCGGCGGTGGAGGAGTGCCTGAGAGTGACCCCGTGTCGACGTCGGTGAGTTCGATGGTCGAGGTTGGAGAGGGAGCGCCGGTGGCGGGGACACCAGCTAGAGCACGCGACCGAGCTAGCGGAGCTCAAACCCTAGCTCCGGCGGCCTGCGGAAAGGCGACGGTTGGGGAACGGAGACGACGACGGTTGTAGGCGGAGGATGGAGGAGGTCAGAGAAGGCAGTTGGGGAACAGAGATGGCGGCGGCGGCAATGGGGGCGGAGGAGAAAAAAAATCGGCAGCCTGCCGACGTCCAAGAGGAAGAAAGCGCCCAGGTCATTTCGGCCTCCCGCGAGCTCTTTCTTATATATCTCATGTCATTTCTATGGGTGGTTCCTGAGCTAGCCACCCCTACAAATATATTTTTAGGGGCGGTTCCTGATCCAGCCGCCCCTACAAATCAATTTGTAGGGGCGGTTCCTGAGTAAGCCGCCCCTACAAATATTTTTCAATTTATTTTAATTAATAATTTTGTAATTTAGATATAAAGAAAACAATGTAAATTTATATAATACTTTTTTTATTATTCTATATATGTATAAATAAATATAAATATAAACAATTTCATGATATATATATATATATACAGATATAATTTCATATTTTCTTCTTTACAAAAATAATATTTTAAAAATTTAAAATTTGAATTTCAAAACAACAAAGAGAATTTTAGGACACTAAATGACCTCAAATAAAAATTTTGTAAACATCAAAGTTGTATAACTCGTCAAGATGTACAACTTATATTTTGGTCATATTTTCATTTGACCAAATTTGAACAGTTCAATTTTTGAATTTCAATAAATATCAACTTCAAATAAGATTTTGAAACCTTAAATAGTTTCAAATAAGAAAGTCATGAACATAGAAGTTTTTGAACACATCACTATCTACAACTTTTATTTTGGTCATCTTTTCATTTGACCAAATTTAAATTGTTGAATTTTTTAATTTCAATAAATGACAACTTCAAACAAGATTTTGAAACCTTAAATGCTTTCAACTATAAAAGTCATGAACATAAAAGTTGTTGAACTCATCACTATATACAACTTTTATTTTGGTCACTTATTCATGTGACAAAGTATTAGTAAATAATGTTCATAAATTCACACATGACTCATAGTTTCATGAACTATACGAGAGACATGTTGATTTGTGAACAATGTGTACTATCACTTTGTCAGATGAAGAAATGACTAAAATAAAAGTTGTAGATCTTGATGAGTTATACAACTTTGGTATTCATCACTTTTTCAGCTGAAATCATTTAAAGGTTGAAAATCTCGTTCGAGCTTATCATTTTTTTTAAATTTGAAAATTTTAAATGCTCAAACTTTGTCAAACGAAAAGAATGACTAAATCAACACAGTAACTTGATAGGGCCTAATTATAGAAAATTTTAGGAAAAAAAACCATCACATTTAGAGTTAGTATGAGGAAGAAAGACTAGTTACAAAATTTACCCAGAGATTAAAAAGAAAAATCACAACTGTTCATGATGATCAATGATGAACAAGTGTGATTTCTCTTTTTAATCTGTGGTTAAAACTTGTAACTAGTTTTTCTCCCTCATACTAACTCTAAATGTGAAGGTTTTTTCCCTAAAATTTTCTAAAATCTTGCTATATCATTTTAGTCTAGTCATCTATCTTTGTCACTAATTTTGAACAATTTAAATTTTGAATTTTAGAAAATGATAGCTTTAAACCATATTTTCAACCAATAAATGGTTTCAGCCGTAAAGGTGATGAATATAAAAGTTGTTGAACATATCACTATCTACAACTTTTATTTTGGTCATCTTTTTATTTGACAAACTTTGAACAATATTAAGTGATTTCATAAAGTTTTAGTAGTAATAGAGTGGATGTTGAAATAGATTCATCTGGATGTTGCAAAAGGTAGTCTCACACACATACATAAATGTAGTCTCACACACATACAAAAATATATAGTCTTACACACATACATAAATATATAGTCTCACACGCATGCATAAATGAAGTCTTACAAACACACACTAACATAAACACTCCACATTCAATAACTAGCTAGCCCGCTGTAACGACTTTCCCATTGATACCTTTTTGTTTCCATGGCAATATGTCTTTGGGTAGGTTCTTTTCTACAACACTGATCTTCTTAGGAAAGTTTATGAATAGCGGCATCTCATCATAGTTATTGTAAGCTTCAACATCGTCTATGCCATCAACTCCAATAATGTGCTGTTTCCCAGAGGCAACCACGTGCTTTGTCTTCTTCTTCAGGGGGAGGTTACTTTGTGGGTCAGACATATAGAAAACTTGTGCGAAACGTGAAGCGAGCACCCAAGGGTCATCTTGGTAGCCTAGATTCTCGAGGTCTAGGACTCTCAATCTGATCTTATTCAGTTGGTGTTGTTTGATCCAGTGGCATCAAAACAGGGCCACCATTATATCCCTTCCATAGTCAAGTTCACATATCTCTTCAATGATGCCAAAGTATTGGATCTTTTGCCCCAATTCATCGAGAGCCTCTATTCGAACGCCGCTGTTTTGGTTCACATATTTACTATCCTTTGCATGGGTATAGTACGTATGCCCATTGATGTCATAAGAATTCCAAGATGTCACTTGTCTTGATGGCCCCTCCGCCAACCTACTGATGGTAATAGAGTCTATGATTTCAACCATGTAGTTAGTCATTGCTTGTGTTGTTTAATGACCCAATCATCCGAACGGCCATTTCTCTCCGCCATAATGATAGCCAAGTGTTCATTAATGTACGGTTGCATCAGTTGTGTACTCTGCAAGACACTATAATACGCCCGACTTACCTCTTTGTAATCATGGTCGATGAACACTTTTCTACCACTGGTGCCCTTCCCAGCCAGCCTACCCTTGTGACAAGAATCAGGTTTACCAATCCCTTTCTGTACTTTTAGGTACTCTTAACAGCACTCGATGACTCCTTCAGTATTGTAACCCTCTATCATGGAGCCCTTTGGGTATGCTTGATTATGCATGTATCGACTTAGAACCGACATGAACCGCTCGTAGGATCACATTTCATGCAAGTAGCAGGGGCCTAGTGCCTATATCTGATGAACCATGTGAATCATGAGATGTGGCATTATATAAAAAAAGCAGGAGGTAAACACATCTCTAGTTGGTTTTGTGTCTCCACCACAAATTTATGTAGGTCACTTAGCTCTTGCTTGCCAATTGTCTTCTGTGAGATCTTCGAAAAGAAGTAGCACATGCGGGTGATGGCCATTTTCAAGAACTCTAGCTTTATAGCCCTGATTGCAATATGTAGAAACACTGTCAGCATCACATGACAATCGTGAGCCTTGCAGTGTGTTATTGACAAGTCCTTTATTGACTCTAGCTTCTTCACATTTGCTGAAGACCTAGTCGGGACTTTGACCCCCCTCAGGAAAGTGCATATAGCTCTCTTCTCGTTTGGTGTTAGGTTGAAGCGCGCCGCGGGTAGAGTGTAGTTTCCATTAGCCTCAGGTACTGGCTGAAGCTATGGCATCACATTTAGCTGCACCATGTCTTTTCGTGCTTTTAGACCATCCTTTGACTTGTCTGTGTCCATCAAGGTAGCAATGAGACTCCCAAAGACATTTTTCTGCACGTGCATAGCATCAATGGCATGGGGGACCTCCAAGTCTGGCCAATAAGGTAGATACTGAAAGAAGATCGATTGTTTCTTGAAAGGTATGCTTTCGACAGGAGGTGTGCTTCTATCTCTGTTTGTCCCATCCGGATTTTTCTTTCCATAGACGACACATATGTTTTTCACCATTCTATACACATGTTCTCCGTTATGACGTCTCTCCAGAGGGGGTTCAATCTTTGGGGTGTTATAATAAAATCTAAAGAACAATTTGCTGTGGTACTTGTAACTTGTCTTTAAGAAGCGTCGGTTCCTTAGGTAAACTATCTTCTTGGATGCATCTAGGTACACCCATGTAGTACCATCCAAGCAAACCAAGCATCCCATCTTCCCTTTGATCTATCCAGACAAAGCAAACAACGTGGGGGTAATCATTGGTATTAACAAATATTATTGCTCTATATATGAAGTCCTCGTTTCAGAACACATCGTACATCGGCTCGCCATGCCTGCATAGCCTCTCCATTTCTTGCATCAAAGGCTCGAGGAACACGTCTATATCAATGCCTAGTTGTTTAGGGCCAGAAATAAGAATAGTGAGGAGAAGGTACTTTCTCTTTTGACACAACCATGCTAGGATGTTGTACATGGTCAAGATCACTGGCCAAGTGTTGTGGTCGCTCATCCTCTCATTGAAGGGATTTATTCCATCGATGCTCAAGCCAAAACATATATTCCTTGGGTCATCGCTGAATTCTTTGTGCTTCTCATCGAACCTTTGCCACTGACTACAATCAGCTGGGTGTACAATCTTATCATCATCCACCTTGCGCTCATCATCCCACCATGTCATGAGTGTGGCTTCTTTAGGGTTTAGGAAGATACGTCTCAAGCAGTCGGTCACTAGCAGGTACCGCATTACCAAGGTAGGAATTCTTCTCTGCTTTGCATCATTGCCTAATGGAGTGTCCTCTAGGGGCTAAGATTCTTGTACCACCTTTTTGTACCCTTCTTATTTCTCTTTTTTCCCCGTGGAGGCTTTGTCCCCACCGTAAAGGTCATTGTTCTTGTACCGGCTGGCCCCACACCGGGGACATTTATCTAGTGACTTGAACGTTTCGCCATGAAAAAGTATACAGTGGTTGGGGGCATGCATGGATTTTTTCAACCCCCATTGTCAATGGACTTATGACCTTCTTCGCTTGGTATGTGTTGGCGGGAACCGAGTTTGGTTGTGGCAACACCCATGATAGGAGATGCAATAGATCATTGAAACTACAGTCTGACCAGCCGTACTTAGCCTTTAGGATGAGTAGCTCCAGCACAAAACATAGCAATGTCCAATGTGTCGGACAACCCTTTTCAACACCATACATAGTCTCCTTCGATGCTTTTGTCACTCTTTCCAAATTTTCTAGACCTTTCAAGCTATTTAGTAAAATCTCTGGTCCAAGGGCTCGAATCATGTCCTCCAAATCATCTTCATCCCCGACATGTGCTCCACCATCATTATTGGCACCACCTTTGTCGTTACCATCCCAACCACCAGCATCACCACCTTGTTCATTGTCAAACTCCGAATCCATTCGTGCATCAAGCTCTGCTAAATATTGGGACAGGGATTCTAGGGTTTCGTCGTCGTATTCCTCCTCATCCTCGTCGTTAACAATAACCATTTCACCATGATGAATCCACACTGTGTAGTCCTCAACAAATCCTCGCATAATCAAATGTAATATGATGATAGTCACATCTATCCATGCCATATGGTTCTTGCAATCTTTACAGGGATAAATAATTGTATCCTTATTCTCTGTCAATGTCGTTGCATGCTTCTTTGCGGCTTCAATAAATTTATCCACCTCTTTACAGAAACCTGCCTTGAACCTTAACGAACCATACTTCCAAGAGTTCCTGTACTCCATCTTTTGCAACAACAACAAAACAAACATTAAAGGACTACTTATTCAGATATATATAAAAATAAATCAAAATAATAATTACTTGAGAATAATTGTATATACTTCAGATATATATGAATATAAATCAAATATAATTACATGAAGCATACAAACACACTATGGTAGAAGAAAAATTATTAATGGCCCATTTATCCATAAATAATTAAAATACATATTTGTTGATTACAATAAACAATTTAAAAGACAACAATTAGCAAAAATTATATTTTACCCAATATTTTTCATGCAAACCCAAGTCCAATTTCATCAAACACAAATTTACAAAACCAAAATTAATAAAAAAAACCAAACCCTAGATCTAGATCTACATGCACATGAAACATCCATAAAACTAACTAATTGTTCACTAAAATCAAGAAACATGGACCAAATAAGGGTATGATCTTGTTCTCCTCCCTAATTTACCCTAGTACATTCAAAACTTTGGTCTAATTTGCTTCATAAGTAGCTCAAGCACCATAGAAGAGAGAGAAAAGCAAACTCTAATTACTCAGTAACCAACCATTAAAACTTCAAAAAAAAAAATTTGTGGAATAGCATTTTCTTACCTTCTACAACCTCTCCACCAAAGGATTTGAGACCAACACCTTCTTCCCTTAGTAGAACAATTTTTGGGAGGTGCCCAAGGCCTCCCCACCTTTCTTTCATGGGTTGGAGTAAGTGACCTGAGGAGGAAGAAGGTGCTGCAGTTTGCTTTATATGTGGGTCATTTGTAGGGGCGGCTGGTGATGGAGTCGCCCCTACAAATTGGAGGTATTTATATGCGGGCATTTGTAGGGGCGGTTCAATCACCAGCCGCCCATACAAATAGCAATACCAGGGGTGGCTGATGAGTGAGCCGCCCCTACAAATCTGACCCATTTGTAGGGGCGACTCGTATGACCAGCCGCCTCTGCTGTTCCATTTCTAGGGGTGGCTGGTCTCTGGGCTCCTGAGCACGTCACTGTAAGGGCGGCTCCATCACCAGCTGCCCCTACAAAAAATTTGCCCCGTTGCTACAAACCGTTTTTAACGTAGTGCTCCCGCCGTGAGCCCCGCCCACCACACCGCCGTGAGCACAGGCGGCCACGATCCTCCACTACCGTACCGCCATGAGCCCCACCGTCGTGCCACCTTCGCTGCTAGAGCGGAACAGCACCGTTGCTTGTGACCTTTGCTTGACACTCCGTGCAGAGGAGGGAAGGGAGAGAGACAGATGGGCTTGAGACTCCGTGCAGAGAGAAGGGAGAGAGACAGATGGGCTCGAGACTTCGCACGAGTGGCTTGCGGCTGGGGGTGTTTCATTTGAGACTAGTGACTAGGGGTTTAGGGTTGCAGGTTGGAAGCTATTATATATGTTTGGGTTTGGTTGTGGTTTGAGTAGGCTAGATGAGCTTCGCTCGATTAATAGAGACGACTTGTTAAGAGGTTCGCCTCCGTAAATGGCCTCCATTTTAGGAGGTAGACCTCTTAATAGACCCGCCTCTGTTAATGGATTGAGACGGGCTACTTTTGATCCTCACCATAATTTGCGACGATCATTTTGTGACCGCCTCCACAAATAAAGTGTGTGCCTCCGCAAATCTTCAGGTATTTTAGGAGACAGTTGAATTTGGGACCACCTCCATTAATAATTGAGTGGTGTCTCACGAAATCATTTATGTAGTAGTGTGTTCTGATGTGGCTAGTTGCCGGTGGTGGTGGTGGTGGTGATGTACATGATCAACGACCTCGTGTTCATCTAGACACAAATCTTCTCGGGCCACCTTGATAACCCTGAGGTTGCCATCACATTGCTTGGCAACACTGGGTTATCATGACTTGTTTTGGCTATACGAGTCACTAATGTGTTCACATCAGACATAATATAAGTGATGCATTTTTAGAGTCTTTGATGACTGTTCACTGGAGTCTCTAATCTACGATTCTCACATAGTGAAAGTGCCCCTATACATGTTCATAGATTAGCGACCATTACCATCGTCACGCAAAATGCACTACTACACACAGGATTTATAGGGGCGGCTCACAAGGGTTTGCAAGGGCGGTTTGCCTAGCCGCCTCTACATAGGCGGCTGAAAAACGAGTGGCTCCTACAAAAATCCATTTTCTAGAAATCACAAATTTGGACTAAAAAGATAGCAATTTTTTTAATCCTAAGAGGTCCCACCGCAAACAACAAATTTTTTTCACGCAAAAAACACATGCTTTGTGGCCACTAGGTTTTTTGAACCCAGGACCTTAGCCTCACACATTCCCTCCTCTAACAACTCTACCCCACACTCACTTGTGTTTATATTAGATATTCTTTCTACTCATATTATGCTGAACTGAATTTAAAATGACTATTTAGGACTCTAAACAAATTCAAATAAAAAAGTTGTCAACTACAAAGTTGCATACCCTTTTGAGATCTACAACTTTTGTTTTTGTTGTTTTTTCATCCGAGGTCGTTTGAAAAATTTAAATTTCAAATGTGTGAAATTCAAACGTAGTTTTCCTTGAAAAAGATGATTTCAAATAAAAAAGTAGTCAACTACAAAGTTGCATACCCTTTTGAGATCTACAACTTTTGTTTTTGCTGTTTTTTCATCCGAGGTTGTTTGAAAAATTCAAATTTCAAATGTGTGAAATTCAAACGTAGTTTTCCTTGAAAAAGATGATTTCAAATAAAAATGTTGTCAACTACAAAGTTGTATAACCTGTCGAGATCTACAACTTTTGTTTTGGTCGTTGCTCCATCAGAGGATGTTTACAAAATTCAAATTTTAAATTTAAAAGTAGTTTTCCTTGGCTAGATGATTCCAAATGAAAAAGTTGTCAACTACAAAGTTGCATAACTTTTCGAGATCTACAACTGTCATTTTTGCTGTTTTCTATCCGAGTTTGTTTAAAAAATTTAAATTTCAAATGTGAGAAATTCAAACATAATTTTCCTTGATAATTTCAAATAAAAAAGTTGTCAACTACAAAGTTGTATAACCTTTTAGGATCTACGACTTATGTTTTTGTCGTTTCTCCATCAGAAGATGTTTGAAAAATTCAAATTTTAAATTTAAAAAGTTGAAAAGTAGTTTTCCTTAGCTAGATGATTTCAAATGAAAAAGTTGTAAACTACAAAATTATATAACTTTTCGAGATCTACAACTTTCGTTTTGCTCATTTCTCTATCCGAGGTCATTTGAAAATTTTGAATTTCAAATGTGAGAAATGTAAACATAATTTTTGATGCATAGATGATTTCATATGAAAAAGTTGTCAACTACAACTTTCATTTTGGTCTTTCTCCATCTGAGATTGTTTGAAATATTCAAATTTTAATACGTAATTTTTACTATTCGGCGTCCATCCGCCCCTACAAATGGATTTGTAGGGACGTCTGAAAATACCAGCAGGGCGGCTCATTTTGGGGAGCCGTCTCTAGAAAACCAAAATACTCTTGGGAACATTTTGGATCCTAGAGCTAAGGTAAATTAGAATGTGAACACTTGGAATTATAATGCGCGCACAAATAAGCCCAATTCGACTAGTCTAACTTTCCTGAGTGAAAAAATGGAAAGGCTTATTTAAGCATGAACAAGGCTATGTTTGGATTTCACTCTCATAGTGATGAAGTAGATTCTAGATAGAAAATGAGGGGTGTTTTGATCTCAACGTGACATTAATTATTGTCTTTACATAGTGAGAATCTCTACACGTTAAGGTTTGGGTATTCTAGAATGCAAATATTTGGATCCCATTCTCATTTTACTACCTCATTTTCATTTTTTTGAGATCCAAACAGGGTCTAAGAAACCAGCCGACCGATCATACACGTACAACGTAGGTTGCACAACTATGGAAATGGGCATGTTTGCCTAGGTGCAAATAGTATGAATATTTTTTTTGTGATAATGATATGCATGATTAAGACACCTGGACGGATGGACGCCTCCCACCGCTCACTCCCGTAGCACTCGTATCTCTCCCCATTCTTATCCCTTCGCGTCCTGTGCCCCACACCGACGACGTGGCCATCGCTACTTCCCTGGCCAACGGCAGCTCCTTCCCCCACCCCGATGTCATCCTCCCCCCACCTTGGTGTCCTCCACCCCCACCTCGGTGACTCCTTCCGCCACACCGGCCTCCTCCTCCCCAGCCCTGGCGGCGCCCCTCCCCCCACACCGGCGTCCTGACCCACCGGGAGCGTCCACGCCTGTGGATCTAGTGGCCCTCTTCCCCACCTTGGCGAGATCTAGGCAAACTGCTAACCCTCCCCCTACCCCGGCCAGCGGCGCCCTCCCCAGATCCGCCAGCGTCTCCTCTCCCTCAGCCGATGGCAGGCATGGTAGGCGCGCACCATCCAGCGAGCCTATGCCACCGCAGTTGCCCACCAAGTAGGTCATGGCCGCACGGCGATGCTGTGTTTCGAGTGTTTCTAGACGCTTTTCAGATATATTGCAAGCCCATGTTTCAAGTGTTTCAGATGTATGTTTCAATTGTTTCATGCAGATGTTGCAAAAAGTAGATTGGGATATTGCATATGTTGCAATGGTTGTACACATATGTTGTCTATTCCCACTGTTTCATCTATTTTTTTGTACACGTATGTTGCAAGTGTTTTAGATGCATGTCTCAACTGTTTCATCTGTCTTCTTTTGTATGTTGCAAGTGTTGCATCTGGATGTTTTAAAAGTAGATTGGGATGTTGTGCATGTTGCAATAGTGTTTCAACTGTATGTTCCAAATATTTTATCTGTTTTAGACATGTTGTAAATGTTTTATCTAGATATTGCAAAAGTCGATTGGGGTGTTGCATGACGCGGCCGGTGGATGTCGCTGTGTGGGGCGCGGGTCCCTGCGACGGACGTGGGCGCGACTGCTAGGGGGCGGGACACGGGACGCGGGGCATGAGGCAGGATGTGGACGCGGGAGCGGCACATGTGTTGGAGCCGCGTCCGGACGCGACGTTCGGATGTCCAGGCGCTAAGCATATCATATTTTCTGTCCGACCGCCTAATAGAAGAAATTCATATAATTAATGCATAATCCATATCCGAATCCAGGCTCTCTATATTCGTACCATATCTGAACTACAATACTCAAAGTCAGATATCTGATACGGACATGGGATGGGTATTAATATTTGACATATATCTAACACATCTGGCACTATAAGTGTTGGACGACCAATCTAAGAAAAAACTTGTATTCATATTAATCCATTTGTATTCACACAACACTGGTTGCACAACTATGGAAGTGGGCATGCGATCCTCCATGAAGGGGTGCAAATGGTATGTATATTTGCCGACTGATCGTCCAACCGATGATTTGTACCCGACTCCGGACATTCTGTATCCATTGTATCCAAATTTATTGTTTAGATCCTTGATGGTGGAACATTTACTTTTGGCAACAATAAACATTACTAAAGCCATTCACAAGGAAAGTAAAACAATGAGATGCGGTGAGTCCTAATTTTGTAATAATGTAATAGCATACTGGCAATGCAACGTGGGCTACTCTATTAGTTTAACTTGTACACAAAGCAACAGGTGTGATTTTAGTATTTAAGTAAACCATTTGAAAACTCAATGGCATCATGTCTTAATGAAATTGAGAAAAAAATTAAACCGACATCTCGGTTAACTTTCTATGCTATTTTGACCCAATCACAACTCCATACATATATATTATGGTATGGCTAGCGCCCGGACGTCCAGACGCTAGCCCCCCGTCCGGGCGTCGGCACCTGCCCCGCCTCCTGCTAAAGCTACTACACCTGCTTGTGCCTGCTGCTGTGCCTACCCAATGTCCACGACTCCTCGCGCTTGCCAGCCAAGCTCGAACTACCACGACAAGATGGAGGGAAGGGTAGCGAGCGGAGGGAGAGGAGAGGAGAGGGCGTGGTGCGCCGTGCAAGCAAGGCACGAGGTAGGAGGCGAAGCCCTATGGTAGGCCACTGTCCATCAGCCACCGGCGTCATTACAACATGTGCAACATCCGATCTACTTTTGGAACATCCAGATGAAAATTTGCAACATATGTCTGAAGACAGATGAACCACTTAAAACATGTGATTGAAATATGTGTGTATAGCCATTTGTAACTTGTGCAACATGAAGATCTACTTTTAAAACATCTAGTTGAAACAATTGCAACATACCTCTGAAGCACCTGAAACACTTGAAAACATAGGCTTGCAACATGCGTATTTTGTAATTGCAACATATGCAACATCCAGATGTACTCTTGCAATATCCAGACAAAATACTTAAAACAAAAAGTCTGAAACGCCTGAAACACTTGAAAATATATGTAACATTCAGATCTGCATTTGTAACATCTAGATGAAACACTTGAAACAAAAGTCTGAAACATCTAAAACATAGCGTTCGCCGCACGACCACGGCCTACCTGGTGAGAAACAGTGGTAGATCGATGCGGAGGATAGTGAGCGGATGGAGGCCGCCCTGGCGGAGGCGCCGGAGTGCCAATGGCAAGGCCCAGCTGAACAAGGAGGCCGAGGAGGGCCGCTGCCCAGAGGGCCCCCACGACGAGTGCCATCTTCCAGGCTGCCCCCACACCGTGGCCTGCTCCAGCATGCTCGCCACCACCGACAGCACGTACCCCATTGGAGCTGGCCGGCCGAGCAGCGACGGCATGGGGGACGAACGCGGTGGTGTGTGTGTGGGTGGGGGAGGAGATGGGGAGATGGGGCATGCGGCGTGACATAGGATGGAGCGTGGCGCGGGAATGGGGAGCAAAGTCGCGGGCGGGGGTGCGTGGCGAGGAAAGGCGGAGCAGCGAGGAGTGGGCGTGCAGCATCCGAAAAAGGATGGACGTCCGGGTCAGAGCATTATCGTGTATATTAGTATAATTGCCGTACTATTTCTTTAGTTCCAAAACGTAACTCAAGCTTATTCAACTTTAATAAACTTTATAGAAGAATGTGGATTTAATAAAGACATATTTTATGTGGATTTAATAAAACTAATTTGATATTTGTGTATTTTAATAATAGATGATTTTATTGATTCTTTAAGAAGAACATTATCTTTTTTTATAAACTTGGTGAAATTAGGAAAATCTAAATTTTGGAGCGTTTGCCCATTTATTTGAGGGCTCCCCTCTCATTTAAGACGGCCACACCCAACACTGATCTCCCCCTCCCGCAGTGGGGAGCACCCTAGTTCCTCATTTTCCTTCTCTCTTGTGGCTTTGCATTTTCTCTGGTCCCAGCTTCCTGAAGAACCTGTCCACTTTTTAACCATGAAAGTGGCGCTGACTAAGCCCTTCGCAGCAGCGACAAGAAAGTGTGCTGGCTACATCTTCCTCTGCTACTGCTTACTAGGCGGCCCGGCCTGTTCCTTAGCCCGCTTTGCCTGGATTGTATACTCGCGGTGCAATTGTGCTCGGCATCTGCGGTTCCTTAGCCCTTAGTCTTAGCTCACTGATGATCATGATGCTACTGCTTCCCTTTAGCCTTTGCCTTTGAGCCTCCTCCTCCCGGCGGTCTTTACAATAACGCCCTGTTTTGTCCTACCTGCCTACACACACATGCACCCTCACATTCGTGGACCTGGATCATCCTCAACTTCATCATTTCATAACCTCTGCTTTGGCATAGGTAAATGGATCGATCCATGCATTGTTCTTGTACTGCCTCTCCCTTTCTCTAGCGCTCTTTGGAGTTTGGATCGACAAATGCTAGTAGTGTGTCTGGGACCCTCGCAAAGAAAGGCCACATGTGCATTGCAGGGATTTCACTGGACCGGTAGGATTCTTGCAGGGATTCTCGTGTCTTTTGCAGTATTGCATTGCCAAACTGTTGAGCTCTGGAATTCTGATCTGGTGATAGAAAAATTGTGGACGGTGATTTTTTAGCTATTCATGGTTCGTTCATCCTGGTTACTGGTAGTGATAGATTTTCAATTACCAGGAGCATTCCAATCCAGGATGTGATGTGATTACTGAAGAAAACTTTGACCCGGCTGCCACACTAGCTGCTGCTTTCAGATTTGTAGGAAGACAGGAAGCACATACTAACCAAAGGTCTAATTCTGCACCTTTTCTCGCTGGAATTTGACTAGGCAGCGTAGAGGCACAAAAAGCGACTATTATATGCATGTAGACAGACAAGATTATCTTCTAGACGAATTCCATAACTTTCTTGCTCCTCTGCATTAATTGTAATTTGTAGCCACTGGTTCAGCATCAGCAGCAGTTTCCTGAATGACACTGTAAATTTGCCGTCGTCCAAGGTTTTGTCCAGTCAGCCACAGGAAAATTTGTGGAAAAGGAGTGGCGTTCATATCATATGGTAAGGCCTAAAGGGCACTTTAATCTAGCTTTGCCTTTTCAAAATAAGTGCATTGTATACTACTATACTAGTACTAATTTCCCTTTTTGTGGGGGAATCTAGGTCTGAGAATACTTTCAGATTTATTTGTCTGTTTTGTCTGCTCAAGTTTCCACACGGTTGTGTGCAAAGTCAAGTTTAGTTTTGTTGTTGTTATCCACAATAATAGTACCCGTGTTGTAGTTAGTGAGTCAGGTTATGTTAATTATAAAATTCCTCAAATAAAATCTAAATAGCCCTTGGACTAAATAAGTTCGTTAGCTGAGTTACGATTGAAAGGTTATATACTCCAAAATATGTACCTAGCTATTCCCCTGTCTTGAAATATATAGTGTATGTAAGTATTTAAAATTGTATCAAATACAAAGGATTTTGAGGATAGAAGAACCGTTTTGCACTAAATTGACACACAAATTTGGTTAGTATTGTGTTGTTACTTACTATTTATCAAGCAACCCCCCTTAAACACGCTAATGACAATGTGTACATATAGGGGAATAAAATTATTAGAAAATGAAGTGAGCGCGTGTTTAGTTCCAGGAAGTTGGAATTTGGGGTTACTATAGCACTTTCGTTTTTATTTGGCAATTAGTGTTCAATCATAGACTAATTATGCTCAAAATGTTCGTCTCGCAATTTCCCACCAAACTGTGCAATTAGTTTTTTTTCGTCTACATTTAATGCTCCATGCACGGGCCGCAAACATTCGATGTGATAGGTACTGTAGCACTTTTTAGGAATTTGGGGTGGAACTAACCAAGGCGTGAGGATGTATATGTCTTTTGTATTGTGTTCTAATCTCTAGAATATAACCCTCTGAAGCTCCATTGTACAGGATGTGTGGCCTGAGCCACCAGGCTGACCCAAAACTGCTTCCTCGAACGACTAAAAATCGACCTTTGTTTATGGTTTTAGAGACGGAGTGCTGCGGCTTCCATTTTTCTTTTAAAGTTACATAGATATTCAAATCAAATAGGAACTTTATAAGAAAAGAAATCATCATTTTTCAAATCAAACCATGATATTTCAATAAATAATACGGTAAAGTTATAGTCAAACTCTAAATAGAACAATTCTAAATTCTCAATTAATGGATTTTAAATAAAACATTTTAACATTCAGTTGGAAGCAATAATTTGACATAGATCTGTGCTATATCTACGGGTGCAAATGGTATGTATATTTTCCGATTGTATCCAAGTCCAAATCTGTTTACAGGAGTTTAGATATGTCCGTGTCTGAGTCTGGATATTCAACATCTGATACTGTATTCGTATCCAAATACTTAAATCACATATTTATGATGTTGATTATCTATTCGTGTCCTATCCGACATAGCTGATACTAACCATATTGAATCTGAATCCGAATAAAAATATAAAAACAAATGTAATATCAGCGCTATTGATCCATATTCGATCCGTTTGCACCCCAAAGGAAAGAGAACATAACAACATGGTGAAAGGAAATAAAATTAAAACTTTTGATTCACACATCCAAATGATCAAATCAGCCCAAGCTCGAGATGAATAAATTAAACTACAAGATTGGTTTTCACAAATAAGATATCGTACATAGGATCTTTCGGTCGGTATATTCGAGTTGAGCTCAGCTGACAGATCTTAGCTTTCTTGTATAGTAGTATATCTTGCTTGGCTTAATCCTTAAGAGATGTTTCCTTTGTTAACCTAACCTCCTAAACACCCTGCGATCGTGGGCACCTCGTGCACAGACTTGTTCGAAGCATTTTTGATATGGAAAGACGCTTATGCCCAAAGAAACTAATTACCAAAGTGCCTACTAACATATCAACCATCTAGCATATATGTATGATGAATCTTTACGTCTAATCAATATGCGACGCACATCTCAGCTAACCATGATTAGTTGCAAAGGGGAGTCCTTTGTGGCACAGAACTATCAATTAACAAATAGGTATCCAAAACAAATCACGGCCTTAACACAAGTACACATATATAGCAAGAACACAAGACAGAAAGGGACCCGGACATGGGGATCGTGGGGGAACGTGGTCATGCACTAACCAGCTTTGGATGATGTATTGTACTTTGTCACTTTGGTGAAGGTTTTAGAATAATAAGCTAGTTTCAATCCATTCTATTTCCTAAAAGGTTACTCATTACTGGCAAAAGATTACTCTCTAAATTTACATCTAAATTACCCAATTTTACCATTATAAATGATAATTTAGTAACCCCCTAAATTTTTTATCTAACTTAACCACATTTATCATTATGAACAATAATTTAAAATAATTCATAAATTTGCTTACAAATTAACTACATATACCATTATGAAACACAACATAAAATAAACATTTAATTTGTATGTAGATTACCCACCTCTATTGCAATAAAAATCAAAGTATTTCCTCAATTATGTCCAAATAACAATATAAGGTATTACAGAAATTAATCTAATAACCATAGCTATATATATTTCTAAATTTACATAATTCTACATTTTTATATTAAAAGTAAGTATAAATGTTATATACCACCATGTCAACCAAGTAAACATGCATACATTAGGATAAATATTTATTTTAATAATTTTATCACTTGGAAAATATCCTATTAATGCCAATGACATGGATAATTTACTCTAAATTATATTAATATTTATGATAACAGTTTTTGTCTTATTACTTTAGATAAGTTTATACATTTTGACTCAAACATGATAAATAATAATATCAACCTTTTAATTTTAAGCACTCCTTGTTTTTGTAAAACAATCCTACTACATATATAATTCTCTGAGATAGCAAATTCAATACCTTGAGTGCTGTGGTGCAGGTTGAAACAGTAGTTTATGCCATTGCAGTAAACAAGAGTATAGTCTAGGACCTATAATATGTTTCTTTCAATAAAATAAAAAAGATTTGCATACAAAATATAATACGAACTAAAGTTTCAACATAATAAGTGGATAAATAAATTCAACAACAAATAAGATCAAAAGTTAAAGCCAAGATATATATTCATGGTGTTGTAGAAAATGATGCAAGCAGAACTGATATAACTTAAGCTTAGGTTTTAACTTACATATTTTTTGAAAAAAAGGTTTTAACTTACATATTGAAGACCCACAAAAGTGTAATGTAAAGGATGACAACTCATATCTTTATATTACGAACCGGAGATGTGTAATGAAAAGGACCCTCAACAGAGCTTCCACATTAATCCTTATAAGATGTGTAAGGAAAAAAAGGATAAATCCTAGAAATTATCATAATAGTTAGAATTATTTGGCCATCAATTTAGTTGACTCTACTAGTCATAAAA
Source organism: Miscanthus floridulus (assembly GCF_019320115.1). NCBI lineage: Eukaryota > Viridiplantae > Streptophyta > Magnoliopsida > Poales > Poaceae > Miscanthus > Miscanthus floridulus. Next base: position 70,722,759 of record NC_089598.1, read on the forward strand.
AATAAAAGTCATTCAATCTATCCTGTTTTAAAAAGGGTACTTACTCTCGTAATTATTGAACAAATAACCCCAAAATCTACATCTATACTACCAACATGTTTCATTATGAAAGATAATTAAAAGTAACCTCCAATTTTGCTTGATTGCCCGCCCTTACCATTATAAGAAGATAATATAAATGACGGACCAGGGTCCTAGGGGTTTCCCACGAGGGTACTACTTGAATGGGTCCTGGGATGGCCCACGATCTATTGAAGGATGTGGGGCAAGGTGGCATGGACTTCAAGCTATTCCAGATCGACTTAGTCGGCTTAATATGAAAGCTAGATTCTGTAATAGGACTAGGACTCTTCTCTTGTAACCGACTAGGACTGGATACGTGCCCTTACCCTCTCCTCTATATAAAGAGATGTACGGTGCACCCCCTTATAACCCTAACAATCATACAATCAATCCAACGCAAAAGGCTACACGCCGACTACACGTAAAGGCTATTACTCGACAAGAGGGCCCGAACCAGTATAAATCGTTCATCTATTTGCGTTTACTGTCGAGTTCTGCATACATCGAAGCCCTTCAAACATCATCCTGGGTAATCCCGTGATGAGTTACCAGTCATCAAACATCGACAGCTGGCGCGCTAGGTAGGGGCTTTCAGCGACTTCACGATTGAGAGCTCGGCGGACCGCAATGACATGATTTTCTCGGTGGGTGTCACCTTCATCTTCAGCTCCTGGATATGCAAGGCAAACGACAACGACAAGCTCCAAAGTTGCCTCATGGAGATCCTAACACCTCAAGCTTCACCAGACGTCTCGACGACCACGTTGGATCAACTCGCCGAGAAGTTTTTGTACCTCTCAATCTCTGATTCAACTCGAACTCAGGAGGTCACCATCAACCACGAATCCCGCTTGAACACGTCACCTTTGTTCGGGCTAGAGATCTCATCTGAAGTCCAACATGATGACCCAGTTCGTTTTCCACTCGGACTCAAGAATTTAGCTTCAATCTATCAAGATGCGATCAGCTATCTCATGCAGTTTGAGCAAGAGATCCCTCTTATGGGTGCCTAGAGAGCTTAGGTTCTATCCATCACACCTGAAGGAGGCATCGTCCATTGGCCAGGTGCTCGACCCGACAATTCTTTAACAAATCCATCTCGTCTAGTTGGCATGGTGGAACTCTTGCCTTATTAGGATGACAGAACTCTTCCAGTAGACAACAATGATCACGGTTCTACAGAGATCTTGGACATCACGATGACTACAAAATCTGGAACTCACTTGGCCATGAGGCACTCTAGAGGAGTCTTTATGGCTGGACAACCACCTCAGATCCCTATGCCGAACCCACTAGATATCCAAGATGAAGAGAAAACCTTGTCCAACATCTCTCCGGACACTGCTCCACCCAACGGAGAGACGAATGAGTAGAAGATGGCTAGGGAAAGGAAGAACATAGCTCGATGGGCTCGGCGCAATCATGCCCAACACCGCAAGGAAGAGCGGTAGTGGTATCAGTTGGCTTGTCGAGATGTTGAATGATGGCGCTTGGCTGTAGAGGCAGCATATGAACAACGTCTACGGGATGAAGAAGTAGAACGACAATGCCACGACCCTGATGCCATCAGAGCCTCTGCTTCACTCAACCTTGAGCCTACCTTCATGGACGTAGCTAGCCACAGGGTCTTCACTACACCCTATGCCAATGTCTACACTCTGGTAGAAGAGATGGCAGCCATAAAAAACCCTACTCCACATCAGCAATGACTCAAAGTCATTCTAGAATCCATAGCCCTTCAGATGCAAGCTACAAAAGTGAAATCCCAAGCTAATCCTTCCTGAGGACCAGAGGCGCGGGCACCAACCCACTCTCGTCTGGGACCATAGGGTAACCAAGGAGGAGAATGAGTACCAGCCCACTTGTAACACCTCGGGTGTTAGCCTTGCATAACTTGACTTGCATAACATGAGCATGAGCATCAAACATTCATAAATCATCATTTACAATTGAAACATTTGATCGAAACATATGAAACATTGCTTATTATCTCGTGTTTCTTAGAACATATACATATGATCTTGTACAAATGAATGCAAGTGGGTAGTGCTAGTCACTAAAACACCTTAGCTACACTTGGGTTAACAAAAGGAACCTTGTTCATGAAGGCCACATTTCATAATCCAGCACTTAAGTGATATTACATGTGTTGACCTGAATAGCTATATGAGTGACTACTACATGAAATGCTTAAATGACCTTGCAAATTGTTTTAACACGCTTAGGATATCATTAGGAACAACTTTGGTATTTAGTGCTAGGGCTAGTTTGGTCATTTAGCCATGGTTTGAATGTGTATCATGATTTCAAAGTGACATGTTTGACTAAAGTTGAACTAGGTGTTAGGGACCTTGCATGGAGGAGTTCACTAAAGCAAAGTTGTAGTGTTTGACATAAGGAACAACTTTTATTTTTGGGTCATGGACTGATTTAGCTTCTAACATGCTTGAATGGGTCCCACAAAAACCAGCAAAACCCAGTTTTCAACACTTAACGATTTTTTTTCTAAGTCAGGAACCCTGACAGCCTGACGAGCCGACTTTGATCATGATTTTACTCAGTTTATGATAAGAGTTGGAACACGATCATTGAACAACAATTGTAACTGGTACTTAGGTCTACAGATTCGGTTTAGTAACCTAGCGCTAATTCGTCACGGATTGGAAGTTAAGTCATCACCAAAACTCGCTGTCAGGCTGTTCCGATCGTGTCTGATCGAACTGAATCGCGCGCGTTCAGTGGCCGACACCGGCAGACCCTGCGCGCCATGTGTCCCTGGCGACGGCCGCGCGTCGCCAGCGCTCTGTCCGCGCAGGCCATGCCGTGCCCGAGCGCGCCTTCTTCACGCCAGCGCCCGCCTGCACTCAGCCGCACCCCGTTTTCGCCTTGCCTCGGCTTTTCTCCCCCGCTGCAGCAGCCACCGAGCGCCCGCAGCTCCACCGTAGCCATAGCCGTGCGCAGCCCGCGCCTAGCCACTCCAGCACCACCACCATAGCTCCTCCGTCCCCTCAGCGACCCACTGCTTCTTCCCGTGACCACTGACAGCGCTTGGTAAGCCATCGCCGCGCGTTTAAGCTCGCCAGAGTTCCGCCGTGAGCTCCGTCTCCGTGGCCACGTCACCACCGTCCATCCCAGGCCGCATTAGGGCACTAGGTAGCTCCGCCGTAGCTCGGTGATGCTCGGCGCAGCGTCCGTTCGAGCCACCGTAGCCCACACCGGCGTTTCACCGTCGACCCGCACCTCCACCCCGCCATGGCCGCCGCCGTAGCCGCTAGCTCCGACGAGAAGGCCACCCACGTAGCTCAATCGATGCGCGAAGTCAAGTAGATCACCGTGTGATGATGTCAACGCCGGCGAGTTCACCGTCGGCGAGCTCTGGCCGCGCCACAGCGTACAGCGCCGCCACTCTGCTTCCGTGTCACTGACGCATGGGGTCCCCTGACCAGCGGGTCCCACCGGTCAGCGACAGCAGTGTTGTAGGCTAGTTCAAATATTCCAGTTTTTGATTTGTTTTGTTATTTTTGTATCTTTAGTTTGGTAGCTCCTAAAATTGTGAAATAAATATGGTTGTGTTCCTTAGGAAGTGTAGTATTTAGGAAAAATATATTCTTGGCTTCAACAGTAGAAATTTCTGGAGATTTAAATAAGGATTTGAAATGTGCTTTTGAATGCATTCAAATTTGTTTATTTTATATCTAGAGTTCCTGTGCTCCAAAAATTATGAAATTTTTTGTGGTAGGCTATTCTTGTCATACATGAGCTTGGGTAAAAATTTGAGGACCAGTGCATGTGTAGATCTATAGTTATAGATTTTTCTTTTATAAATAGTTAATCCTTGCATGAATTTTTATAAATTAATTATGAGTCCAAAATTCATGAAATTTATTGGAGGTGATACTAGTACCATATGGATGTTAGGAAAAATAATAAATCTGTTGCTTGACACTTTTCAATAGGATTTTCCATTTATGCTATTTCAAGCCTTGCTTCCTTATCATTTTTGTATAGAATGTCCTACTTAGTAAAATAACATGAAATTTTTATAGTAGTCCTTTGATAGCATTAGTAAGGCTCTGTAAATTTTTGAGAATTTATTAAGCACATCTGATATATATTTATTATTTAACCTAGATATCTAAATAAAATAATAAAGGCAATTTAATAAATAGTTTGGTCTTCACCATTATATCATCTTAACTGTAATTGGTATGCTTACACTGTTGGTAGGTTCTAGTTTGTCAAATTTGGAACGATTACATAAAGTAGAAGCATTCTTACTTTATATTGCATGTTAAATCATTTCCGGACTGATTCTAGAATATGATGAGTTGCATGTTGAAACTGATGTAGACTTTAAAAATGGTTAATAACAAAGTTGTAGAGAATTTGATGAGCTTTCCAGAAAGTCCAAGATCACTGTTTTTGAATTTGTAGAACTCCAGTTAGTAGTGAAACAAGTAGCTGCTGGTTGTGGTGTAGTCGATGCATTGTAGAAAATAGTTAAGTAGTAATCGAGAAGAGATATGCACCTACTCAAACAACGTGATGCACTTGTTAACATATATGCATTCATAATACTTATACCATACTCATGCATCTAGGATCGGAGGAAGAGATCACATTGCTGGAATTCGAAGAAGCAGAGGAAGGGAAACCACAGGAGAATCCGCAAGCCCCCGCTCCCAAAGGCGTGGAGCAGAACCCTGAGGAGCTTCCGGAGTGCCCTGACCACCGCCCTACTTTCTTTCTGCGAGGCAAGCCCCGGAGCATTATAAGTCTCCCAGTAATTTGCAAATGTTTACTTACGTATTTATGATTGATGCATTAGGTATAAGAATTGAATGAAACCACTTGATGCATGTACATTCCTTGTCCAGATATTAACCCTTTAACCGGTATAGGTCCAGGATCGAATATATGCTTAGCCATGCTTAGACTGGTAGAAGTCGGGTGATGTCCTATCACCTGCGAGATATAGGTGGATACCAGAGCACGGTTGGCTATATCTGCTATCGTGGAACAGAACCATGTGGTAAAAATAAATTGAGACCAGACGGGAAGTTGATAGAGAAGCAACAAGACATGGAGGTCTTGGGTGTGGATTTATCCCCATCTATGTCGATTAAGGACCATACCGTTGTTGGCGCTTCTGACAAGATTGAACGCATGCCTCTCACTTAGCTGGCCGGATAACTCGTTCCGACCGCGAAGCCGAGTAATTCAACTCAGGCCAGGAACCGTTCTGTTGTGCGCTCCTTCCGGGGAACGATCAGACTGAGCCCAAGGGCAGGCTTGGCCTGAGCATCCTAGCATCTGGTGTTCCAGATTGTGCGGCGCGGTACGGACCCACGAAATGTGTACCTGAGTTGTACCAAAGGTGACCTAAGACTATCGTGGCTGATAGATCTGGGTTTGTGTTAGGAATAAATTCCCAGCTGGTTGAAATCGATTCGAATCGCCGTCTCTCCCGGATAGTGAGAAACTTGGCTAGTCCCAACATCGTAGCAACTATATTATGAAACATGATGGTTCAAATGAATATGGAATTACAATACCTGCTATGGTTACTATTGTATGATTCTAATTAATATACCACATGTTTGGCATAGGATAGTTGCTAATCTAGAAATGGATAGTTATAATTAACTTGATAAAAGAATCACAATTGTACAACGGTTAATTGCCTTTTTCGCAAAATGTCATCAAGTTACGTCCACTTATACAGCCTTGCATAATCCTTGGAGTCATTTTATTTCTGGTTCATGACGGGTAAGTCTAGCTGAGTACCTTCTCGTACTCAGGGTTTATTTTCCCATTGTTGCAGATGGCACTGTGTATCATGGTTATTGCAAGAGTTGCTTCTATCCCGCTGTGGATGAGGAGTAAGCCCTGGGCAGGCTTCTTTAGTAATTCCTATCCTTGCTTTTGTGGACCGTGATCTGGCTTGGCACTATATCAAACTATGTTGGAAACTTTATCTTCGAACTTATTTGCTTCTGCTTTGTTTACCAAACTCAGTTTGTAATAACTTTTTATTCGTACTCTGATGATGAAAAGTATCTGCGAACCGTATGTAATATGTGGCATGTATGTTGAATCCTGTACGATCTTGGTTGTTGTAAATCATTTATCGAGACCCGTCGTGGTACTCGACGGACTACCGGGTTTATATGAGTTCAAGTATGACAGTGCGACCGCTTGCGGATTGCCATTATACTTGTATTCTTATAAATTGGTCGGTTCCGCGACAGCTGGTATCAGAGCAGGATTCAACGTTAATTGTCACAAGTGTATTTAAAACAAAAGTTTTTGTGTTCCAAAACCCTTCTCTAGCAACTAATAGTAATTAATAGGTATTTGAAATCTAAAGTGTGCCAATGATCACGTTCCTTATGCCCAGATTAAGGACTATTAGGTGGCTATTTAAGTACTAACATGGGGGTTTTTACTTCGTCATCCATACGGCGTGCTATAGTATGGATGCCATTCACTTGAGTGGTAATGTATGGATCAAATGCCTCTACGCCAAGGTAAGATGAGTGTATGACCGCAAGATGTGAGCGTGCGGTCGGGAAGAGTTAGCTTTGGTACGGCTATGTATGCATGCTTGCATGTGTACATGGTATGTATTTAATTGTGGGTTTAAATTATTGTTGGGTAGATTGATACGGAAGTATATGTATGGGGATACATATATGAAAGTATTTACAATTACATTCTGCATATTTCATTATGGGTTTAGGGCTGAAATGAAATTTTATGCAGGTACACTAACAACGAAACATGTAGTTCGACTAGTTATGATCTATATGAGAGAACGTATGTATGCCACCGTGTCTACCGTTAGAAACAAATTTTTCCTAAGTTTGTAAGGACGTACGGAACGAGCATGCATCATGTTAAATTACCATTCACAAAACTACATGGTTCCTCCCCTTATAAAATTCTTACTCGGTTATGTAACTCTTATCCATTATGGCATTGTCTCACAAAGGGGTACATGTTGATGGTGCAGATGGCACGCACCAAGCAGACTGCTCGCAAGTCCACCGGAGGCAGAGCTCCTAGCCGTCAGCTTGCTCCACGTACCCGTCAACGTCACACGTTCCTTGGAGAGTTTGGGATGCCTACACTCTTGTGGAGAGTGCTCAGCTATGTAGGTTATCCCGATGGAATGGAACCCCGCTACTTTTGGGCAAATGAGCGGTTGGGAGAAGGTCTCTTAGTTACTGTGGAGGCCATTGTCCGTCCCCGAGGTGACGATTCTGAGTGGACAGGTTGGTGTTATGAGTCGACTGGCAGGACTGCTGAAGAAGCAGCTGGCAGGGCAGCCTTTGGGATCCTGAGGGATATCATGGATCATTTTCCTCAGGAGCTGGCAGCCGCTATGGTTGGAGTCTTTCCAAGAGGTAATCCCTCCATTGACTCATGGCAGCAGGCAAGAGGAAGATCTTTGGAGATTGGTGCAGCAGAAGGGCAGAACAGCGATAACCCTGCCATGAGCGCCATGTTCACAGTGATGAGAGTGTTAGAGGGAGTTGAAGGTAGCCTCAGACGTGTGTCTGGTGCTCTTGGTCATGCCCACGAAGACCGACGTCAGCTTCAGAGGGAGCACAACGCCGAGATAGAGAGGCTCACTGAAGAAATGACTCGGTTAACTCACCAGCAAAATGCAGCTTGGTCCAGGGAAGATGTCCTGAGGGCTCGACAGTTTGAGCTAGGACAGCAGTTGGCCAATGCGGAAGAATACAACGATAATCTGCATGAAGAGGTTCATCTACTACACAATCAGCTCCACCCATATGTCCCACCTGGAGCTGCAGAAATGAATCTAGAAGGGTACAAAGAAGAAGAAGTGGCACCTGAAGAAGAAGTAGAACCTGAGGAAGGAGATGATTCTACGTCTGACCTCGATAGTGATCATGATGAGGATTAGGTCGCTTAGCACTTAGTAGGACTCGTGTATCACCTTCATTCATGTAATGGACCTATAGTTCCAATTTGGCATTAGTAACCAGACTATCATGTAATGTTAATCACACGTTTGGTTGAACATCAATGCAATTCCAGTTCTTGACGGTAATCACGCTTTAAAATTGCGTGCGTTATGAGCACGATAAGTGGTCAAATTGGTGATGTCATGTTGCGAGAATGAATTATTATGCCTCTGTTTTTATTGTGCTTTTGAGAATTTTCTCCAGTAATTTCAGTTTGGCATGAGTACCTAATTCATCTGCAATCTCTTGGCATCAACCAATAATCGCTTATTGTTGCAACTTCGCAGATGACGCGCACCCATGCTGGAGCTAGCAGCAGCCAGGATGGCAACTAGGATGACTTGCCACCCCCACCACCACCATCTCCTCAGGAATTCTTTACCCAATTCCTAGGAAGCCAGAGGACAATGGAAGAAGCCTTGCGCCTTATCGTGCAAAACACTGCTCGTGGCCACCCACAGTAACCAGGGGCCGAGCCAAATCAGCACAGTTCATTCAAGGAGTTTCTGGACACGAAGCCTCCGATCTTCAAGGTGGCTGAGGAACCACTGCAGGCCGATGAGTGGCTGAATACCATCGAGCAGAAATTTCATCTGCTAAGGGTCACAGAGCACCTGAAAGCTGAATATGCTTCTCATCAGCTGCAAGGACCAGCAGGAATCTGGTGGACACACTTCCTGTCGTCTCTGCCTGCTGATGCGAGAGTGACCTGGGATCAGTTCAAGCTGGCTTTTAGGGGACACCATATTCCCCCGGGCCTGATGCGCATGAAAGCAGCCAAATTTATGAGGCTCACTCAGGGAACAAAGTCACTCACAGAATATATGCACGCATTCAACAACTTGTCAAGATATGCTCCAAGTTTCGTGGATACTGAAGAGAAAAAGATTGAGAGTTTCAAGCGAGGTCTGGGTACCAAATTAATGAAGACGATGGCAAATTCTAGATGTGCCATGTATAATGAGTTTATTAGTGATGCCTTGACCCAAGAAAACCACAACAACCTGCATGCAGTTGCTAAGGGTCACAAGAGGGCATATGAGGCCAGTGCATCCGGATCTTTCCAGTCAAAAGCGCCTATCGCAGCTAGGCCACCATTCCGTCCACCTGCATCCAAGTTCAGGCCTCCACCACCGAAAGCTCAGAATAACAGGCCACAGAAACTGTTTTGTAAGGTGTTCACTATTGCCTTACCAAAAGGAAATGGCAATCAGGACAGCTCCACCGGATTCAAAAGTAATCAACCTTGTTTCAACTGCAACCAACTGGGTCATTGGTCCAAGGAGTGCCCCCACCCCAAGAGGAATAGTAACTCAAATCAGAACAATCAGAGGCAGGTGAATGTCAGGGCACGTCAGGGACAAGTGCATTATACCGCTGTGGAGGAAGTGCCCGCCGGAGAAGTTGTCACGGCTGGTATGTTTCTTGTCAACAAGCATCCCGCTGTTGTTTTATTTAATTCGGGAGCTTCTCATTCATTTATGAGTCAAGCATTTGCATCTAGACATGATCAAGAAATAATAGAAGTAAGTAAAGGGGGTTTTAACATAAGTTCAGTAGGGGGTACTGTTACTACCAAAAAGATAGTCAAAAACGTACTCATCTTGATACAAGGAAGAGAATACACAATAGATTTGATAATATTGCCGGGGTTGTCGATAAGTGTAATCTTAGGCATGAATTGGATGAAGGATCATGGTGTTCTTATTGACACTAGCACCCGTACTATCATGTTGAGAGAACCCACGGGAGGGAATGCTTTTCTAGTTCCACTCTCCCATGATTTCAAACCCCAACATTTAGCCTGTGCTATCCAAACCACCACCATATGTGATATTCCAGTGGTTTGCGAGTTTTCGGATGTATTTCCAGAGGAATTACCAGGTCTACCACCGGATAGGGACGTGGAATTTAAGATTGAATTAGTGCCAGGTACCGCACCCATATCCAGAAGGCCCTATAGAATGCCACCTAATGAGTTAGCAGAACTTAAAGTTCAATTGCAAGATCTATTGGACAAAGGTCTTATCCAACCTAGCTCATCTCCGTGGGGATGCCCAGCATTGTTTGTGAAAAAGAAGGATAAGTCACTAAGAATGTGTGTAGATTACAGACCACTCAATGCTGTGACCATCAAGAACAAATACCCATTGCCCCGCATTGACATCTTGTTCGATCAACTAGCGAAAGCAAAGGTATTCTCCAAAATTGACTTGAGATCAGGGTACCATCAAATAAAGATCAGACCGGAGGATATACCCAAAACCGCTTTCTCTACTAGGTACGGCTTATACGAGTATTTGGTTATGTCTTTCGGACTAACAAATGCCCCAGCCTATTTTATGTACCTAATGAATTCGGTATTCATGCCCGAACTGGATAAGTTCGTGGTTGTGTTTATCGATGACATATTGATTTATTCCAAAAATGAGTCAGATCATGAAGAACATCTGAGGATTGTCCTATCTAGATTGAGGGAGCATAAGCTATATGCCAAGTTTAGCAAATGTGAATTTTGGATGAGCAAAGTACCTTTCTTAGGTCACATTTTATCGAGAGATGGAATCTCAGTAGACCCATCAAAAGTACAAGAGGTCATGGAGTGGAAAGCCCCAACTTCGGTTCATGAAGTTCGGAGTTTTCTAGGGTTAGCAGGATACTATCGGCGATTTATTCCAGATTTCTCAAAAATAGCTAAGCCTATGACCAGACTACTTCAGAAGGATGAGAAATACAAATGGACACCAGAATGTGAAACCGCTTTTCACACCCTCAGAACTTTGTTGACTACAGCACCTGTGCTAGCACAACCAGACATTGAAAAGCCTTTTGATGTATTTTGTGATGCATCAGGAATAGGTTTGGGATGTGTGCTTATGCAAGAAGGGAGAGTAATTGCATATGCCTCTCGGCAATTGAGGAAACATGAAGTCAACTATCCTACACATGATTTGGAACTGGCAGCCGTTGTCCATGCATTAAAGATATGGAGACATTACTTGTTGGGCAATGTATGTCATATCTATACTGACCACAAAAGCCTCAAGTATATCTTTACCCAGCCAGAACTGAACATGAGACAACGTAGATGGTTGGAATTGATTAAGGACTATAATTTGGAAGTGCATTACCATCCGGGCAAAGCAAATGTAGTAGCTGATGCACTTAGTCGGAAGTCCCATTGTAACACTATGGAAGCACTATTAGAAGATGGATTCAACTTGCTACATCTTGCTGTACTCCACAATATCACCATCAGTTGTTCGCTTGAGGGCAGAATCATAGAGCTACAGCAGACAGATGTAGGAATAAGTCACATCAAGAGAAAAATGCTAGAGCAAGAAACCAAACATTTTAGATTGGACGAAAGAGGTGTATTATGGTTTGAGGACCGACTAGTGGTGCCAAAAGACCTGAGCTAAGGAATCAAATCTTAGAAGAAGCTCACTCGTCCAAATTGTCTATCCACCCGGGTAGTAGTAAGATGTATCAAGATTTGAAAACCCGTTTTTGGTGGACTAAGATGAAGAAAGAGATCGCAGCCTATGTTGCAAGGTGTGATAACTGCAGTAGAGTGAAAGCCATCCATATGAAAACCGCTGGATTACTTCAGCCACTGCCTATTCCAGGATGGAAATGGGAAGAGATCAGTATGGACTTTATTACAGGCCTTCCAACAATGCCACAAGGTCATGACTCAATCTGGGTCATTGTTGATCGTCTTACCAAGTCAGCACACTTTATACCCGTGAACACGAGGTATATAGTTGGGAAATACGCTGAGATATACGTATCCTAGATCGTGAAGTTGCATGGAGTACCCCGGACCATAATCTTGGATAGAGGGCCGCAGTTCATAGCTCATTTCTAGGAACACTTACACCAAGCTTTGGGAACCAAGCTAATCAGGAGTTCAGCTTATCATCCGCAAACTTTAGGGCAGACAGAGAGAGTAAACCAAATCCTAGAAGATTTACTTAGAGCTTGTGTTATATCTTCAAAAGGGTCATGGGAGAAATGGTTACCTTTAGCTGAATTCTCCTATAACAACAGTTATCAAGCGAGTATCAAAATGGCTCCATTTGAAGCCTTGTATGGCAGAAAGTGTAGAACTCCATTGAATTGGATTGAGCCCGGTGAAAGGAGATATTTTGGTATTGATTTTGTCAATGAAGCCGAAGAACAAGTACGTATCATCCAACAACACATGAAGGCAGCTCAATCAAGACAGAAGAGTTATGCCGATAGAAGAAGAAGACCACTAACTTTTGAAGTAGGTGACTATGTGTACTTAAGAGTATCACCCATGAAAGGTGTGAAGAGATTTGGGATGAAAAAGAAGCTTTCACCAAGATATGTAGGGCCATACAAAATTTTGGAACGAAAAGGAAATGTTGTGTATAAGCTACAACTACCACCAGAGATGAGTGCAATCTTTGATGTGTTCCATGTTTCTCAGCTAAAGAAATGTCTTCGAGTACCGGAAGAAGCTATTGCACCCACCAACGTGCAACTTCAATTGGATTTGACTTATGAAGAAAAGCCAATTCGAGTATTAGAAGTGATGGAGAGAGTAACAAGGAGTAAGATCATTAAGTTTTATAAGGTGGTGTGGAACAATCATAGTGAACAAGATGCTACATGGGAAAGAGAAGATTATCTGCAAGAAGTTATCCCGCCTTTTTTCAAGAATGGTAGGTCTTGCAAATCTTGGGACGAGATTTTTATAAGGGGGAGGGGCTGTAACACCTCGGGTGTTAGCCTTGCATAACTTGACTTGCATAACATGAGCATGAGCATCAAACATTCATAAATCATCATTTACAATTGAAACATTTGATCGAAACATATGAAACATTGCTTATTATCTCGTGTTTCTTAGAACATATACATATGATCTTGTACAAATGAATGCAAGTGGGTAGTGCTAGTCACTAAAACACCTTAGCTACACTTGGGTTAACAAAAGGAACCTTGTTCATGAAGGCCACATTTCATAATCCAGCACTTAAGTGATATTACATGTGTTGACCTGAATAGCTATATGAGTGACTACTACATGAAATGCTTAAATGACCTTGCAAATTGTTTTAACACGCTTAGGATATCATTAGGAACAACTTTGGTATTTAGTGCTAGGGCTAGTTTGGTCATTTAGCCATGGTTTGAATGTGTATCATGATTTCAAAGTGACATGTTTGACTAAAGTTGAACTAGGTGTTAGGGACCTTGCATGGAGGAGTTCACTAAAGCAAAGTTGTAGTGTTTGACATAAGGAACAACTTTTATTTTTGGGTCATGGACTGATTTAGCTTCTAACATGCTTGAATGGGTCCCACAAAAACCAGCAAAACCCAGTTTTCAACACTTAACGATTTTTTTTCTAAGTCAGGAACCCTGACAGCCTGACGAGCCGACTTTGATCATGATTTTACTCAGTTTATGATAAGAGTTGGAACATGATCATTGAACAACAATTGTAACTGGTACTTAGGTCTACAGATTCGGTTTAGTAACCTAGCGCTAATTCGTCACGGATTGGAAGTTAAGTCATCACCAAAACTCGCTGTCAGGCTGTTCCGATCGTGTCTGATCGAACTGAATCGCGCGCGTTCAGTGGCCGACACCGGCAGACCCTGCGCGCCGCGTGTCCCCGGCGACGGCCGCGCGTCGCCAGCGCTCTGTCCGCGCAGGCCACGCCGCGCCCGAGCGCGCCTTCTTCACGCCAGCGCCCGCCTGCACTCAGCCGCACCCTGTTTTCGCCTTGCCTCGGCTTTTCTCCCCCGCTGCAGCAGCCGCCGAGCGCCCGCAGCTCCACTGTAGTCATAGCCGCGCGCAGCCCACGCCTAGCCACTCCAGCACCACCACCATAGCTCCTCCGTCCCCTCAGCGACCCACTGCTTCTTCCCGTGACCACTGACAGCGCTTGGTAAGCCATCGCCGCGCGTTTAAGCTCGCCGGAGTTCCGCCGTGAGCTCTGTCTCCGTGGCCACGTCACCACCGTCCATCCCAGGCCACGTTAGGGCACTAGGTAGCTCCACCGTAGCTCGGTGATGCTCGGCGCAGCGTCCGTTCGAGCCACCGTAGCCCACACCGGCGTTTCACCGTCGACCCGCACCTCCACCCCGCCATGGCCACCGCCGTAGCCGCTAGCTCCGACGAGAAGGCCACCCACGTAGCTCAATCGATGCGCGAAGTCGAGTAGATCACCGTGTGATGATGTCACCGCCGGCGAGTTCGCCGTCGACGAGCTCTGGCCGCGCCGCAGCGTACAGCGCCGCACTCTGCTTCCGTGTCACTGACGCGTGGGGTCCCCTGACCAGCGGGTCCCACCGGTCAGCGACAGCAGTGTTGTAGGCTAGTTCAAATATTCCAGTTTTTGATTTGTTTTGTTATTTTTGTATCTTTAGTTTGGTAGCTCCTAAAATTGTGAAATAAATATGGTTGTGTTCCTTAGGAAGTGTAGTATTTAGGCAAAATATGTTCTTGGCTTCAACAGTAGAAATTTCTGGAGATTTAAATAAGGATTTGAAATGTGCTTTTGAATGCATTCAAATTTGTTTATTTTATATCTAGAGTTCCTGTGCTCCAAAAATTATGAAATTTTTGTGGTAGGCTATTCTTGTCATGCATGAGCTTGGGTAAAAATTTGAGGACCAGTGCATGTGTAGATCTATAGTTATAGATTTTTCTTTTATAAATAGTTAATCCTTGCATGAATTTTTATAAATTAATTATGAGTCCAAAATTCATGAAATTTATTGGAGGTGATACTAGTACCATATGGATGTTAGAAAAAATAAGAAATCTGTTGCTTGACACTTTTCAATAGGATTTTCCATTTATGCTATTTCAAGCCTTGCTTCCTTATCATTTTTGTATAGAATGTCCTACTTAGTAAAATAACATGAACTTTTTATAGTAGTCCTTTGATAGCATTAGTAAGGCTCTGTAAATTTTTGAGAATTTATTAAGCACATCTGATATATATTTATTATTTAACCTAGATATCTAAATAAAATAATAAAGGCAATTTAATAAATAGTTTGGTCTTCACCATTATATCATCTTAACTATAATTGGTATGCTTACACTGTTGGTAGGTTCTAGTTTGTCAAATTTGGAATGATTACATAAAGTAGAAGCATTCTTACTTTATATTGCATGTTAAATCATTTCCGGACTGATTCTAGAATATGATGAGTTGCATATTGAAACTGATGTAGACTGTAAAAATGGTTAATAACAAGTTGTAGAGAATTTGATGAGCTTTCCAGAAAGTCCAAGATCACTGTTTTTGAATTTGTAGAACTCTAGTTAGTAGTGAAACAAGTAGCTGCTGGTTGTGGTGTAGTCGATGCATTGTAGAAAATAGTTAAGTAGTAATCGAGAAGAGATATGCACCTACTCAAACAACGTGATGCACTTGTTAACATATATGCATTCGTAATACTTATACCATACTCATGCATCTAGGATCGGAGGAAGAGATCACGTTGCTGGAATTCAAAGAAGCAGAGGAAGGGAAACCGCAGGAGAATCCGCAAGCCCCCGCTCCCGAAGGCGTGGAGCAGAACCCTAAGGAGCTTCCGGAGTGCCCTGACCACCGCCCTACTTCCTTTCTGCGAGGCAAGCCCCGGAGCATTATAAGTCTCCCAGTAATTTGCAAATGTTTACTTACGTATTTATGATTGATGCATTAGGTATAAGAATTGAATGAAACCACTTGATGCATGTACATTCCTTGTCCAGATATTAACCCTTTAACCGGTATAGGTCCAGGATCGAATATATGCTTAGCCATGCTTAGACCGGCAGAAGTCGGGTGATGTCCTATCACCTGTGAGATATAGGTGGATACCAGAGCACGGTTGGCTATATCTGCTATCGTGAAACAGAACCATGTGGTAAAAATAAATTGAGACCGGACGGGAAGTCGATAGAGAAGCAATAAGACATGGAGGTCTTGGGTGTGGATTTATCCCCGTCTGTGTCGATTAAGGACCGTACCGTTGTTGGCGCTTCTGACAAGATTGAACGCATGCCTCTCACTTAGCTGGCCAGATAACTCGTTCCGACTGCGAAGCCGAGTAATTCAACTCAGGCCGGGAACCGTTCTGTTGTGCACTCCTTCCGGGGAACGATCAGACTGAGCCCAAGGGCAGGCTTGGCCTGAGCATCCTAGCATCTGGTGTTCCAGATTGTGCGGCGTGGTACGGACCCGCGAAATGTGTTCCTGAGTTGTACCAAAGGTGACCTAAGACTATCGTGGCTGATAGATCTGGGTTTGTGTTAGGAATAAATTCCCAGCTGGTTGAAATCGATTCGAATCGCCGTCTCTCCCGGATAGTGAGAAACTTGGCTAGTCCTAACATCGTAGCAACTATATTATGAAACATGATGGTTCAAATGAATATGGAATTACAATACCTGCTATGGTTACTATTGTATGATTCTAATTAATATACCACATGTTTGGCATAGGATAGTTGCTAATCTAGAAATGGATAGTTATAATTAACTTGATAAAAGAATCACAATTGTACAACGGTTAATTGCCTTTTTTCGCAAAATGTCGTCAAGTTATGTCCACTTATACAGCCTTGCATAATCCTTGGAGTCATTTTATTTCTAGTTCATGACGGGTAAGTCTAGCTGAGTACCTTCTCGTACTCAGGGTTTATTTTCCCATTGTTGCAGATGGCACTGTGTATCATGGTTATTGCAAGAGTTGCTTCTATCCCGCTGTGGATGAGGAGTAAGCCCTGGGTAGGCTTCTTTAGTAATTCCTATCCTTGCTTTTGTGGACTGTGATCTGGCTTGGCACTATATCAAACTATGTTGGAAACTTTATCTTCGAACTTATTTGCTTCCGCTTTGTTTACCAAACTCAGTTTGTAATAACTTTTTATTCATACTCTGATGATGAAAAGTATCTGCGAACCGTATGTAATATGTGGCATGTATGTTGAATCCTGTACGATCTTGGTTGTTGTAAATCGTTTATCGAGACCCGTCGTGGTACTCGACGGACTACCGGGTTTATATGAGTTCAAGTATGACAGTGCGACCGCTTGCGGATTGCCATTATACTTGTATTCTTATAAATTGGTCAGTTCCGCGACACCACTCTCATCTAGGGCCACAGGGTAACTAGAATAGGAATTAGGGAGCCACATAGTCAGCCTATCATGGGCACCAGTATAGTAATAGGGAAGGCAGAGGCGAGTCTGAGTATAGAAAAGCCAGCATCTCACCGGATAGGTTCCCATGTTTGTCTAACAGATTGCTCTATGTTTGGCTTCCCTACAAATTCAAGCCGTCCAACCATACCAATTGTTGCGATGGGAAGACAGAACCCAACCAATGGTTGCGCATCTACTCTTAGTCCATTGAATTAATAGGTGGTGATGATGACATCAAAGTGTTATATTTTCCCATGGCACTCGACACTATGCCTCTCACCTAGTTTGATAAGCTACGAGCCAACTCCATTGATACTTGGGGACAGCTTCAGTGCAAATTCTGTGAAAATTTTTGTGGTGTCCTCACCCACCCAAGTACTCAGAACAAGCTTAGAGCTTGCAAGCAGAAACTAGATGAAACCTTCTAGCAATATTATTGCCGCTTTACTGAGTTGCGAGCCCAAGTCTATGATATCACAGAGAGGGAAGTGATAGATCACTTCGCCAATGGGATCAAATACAAGTGGTAGTTTGAAAAATTCTATGACGATAATGCAGAGACCGTCGAGGAATTTAAGTGTATAGTATAGACGATGATTGCATCTGAAGATCGTACTCATGAATGATTCCCACACAATGAACAAGACAAAGGCTATGACCCTAGAAGCAATTAGGGTGGACAGTTTGGTAGAAAAAAGGACCCGATAACACCCTTGCTTCCATGGACAGGTCCAAGAAGTCTAACAAAAATAACAAGAAGTTCGAAGACCTTAAGAATTTACCCTGCCCTTTCCACAAGAATGCCAAGCACATGGTGGCCGAGTGCAGACAACTCCAAGGACTAGGTTTCTATGCCAAAAGCAACAAGGGCAATGGTAAAGCCGATAACAACAAAGATGGAGACAACAACCCTAACCCTGGCTTTCAACAGTCTAAGGGTCAAATTGTAGTAATCTTTGTGGGGCCACCGACTTCATCCAACAAGCGCTCAGGGAAGTTGGCTCTTCAGGACATCATGGTAGGAGAGCCCTCAATACCAAAGTACCTTAATTGGTTCGAGTATCATATCCAGTTTTCTAGAAAAGATCAATGGACTAGTGTGACTAACGCCAGCCACTACCCACTCGTCTTAGGTCCAACAATAGCCGGCATGGTAGTCCCCAAGGTCCTGATCGATGGCGGCACATGATTAAACATAATATTTGCAGATACACTGAAAAAGATAGGACTAGACTTTACCAGCTTACATAGCCCCATTAACATCCCTTTCTACGGGATTGTACCTGGCAAGGCTACCATGCCACTTAGACAGATCACACTCTCGGTAACATTTGATAACCCAAACAATTTCCGAACGGAGTTAATCAAGTTTGAGGTGGCTGACTTCAAATCATCATACCATGTATCTTTGGTCGACCCACTTTGGCCAAGTTCATGGCCATACCACATTACCCGTACCTCTTACTCAAGATGCTAGGTCCTATTGGCGTACTCTTCTTCTGTAGTGACCTCAAGCGCTCATATGACTGCGACACAGAAGCCATCTAGATTGCAGCTAGAACACAGCAAGTCTATGAGCACATGAGATTGTCAACATTGCACAACAGACTAAGCCAGAAGACATGGAGATTCTGACTAAGAAGGCAAGAATCATTGCACCACCCTCTAAGATGGATACCATCGAGATTGATCTGGGTACTAGTGATCCCTCTAAGATGGCTGTCATCAGCGTCCACCTCCCCAAAGATTAGGAACTTGCTCTCACCAACTTTTTTAGGGAAAACAAAGATATCTTCGCATGGAAGCCGGCTGATATGCCAAGTGTTCCGAGAGAGTTGGCTGAGCACAAATTGGATTTAAACCTCGGCTCAAAGCCAATCAAGCAATGTCTACGACGGTTCTCACCAGATAAGAAAGAAGCAATCAAGAAGGAAATCACCAAGCTATTGGTAGCCACGTTCGTTAGGGAAATCCTTCATCCTAACTGGCTAGCCAATCCTGTACTCATCTAGAAGAACTCAAAAGAGTGGCACATGTGCAAAAGATCCCTTTGGCTTTACCTCGCATCAATTAGATCATAGACTCTATGGCTGGGTTGGCTCTTTTATCCTTTATTGATTGCTACTCGGGTTACCATCAGATTGCCCTCTATAAAAAAGATCAGAGCAAGACATCCTTCATCACGTCATTTGGTGGCTACTATTACACGACCATGTTCTTTGGGTTAAAAAAATGCTGGTGAACCTATCAGTGGGCTATCTAGGCATGCCTAAGAGAACAAATCGGTCACAATGTATAAGCCTACGTGGATGATGTCATCGTCATGACCAAGGACCCTTCTACTCTGATCGCTGACCTGAAGCAAACCTTTGATAGTCTTCATAAGTATAAGTGGAAGCTTAACCCAACAAAGTATGTGTTTGGAGTTCCTTCAGGACAACTATTGCGTTTCCTCATGAGCCATCGAGGTATCGAAGCTAGCACAAAATAAATTCAAGCAATCACTCAGATGACTCAACCTCACTGTGTCAAAGATGTTCAGAAACTGACAGGGTGCATGGCTGCCCTCAATCATTTCATTTTGCAACTTGGGGAGAAAGGTTTTCCCTTCTTCAAGTTGTTGAAAAAGATGGGCAAGTTCGAGTGGATAGCTAAAGCTAACGAAGCCTTCTAGAAGCTCAAAGAGTACCTGTCCACCTCTCTAATACTTACTCCACCCAAGAGACACGAACCACTCCTACTCTATATTGCAGCTACTACTATGGTAGTCAGCATGGCGATAGTCATGGAGCGGGCCAAAGAAGGGCACTATATAAGGTACAATGACATGTCTATTATATTAGCGAAGTGCTATTAGAATCCATGGCCAAGTACACACATGTGCAAAAACTCCTCTATGCCCTCTTGATTACTTCATGCAAGCCACGCCACTACTTTGACGAACACAAGGTAACAGTGGTATCTGACTCCCACTTGGCGATGTCCTACGCAATCAGGATGCAACAGAACACATATCCAAGTGGTCAGTCAAACTAGGAGCTTAGAACATCGAGTTCGTCTCCCACAAGGCCATCAAATCTCAAGTCTTGGCTAATTTCATAGCCCAGTGGACCGAAGCCCAATAGTCTACTCCGATAGTTATCCTCGATCATTGGAAGATGTATTTTGATGGTTCCCTCAAGCTAGGAGGCATAGGCGCTGGTGTTCTCTTCATATCTCCAGATGGAAAATAGCTTAAATATGTCCTACAAATACTTTGGCCTACTACCAACAATGAAGCCAAGTATGAGGCCCTCCTTCATGGCCTTCGAGTAGCAGTCTCACTTGGTATCAAGCGCTTGCTCGTCTATGGTGACTTCTCAGTGGTCATCAACTAGGTCAACAAGGATTAGGATAGCACCATGGAGACCCTAGATGCTTACTATGTAGAAGTCCACAAACTTGAGAAACACTTCCAAGGTCTAGAAATCCTCCATGTTATGCGAGATCTCAACGTTGCGGCTGATGTTTTTGTGAAATTGGGATCATATAGAGCCCAGGTACCCCCTGATGTATTTGTTCAGGAACTCCAAGTCCCTTCAATCAAACAAGAAACCTCCACATCCATTGGTACTCCAACTCCTGATGTCTAGGTACTAGTGGTCAACCCGTCATGGACGCAAGTATTTATTGATTACATTTGAGACCATAAGTTGGCTGATGACAAGGTAGAAGCAGAGCAGATCATGCCCAAAAGCCAACATTATGTCTTAGTCGGAGACAGGCTCTACCGATAGGGCACATCATCTGGTGTTCTCCTCAAATGCATTACACCTGAAGAAGGGTAGAAGATCTTGGGGGAAATTCACTCCGGGTGTTGTGGTAACCACGCAACCTCTAGGACCTTAGTCAGCAAGGCTTTCAGATTTGGGTACTATTGGCCTACAACACTAAAAGACACAGAAGAGTTAGTGCAACACTGCAAGGCCTATCAGTTCTTCACCAAGCAAGCCTATGTCCCAGCCCACACTCTTATCTGCATCCCTCCATCATGGCCTTTTTCATGCTAGGGTCTCGACATGGTTGGACCTCTCAAATGAGCACTGGGTGGTTTTGAGTACATCTACGTGGCTATTGATAAGTTCACTAAGTGGATAGAGTACAAGCCACTCATCAAGTTTAATGCTACAAAGGCAGTCGAGTTCATGCAAGACATTATGTACTATTTTGGTATGCCCAATCAGATCATTATAGATCTCGGCTCACCCTTTACAGCCATCGAGTTTAGAAGTTGGGCTCAAGATTGTGACATCAGCATCGACTATGCTTCTGTACCTTATCCTCAAGTGAACGACCAAGTAGAGCGAGCTAATGGGCTACTTCTAGCCGTACTAAAGCCTAGGCTATTTGATGAGCTTAAAGACTATGACAGCAAGTGGATATATGAATTGCTCAAGGTTGTTTGGGGACTACGCACTCAGCAAAATAGAGCAATAGGGTACTCTCCATTTTTCCTGGTTTATGGCTCAGAAGCCATCTTGCCAGTAAATTTGATAGGAACTCTCCAAAGGTTGAACAGTATAATGAAGGTGAAGCGGATGAAACCCGATGGCTAGAAATTGACAATGCCAAAGAAATCTAGCTTAACACACTCTTCCAGTCTACTAGGTACCTGCATGGCCTACGACATCACTACAACAAAAACATGCGCCCCCATATCTTTTAAGTCAGAGATTTAGTCCTCAAGCGTATCCATAATACCTCAGGACGACACAAGTTGCTCAGCCCCTGGGAAGGCCCCTTTATCGTCTCCAAAGTTACTCAACCAGACTTCTTCGAGTTAATCACAATGGATGGCAATCCTAGGCCTAACTCCTAGAACATTGATCAGCTATGGAGATTTTACGCTTAATATTATTAAGTAGTTGTCTTGTTTAAGAAAATTCAATGTTTTAGCTTCTATACTTAAGATTCTTTGTTATTAATACAGAGTCAATGTTCTTCGCTAGTTGGATCTGTCTTTTTCTTATGTGCAAGATACACAACTATTCTAGTTGTCTCTCTTTGTTGCAACCTTTATTACATCATATACGAGATATATAACTGACTAATTGCGCGTCTACATAGTTCTCATTCTATATACCAAGTACTAGGCTATATTATTGTCAACACATAATTTTTGTTCTGTGTCGAGGACACATGCAGCAAGCAGAAGGGTCTGCTCGATGGAGCTGTAGATCCGCCTAGCTTCAGCACAGGGATGGTCGATCCTACGCACTCCTCTTGAGACGTGCCTAATTGGCAAGGAGAGAAAGTTCATCAGTAATTAAGGGCGGAACTTGCCGGTGTTGCCAGATAGCCCCGAATGTGTGGCTCTGAGAGCCGATATGAGAGGAGATCGACTAAACAGCCGATTCTAGCATATTCATGAGAATAAATCAGTTAAAGCTCATTGGGTTGTATAAGAAGAATTGGTTATCATTCAGGATAAATGTCGTTATTTGAGCATATATTAATCAATGGCAATAAGATGTCAACACTAATTGGTTTATGCTGAGCCAATGATTACAAGCAACTGAACTCCTTTATATAAAGAAACAATTCGATATCATTTAACCGTTTAATAAAAATAAATCTAATGAACATGTTAGATCTCATCTATCACTATGACTAGTGGGGCATGAGACAGAATCATGCAGGCCATAGAAATAACAATAGACTCGATGACCCTAACTCATTACTAATATCAGTGGGGCATGAGGTAGAATCATGTAGGCCATAATACAATAATAAGATCATGGGGCTAACATATCTTCCAACCTATCTTTACTTCAATGGTCTCGTGATGCGAGCTATTCGTGAAAGCACTCGATATTGGCTAAAACAGCTGATTCAGGCATAGCGCACAATTAAAGTCATGCCTTATCAGGAATAGATCTATCAAATAACGATCCCCACTCCATGGTGCTAACAGTGGGGTGTGAGGCAAAATCACACAGGCCATGATAACGGGCCATGGAACGGTTCTCGCTAGCCAACAAATCTACTCAAGATGCAACATGCCTTAACCGCACGCTATGCACGATCAAGATTGAAGTAAAACAGCCGATAAAACGTAACTCATCATTTAAGGTATAGATTAGATCAGTTTCAGATTAACAAACAATGGGCTAAACAAGATATAAGGCTGATCTAGATCAATCTCAATCGGGTAGAGTGATATTGCTATAATTTAGATAAACAATGAAAGCAATAAGCAATATCAGTAACTTAATGAATCTACCAAAGACTGCCATTCTAAGGTAGAGCTGATAACTTGACCTTGATCTAGTTCATGCAGTGGGGGTCGACTGGATCGATGCAGCCATACTTGAATTAGGCAAGAATCGATAACTAACTTATACCAGAGTCGCAGTGGAGGTTGACCAGATCGATGCAGCCATATGAATAGAGGTATAAGCCATGATGGTACTTACAACAAGCAGTGGAGGTTGACCAGATCGATGCAGCCATACTTGCCGAAGAACTCACCGAGATCTACTCTACTCCTACTCCTAAAGGGTGGCCAGAGCAAAAAAAGTAAATAACTTGTGTATTGGATTGATTGTTGTCCTTTACAATAGCCGGGGTTTGATATTTATACTCAGAGTCTAAACATGAATTCTACTCGAGCATGATTTGTTACAATCTTTGGCATAAACAAAAACATTCCTAATTTAAGATAACTTGGACTCTAATCTTTCTCTTCTTGCAGAGTCCGATATATAGTTTACTGGCGCCAACTGTAGTTTATCCGCTGACGTCATCCCAAGAGATCCGATTCTAGAGTCATATATGAATTGGCTGACATCGATCCTTATTTGATCGATTCCTTGATTGGTACAATCTTGGAAGCCTACGAGTTCCCATGTTCTTTTCCCAAATTTTGGTGTAAACACATGCCCCCCAATTTTGGGATAAAATGGTTTTATTCCAAAATTCTAGCTTATTGGTTTATCATGCTGTAACCGCTCTATCCCGAGATATACGCATAACTCCTGACTTCCCAGCCCAAGTCTTATACAAACATCCCAATAGTACCTCTTTTGATGCACTCGGCCTTTTTTCTTTCCCCTCTTTTCTTGACCCAACTCCAATAGTCGACGCTGTTGTCGCCAAGGCCTCAAACCCTAGCAAGTCTGCCGTTCCATCGAGCTATCAATTCAAGCTATTTTCATCAGATTTGAACCTATTCCGACTATAATGGCGACCAATGACCATGTTCCTGAGGTATGTTTCCAAGTTTCTCCTCTCCAAGCGTCGACCGTTACCCTGTATTTCTTCTCTTCTTGAATTTATTTTATCCGATTTCTAGGAAATGAGGAACAAGATCTTGATTCCATCAGCTGCCATCCCTAATGTTTATTTTCTTGGGCCTATGGGTGATCCTAATCCATCTAATTTTATCCACCAAGAAACCAACTAGATCCCCTTTAAATAGTCTATAGTGGATTCATCTTCCTAGAACAAAACTCCCTTCAGAAACTAGCCTAAAGCGCCTAAGGGATAGAGATATTGGTTTCATAGGGTATCTACAAAAAAAGGCGGAGACTAGGAGCTTTATGATCTGAACCAGTGCTTGACACTTTCGTTGTCCGAAATGGAAAGGAATGATTCACTCTTGATCTCTACTTCTTATTTCTGCTCTAATGCTCTAAATGCTTTTATTTTTGGCCATGACCCAATGACCATCACTCTGGCCAATGTGTATATGTTGACCAGCCTTAGAATTACCGGATCAGTGCAACCCTATGAGTACTTGAATGCTGGCTCCAAAAGATTGGCCAAGATAGCAGACTACACTAGATGGGCCAGTTACATTTTGAATCATGTCGGAGATGAATCATCTGTCAGCAAACGAGAATATGTGGCTTTTCTAAATATGTGGTTGGAGAGATTCATCTTTTGTGGGTTGTCTTGTGGTCTGACTTACAATCACAAACTCATGGCGGAGCACCTAGCATTAGGTAAGGACATCTCTCTTGGAAAATATCTGCTAGGAGCTACTTACCATCTGATGTATCAGGTGGCCGCTCAATTACTGAAGAATGAACCAATGACTATCAGCGACCCTTGGTGGCTGATACAATTGTGGCTTAATTTGTACATGCATAAGATTGTAAGGTCTGATCTAAGAGACCTGAGCTTTCCTTCTTCTATTTTTTATGAGGAATATAGAGGCGAAGAAGGAAGAACTCGACAGTGTATGAGCTATGGCGAGGCTGCATCGGCCATAATAATTGACTTCGATGTTGGCCACCTCTTCAAAAAGCTTTATAGAAGGTTTGATGCGGCCATCTTGACTTGGCTACCTTATAATGAGGATGATGAACTAACTTTTCCATTCAAATTCCGATTTGAATCCAGCTGTTTGGATGAGACAGCGGCTGCGATCTTCAATTCCTTTATTAAGCCCTATGTTCTCCTAGCCGAATTTCATCATGATCGTGGCAAAATGGTTAAAGGTTCCTCCATCCCAGGCAATCCTCCAACCTATGAATTTTACAATCCTTCTTTTGTGGCCTATCAGTTTGGCCTTGGTCAACTTCCTCCTCGCCTGTTCTTCAAGAACATCCTGAAGCTGAGAGAAGATATTAGTGATGTGCTGGAAGCTTCCAGAGTCTTTCAATTGGGATCAGACCTTCCTTCCTTTTCCTTGCATGACTGGGTCAAAGCCAGTTTTTCTTCCAACCTCTTTGACTCCTAGTGGCAAGAATGGCGCTCCCATCTCTTCTATGGGTCAGTCCACCCTCTGTATATAGCTTTGGATGGGGAATTTGCTTCTAACAGCGAGGTAATCTTTCATTCCCTTTTCAGAGAGATTGCTTGGCGAATTCTCTTGCCAGCTATTCTAACCGATCTTTTCAGGACATTGAATTTGATCCTCCAAGCCTAGATAGGAGAGGGCATTCTATAGATTACCAGCCGTCATGCCCAATTTCAAGGATGGGATCAACTGCACCTTCTTTGAAGAAGTTGATGAGAACCCCTACCGCTCCCACGACCGTGACATGCCAATCTCCAAAGTGCAAGGTGGTTCTAGGGGTAACTTAGAAGGCTACTACTTGAAAAAGACTCCGTAGGACAAGGCCATCAC
The DNA here is from genome assembly GCF_019320115.1 of Miscanthus floridulus. Taxonomy (NCBI): domain Eukaryota; kingdom Viridiplantae; phylum Streptophyta; class Magnoliopsida; order Poales; family Poaceae; genus Miscanthus; species Miscanthus floridulus. The sequence continues at coordinate 70,749,119 of NC_089598.1, forward strand.
CTACTCAGGTGAACGATTCATAGTTTCCTCAAACTGATGTTCAACTTTTTGATCCCATTTTCTCACAGTTATCGAGCATTGCGTCCTAGTCTGCTTCGGGTGTGGGACTACTATCTCGGGCGCTTGATTCAACACCAACCAAACCTTTGTCGGCCGATCCTCAATAGGAGCCGATTTCGATGGAAGTAACCAATGCTTCCACAATAGTAGAAAATGTGAATTTTTCCTTGATGCTTGTCAAAGTATTTTCTTTAACCTTTTGATTTACTTAGTCTTTTACCCTTCACCTAAATTTTTACTTGTGCTAGATACTTCATGTCGAAACACCTGACAGTCCGCTTTGCGACCTTGCCGACGCTGAAGATGGTCTTGTTGCCATTCATACTTAGGCTGTTGATTCCCCAACCCGGCAAACAACCGATGGTGAGGGAGTTACTTGCTCCATTTGTTTTTTTGCAACAAACATGAATTAAAAATCCTTCCTTGTTATTGCAGACATCAATGCTGGAAGCTCGGAGCCGATTCAACCAGATGTCATCGATGCGTCATCAGCTGTTCCCCCTCTTCTAATAGAGGCTATTATAGAGAAGGTACTATATCTTTTTCGCCATCCACTTTGCGATAAACCAATTCAAACCTCCTAATCAAGATTTCCCTTACACACAGGTGCTCGATCTTCTAGCTCAGAGCTGTTCTTTCAATCTTGAGGAGTACTTTGATGAAGATGAAATTAGATCATCAACCACTCCCTCTAATGAAGCTTTGCCAGAGGAGACCATAAATTGGCTAAGAAATATACTGCCTATATTTGAGAAGAACATAGCTGATTTGGTCCAAGATACTGATTCAATGCAAAGAGTCTTTTTGGCCATTAAAGGTGATCCATCTCTAGCTCTCTCTAGGGTCATATCATCTCTGTCTATTTTTGAAGATCAAGCCTTGAAGGTGAAGATGATCCAGAGGAACTTGTCTAATCATGAAGCCCTACTGGCCAAAGGGGACTCCAATAGGCAAGAGGTTAAAGAACTGACGCAGTCGATCGATGCTTTGAAGCACTCTTCCCTCAGGACTGATCCAGAGTTATCCCAACTAGAAGTCAAGCGTGCAGAACTTAAGAGGGAGCTGAAAAATGTGAAGGCTGCCATTGATCATCGCAAGTCCATTCTGGCCCAAATACCTGATGCTATCAAATAGAAGAAACAAGAACTGTTGGCTAAAGTAAAAGAAAGCAGAGCCATCCATAGTAGCCTTGAGAACGCCCCTAGAATAGTAGAAGAATACGAGCAAAAGATTGCAGAAGCTGATGCTGTCTGGCTTGAAATATTGAAAGTCATTCAGGATGTTTTGAACTTGTAATACATAGGTTAACACATGTATCTTGCTTAAAACTAACGATAACCATACTTTCCTACTGTCTCGTTGTATCTGTTGTTTTGGCTAAAGAGCCGATTTAAAACAGCCGATCCTAGACTTCTGATCTCAATCCAATTGAGTCTGAAAACACGACTTTCATTAAGAGAACCCTTTGTTTTTATGCCTTCAGTCGCCCAACGCCGTATTCTCTTTGGCATTAGTGAGGCGACGATTCACCTTCTATTAATTGTAGTTGTCTACCGCACTTCCCAAGGCATTCACCTCTTTACTTCATAACTTTAAATACCAGCCGATGGTTTTGGCCTTGAACACATCTCCACTCGCAACTGTTCCTTTGCATTTCTCTGCCTTCCAAAACCCTATAGTGGTTCCCTTCCCTTCTCATAGATCCAATCAAATCCATGGCCGGCGAGGATAACCGTGGCAAACGAGTGGTGGAGGAGATCCCGAAGGAGAACATGCCAGTGAGTCAGCGCCTCCGACGTATGAGGTGAGATTGATGGCTTTTGTTCATGGCGATAATCTGTAAATCTTCTGTTCATAGCGATGAACTCTTCTACATTGTTTTCTAGATTCATCATGAATGACAACCTCCATCCTCTTCCCAGGGCTGGCGAGCCTTCTGATGTTGTATCTTCTGCCCTGGCTTCGTTGTTGGACTCCTCCAACTCATACAACGACGACAATGCCCGACGCTTCCTTTGGGAGTGGAGGGCACCTCAAAACCGCTACTTCAAAGTGACTCAAGAGAATGGCCAGCTCAAGATCCGCCTTGGGGTTCTCAGCTGCTCTTCATGCAGTCGAGGAGGAGGCTAGCGCTGTCCGAGCATGGCTGGCTGAATCCAATGCCACAGTGGCGAGTAAGACAAACTCCATGAAGGCTTTTTACTCTGACTTCCATTATCTTCATTTTGACAGTATTCTTGTTTTTGTGATTATCAGCTCTGACAGCGTAGTTGGAATCTCTCCAACTGGCGATGAACGTGGCCATAGACGCCATCAATGCTTGAGGTTCCCCTATCAACGCTCGTCTCCAAGACGTCCCGGTCCGTGTTCGGGAGATCGCCCTCCATGGCGTTCGTCATGGTGCGGCGGGGGCGCTGACCACGACACAAGTCCAGACTGGGTACGTGCTCCACGCCATGGAGACTAGTTTCCCAATGGGCGATGGCCCTGAGGAGCATGAGGACCTACTCGAAGAATTTGTCATGGCAGCTGAAGTCATGGTAGACATCACATCCACCCAGGATGTGGTGAACAAGATCTTTGGTTAGATTGTATCTAGGGTCATTCGATGAACAAAGACTCCTGTTCTTTCCATGAATGTACTTCAACACAATGCTTTTGTGTATGACTATTTTTATCTTTTTGTTTTTGCTCTATAGGCGATACATATCATATCGGCTTTTATTGTCTTTGAGGATTTTCATTTTTTGAACTAGAGGCGATACCCTCCTGGTACCAGTTATTAGAGCCGAGAATGAATCAGTTATCAAATGTTGACCAGATATTAGGATAACGCACCGCAGAACTCTTCATATCAAAGGTCAAGCGATTAATTAACCCAGGTCAAGAGTCTTATTAAGCGAAACAAAACTTCTTTGAGAAATCCATTAACTCTGAATCACATTCACACTTTGACACAACATTCACATACGTCGGCCTAAACCCATCTCCAAGACAACACTTATTTTTCCTTTAATCCAATGGCCGATGTGAAGCCGTGATTTTCTACTAAAACAAACTCACAGAGCCAATCACTTGCATCGGCTATTGGCTTTCATTGTTGATCTTAATGAAGCCTCCTTCCCATGACTTGCTAGAAAAACATTCAAAGTCTCCTAGTTCCTAAAAGACTTGATCAGCTGTTGCGATGCTCATGGACTCATCAGCGCGAACTAGTTTGACATCATCTCCATGCCATTGAAACAAACACTGATGCATGGTCGATGGTATACAACAATTCACATGAATCCAATCATGATTGAGGAGCAAACTGTACAACCCTTTTCCATTGATGACGAAGAATGTGGTGAGTAGAGTCTTGCTTCCGATCATTAGTTTGATGTTTAGTGCCCCCTGGGTCTTAGACGTATTACCTCTGAAGTCCTTAAGCATCATGTCAGTCTCCATCAGATCTTCTGGTCCTTTGCCAAGTTTACGAAAAGTAGTGTAAGGCATAAGATTGATAGAAGCACCTCCGTCCACAAACATCTTGTTCATTGGCTTCCCATCAACAAGACCTTTCATATATAAAGCTTTTAAGTGCCAATGTTTGACTGGGTTGTCAAATATTGCTTGCTGTACAACCGTCAACTTGGCAACTATCTCCTCATACTCTAATTCATCGAAATCCAAATAAACTTCTTGATCTATCGGAGCTCTGAATTCCGATGGCAACAGAAAAACCATTTGGATATTAGCCGATGGTTGCTCCCTATCGGCTATTTGCTTGGTGCGCCACACTTGAGTTTTACCGGATGACTGAGCCTGTTCCATCTCTTTATTCCTTAGGCGTTGCACCCTTCTCTTCTGGCTTCTTGTCAAACCTCCTGGGCACCACTGGCCTTCCTACCACACACATCTTCTTCCATTGTCTTCCTCTTCATGATCAGCCCAGTTCTGGTCAATGACTCTTTTTCTAAGCCGATCATGAACACTTTTATTTTTTAAGCACCGATCCATGTTATTATGATGATACGCATCTTGAGCATGGATAGACCGATAGTTGGTTTGAGACTGCCTGTATTCCTAATATTGATTGTTGTATTCTAGACAGTCATGTTTGGTAGGCAACTTTAAACCTTTATTCTAGCAATGTCTGAAGAAAGGACAATTCCAATGTAATTTGGCTTGTTTCCTTTTATACCTCTCTTCTTTTAGTTGATGCTGGTACGCTTGATCTTTCAACCAATGTTGATAATCCTTTTCCTTCTACCGCTGCCATTTATTCAATAGAATCTGAGATGTGACCCATGACTTTGTTGTCTTTGCTTTTGACGTCTTCCCTTGCTCGTATCGGCTCTTTTGCTTAGCACGACGTCTTCTAATCTCCCTGTACTCGTTAGCCAATATTTACATCTTGGGATCGACTGTTCTAGCTTCTTTTGATTTGGTTGATGTTAGGACCTTAGTTTTTCATTTAAATGGCCCAGCATCAACCATGTTTTGATCTTCTAGGAAAGGATTATCATCAACTTTCATTTTCTGAGGCGTATCAAATTTGAGCCTCCCTTGCCGAATAGCTCTCTATATATGCTGCCTAAAGATTCTGCATTCATCAATAGAATGAGAAGTAGCATTATGGAGCTTGCAGAACTTCTTATTCTTCAACTGATCAGGGGGCAACATGACATGACCATCGGGTTACTTGATCTACCCTTTCTCAAGTAAGAAATCAAAGATCTTGTCTGATTTGGTGATATCAAAGTCATAGCTCTCCTCAACTCCTCGTAGCCAAGGATTTGGCACCATCACTGTCTTCTTGCCCCAATTCCATTCAGCCGCAGCAACATCTTCTTCTTCATCTTCATAGCCGTCATTGACTGAGTATGGATCATAAGCTTTGGCTACTGTGGTACTTTTCTAGAACCAGGCATCTCTACGCATACTCTGGAATTGGCTATTGAGCGCTGCTACTCATTGAGCCAATTGTCCCAAGTTGTCAAATTCTTATCCCAACAGTTTTTCTTTCCACATTGGTAGCATTCCTTGAACCGCTAAAGCAGCTAGTTGATCATCGACCAAGTTTAAGGAGAAGCACAAGTTCCTGGTTTCTCGGAACCTCTAAAGAAATTCTGTGCCCGATTTATTAGTCTTTTGTCTTATAGTTGTCAGGTCGGTAATCTTTTTTTCTCTAGTCCTAGTATAAAAATACGTATGAAACTTCTTCTCTAGGTCAGCCCAATTGGTAATGGAATTGACTGGTAATGATGAAAACCAAGTGAAGGCTAGCCCTGATAAGGACAGAGAGAAGAAACAAACTCGATGGGCATCCTCAACTGACGCTTCGCCCAATTGTGTAAGATATTGACTGATATGTTCTATCGTGCTTGTACTATCTTGGCCAGTGAACTTAGCAAATTCTGGGAGCCTATAATTTGTTGGAAGGGCGACCAAATCATACCATTATGGATAGGGGCGTTTGTACGAAAAGGTTAGCCCTTTTGGCTTCAGACTGAACTGATTCTTCATCATCTCAGTCACCCTTAGCAATAATTCATCAGCTTGTGGATTTGGATCCCTCTGCACCTGCTGACCCATCTGTGGATTGAAATCCCGCGTGCCTTGATATCCTAGATTTGGCATCATGTGGAGGGTGTTATTATCTATGCCATAGTAATACCCTTGTGGAATCTCAATCTGCTGGGTCCTTTGCTAGCTTGCTGCTTGAAGTCTCTGATTATAGACATAAGGATCTATATCTCTACGGATCCTTTGAATTGATGGTGCTATTTTCTGAGCTGAGTACAGTATGTGTGTGGCCTGATGTGCCAAAATTGATCACCTAGTTCTGACTTTGCCCTGCCGACTGTTGCACATGCTATACTGATGGTCCTGGTTTGTACTGTGTCTGATTTGCAATAGTTCCTTGAGTTTGTTCATATGAACCCTGAACTGTCTAGACATCACCACTACCAGCTGGTGCTACTTCTTAATGGTTAGAATGTTGTAATAAGCCAGCCCACCTTGACCAACTGGAAACCCATGAATCGCCTCTCTCATGGCATTGTGGAATATGTCCATGAAAGCTTTGTTATGGCTCGATATGGCATCAGGAACAGATTTGTCTACAACTTCCTTAAAGAAACACCTGTCTTCAGCTTTAGTTGTGTCTGTCTGCCTGTGTAACAGAACTCTTGGTAGTGGAAATTTCTGAACAATTGTGTTGTCACATGTTTTGGTGTAGGACAATAAACATTTGTTCTAAAACTCTTTTATAGCTTTGCTGATGATACCCTTATCCCCATCAGGTAGATCTTCATAATGCAGCATAAGGATGTCATCGTTGTTGTGAACCACCATGATGATTGTGGGGTCCCACTGGGTGTGCTAGAAACATGTGTCGACATAGAATTTTTGTTCCGTGCCGAGGACACACGCAGCAAGCCGGAAGGGTCTGCTCGATGGAGCTATAGATCCGCCTAGCTTCAACATAGAGATGGTTGATCCTATGCACTCCTCCTAAGACGCGCCAGTCAATTTGACCCTATAATTGACAAGGAGAGAAAGTTCATCAGTAATTAAGGGTGGAACTTGCCGGTGTTGCCAGACAGTCCTAAATGTGCGGCTCTGAGAGCCGATATGAGAGGAGATCAAATAAATAGCCGATTCTAGCATATTCATGAGAATAAATTGGTTAAAGCTCATTGAGTTGTATAAGAAGAATCAATTATCATTCAAGATAAATGTCATTATTTGAGAAGATATTAATCAATGGCAATAAGATGTCATCAATGATTGGTTTATGCTGAGCCAATGATTACAAGCAACCAAACTCCTTTTATATAAAGAAACAATTTGACATCATTTAACCATTTAATAAAGATAAATCTAATGAACATGTTAGATCTCATCTGTCACTATGACCAGTGGGGCATGAGGTAGAATCATGCAGGCCGTAGAAATAACAATAGACTCAACGATCCTAACTCATTACTAATATAAGTGGGGCATGAGGCTGAATCATGCAGACCATAATATAGTAATAAGATCATGGGGCTAACATATCTTTCAACCTATCTTTACTTCAACGGTCTTGTGATGCGAACTGTTCGTGAAAGCACTCGATATCGGCTAAAACAACCGATTCAGGCATAGCGCACAGTTAAAGTCATGACTTATCAGGAATAGATCTATCAAATAACGATCCCTACTCCATAGTGCTAATAGTGGGGTGTGAGGCAGAATCACACAGGCCATGATAACAGGCCATGGAACGGTTCTCGCTAGCCAACAAATCTACTCAAGACGCAACATGCCTTAACCGCACGCTATGCACGATCAAGATTGAAGTAAAATAGCTGATAAAACGTAACTCATCATTTAAGTTATAGATTAGATCAGTTTTAGATTAACAAATGATGGGCTAAATAAGATATAAGGCTATTTTAGATCAATCTCAATTGGGCAGAGTGATATTGCTGTAATTTAGATAAACAATGAAAGCAATATTGGTAACTTAATGAATCTACCAAAGACTGCCATTCTAAGGTAGAGCCGATAACTTAACCTTGATCTAGTTCATGCAGTGGGGGTCGACCGGATCAATGCAGCTATACTTGAACTAGGCAAGAATCGATAACTAACTTATACTAGAGTCGTAGTGGAGGTCTACCTGATCGATGTAGCCGTACAAACATAGGTATAAGCCATGACGGTACTTACAACAAGTAGTGGAGGTCGACCGGATCGATTCAACCTCACTGAGATCTACTCTACTCCTACTCCTAAGGGGTGGCGGGAGCCGAAAAAGTAAATAACTTGTGTATTGGATTGATTGTTGTCCTTTACAATAGCCGAAGTTTGATATTTATACCCAAAGTCTAAACATGAATTCTACTTGAGCTCGATTTGTTACAATCTTTTGCACGAATGAAAACATTCCTAATATAAGATAACATGGACTCTAATCTTTCCCTTCTTGCAGAGTCCGATATATAGTTTACTAGCGCTAACCATAGTTTATCAGTTGACGTCATCTCAAGAGATCCGATTCTAGAGTCGTATCTAAATCAGCTGACATCGGTCCTTATTTGATCGATTCCTTGATTGGTACAATCTTGGAAGCCTACGAGTTCCCATGTTTTTTCCCAAATTTTGGTGTAAATAGTTATATGAGATACACCTCCTACTTGGATGGCTTACATCTCCTTGGCCGGGAGCCAATTACTGATATTTAGTTTAACTATTGCATGTTGTCCTGGGTAGGGTGATTCCTAGAAGCAAGTAACCTAATTCATTTGCTATGGGATGAGATCCTAACAGCAAACAATCGTTATAAGGGTTCCTTGAATAAGTGACTTCGAGCACTTAACATCATGAAAGGGTCTAACATGATTCTAATCATAGCGACTATGTTGATCAGTTTTTACTCGGCTACTCAGTCTTATGCGCCTTTCTAAAGGACTCCACATGGCAAACTTACTACCTAAGCAGACTACAATCTTACTCAAAAGATTACCAAGCCTAAAAGATGCTAACTTTGCATAGACAAGTTAGCTAGAATAAATTGTCTTTGGTGTTTACGTACCCTAACAAGACGCATTACTTACAGGCTAAGTTTCTCATTCAGCTAACAGCCTATGCAAGCAAAAGAATAATGCTTCTTACAATGTACCTACCCGGCACACATGCTTAACAAGTTTTTTCAAACTTACACAACCTATTCGTCTGGCTTCTCCATCCTAAGGTCTAATTCATCTATTATGGTGGTTGCAAGTATGTCAAGTTCATCCTCAGCTCTTTCTACAATAGCAAGGTGGCCTTCATCATCATAGTCTGTGGTTACCTGATCGAGATCCATAGCCGGGTATAGCACTTGGAGCATACCGAGTACATTCTAGACATAGACTTTGGTGGCTCCACATACATAGCTCTCCAAGCATTGGGGATGTCTTTCACTATATCCACACACCTCTTTTCACTGTCATGTTGCCTACGAAAGAAGAGGGTGAGTGGCTTCATAGCTTCCTAGAGCGTGTTCCACTCCGACTGTGCCCTCTCCAGCTAGGCCTTCATGTTAGTTACTGACTTTAGAGCCTACATCAGATCACGATCAGCTCCCTACTTTATCAGCTTAGCTCAAGTGAGTTCTTCACTCGCTCATTTAGTTACCTCTTTGGTTTAATTGTGCTTGGCTCTCAGAGCTTCATTTAGCTCCTTCACCTCACCCTCCAACCGCTGAGTCCTGATTTGCTCTTCTACAAAAAGGACCATACGTGATCATTATCATGATCATTGACTACTACATGTTAGAAATTGTAGGGAAGTCATATAGTTCTCTTACCTTTCAGCTTGGTATCAAAGAGCTCAACCTTCTTTGTTATCTTCAACAAAGAATCAAAGGCAGAATTCTTTCCAGTCTCAATGGCCGCCTTTTGGCGCTCAGCCTCACCAATTTGAGCCCAAAGGATGTAGTGAGTCTTTTTATGTTGTTTTTGGATGGAAATCCACTCGACCTCCTTCTCTAGTGAGCTCCGCCTAGGCTTCCTGGACCCTGATAAAGGCCTTCAGCTTCGTACCCTGAGCATACGACTGTTCTAGAGATGAGAACCTAAAAATTATGAACACATTAGAAGCAACAAAGTACAAGACTTACCCTTAGCTGTCCATCAAAGGCAGAAGCCTAGTTCAGCAGCCCGAACCAAGACCTCATCAACCTAGCAAACTCCACACTATATGCTTGGAGCTAGGTACTCGGTCTGGTAACTAGGACGACATCATCCTCCTTCTCTTGCTGGGCGCTTATCGTCGGCACATCTTGGGAAGGAGCACCCAGTGCAGCGGTGCTTGGGTCAGCCCTCGTGCTCCGAACATCTTCATTAGTAGTAGCCTCCACAGGCTTCGGCCCCAGTGGCTGGTGCGCTTCACCCACTTCAGTCACTGCCACCTGTGGCTATGGCACCTCCACACCCTCTATAGTACTCGACTATGCACATTGCTCTACCTCACCATCAATAGACATTGGACCCTATGCCCATGGCATTTTAGTGGACCTAGGTGGAGACACAGGCCTGCTTGCCTAGCCTTTTTCCACTCGGTCACCATCAGTACGCCTAGGTACTTAGTGTCTTTTTTACCCTGGTATAAGTAGCAATCAAGTGATGTCCTGGGAATCAAGTAACATACAGAGGAAATTTCGACACTTAGCACTAGATCTCTTCTTCAGCGTGGGCTTCCCTAGTGATATACAACTAAATGATCCACCTAGCTCTAGGCTTGATATAGATGCTGACAACACTAAGTCCTCCTGATGGCTCACAATGCTAGCATCCTATCCATGTGTGATCCTATCACCCTGAGTTAGCACCCGGGTGCTCAATAGGTCTGGTGGTGGCATCCTGCCAAGAGCAAATAAACGTCACCAAGTATACCTATGTTAGAATTTAGTAACAATATTTTACTCAGAAAGAATACTTAATATCTAACAGAAAATGAGGTGTCTTCCTCCTCCTCTTCCTGCTGTTCCTCCATAGTGTCATGTGTAGTAGCTGTTCAAGAATTGGATTTATCACAAGGTAAAATTTAGACTACATGGAGATAGTTCAGACATCTTTTACCTAGTCTCAGTGTGTAGGTTCGATGGGGCCTCTTGGGCACTGCCCCGCTCCCAGCGGCAACATCGGCCTCCAATGACCATTTTTGCCAGCGGCTCCCTGCCTAGCACTTGGGTTTGCCTGCTCCCATTTTTCTCCCCCCAGCCCACTCCCTCCATTCCATAGGCCCAATCGTTGAAGGCATGTGCACGCTCCTCCTCCTTCTTGGGCCAGCCCAGTTGAAAGCCGTGCCTCCTTCCCACTACAGTCGCTGCTAGGTCAGGCCCGCTGTCAGCAGGGCATCTTCAACCTCTCATGCTCGACATGGACTCCGCTACTGCCGAGAGCCCTATGCTGCCACGACACCACCTTGCCATGCCACCCACGTCGCTCTACCCCTATAAAAGCTGGAGACTCTACGTAGCATCGCCCCCACATAGCTCTAGTGCAAGTCACCACCTCCACCAGAGCTCGTAGCGCCGTTGCCACTGTGAAAACTAGCACCACCGTCTGCCGTTGCCCCGCCAAGCCATGCATCATCTTCGTGCCTCTGTCCGTCGGTGTATAGGCTGTGCGTTATTGTGCCTGTTGGAAGGGGAGCTCTACATTCAAAGGGCACAGAAACCTAGCAGCCCTAGCTTGTTAGACAAACCTTTGAAAGGCTTCATAGTGAACCCTACCTACCTTGCCTGGTAGTGGGTTAAGAGGCTTGCGATCTTGGGTGAAAGGGTAAATCATGACTCACAGTAAAAGTGTACAACCTCGGCAGAGTGTAAAACTGTTATAATAGCCATGCTCACGGTCACGAGCGGCCTTGGAACATTTACGGAATAGATGATAAACACTGATGGTGCTGATGATAAAGATGCTCACTAAGTGATTACTGTTTATGCTATTCATTATTCATGTTTACCTGATCATGTGTTTATATGGGCTTGTGAATAAACTTGTTGCCACCCAATTGCTAAAAGATGACTCATTAAAAGCTAATCACAGTTAAACCAGTATCAGCCTTTTGAGCCTCATGAACCCCATGTTATATTTGTTGAGTATGACATGTATTTACGCTTGCTTTATTTTTTAAATCTTTGGAAAAATCCTGGATGGGTACCTGATGGCTAGTCTGGAGGAGTTAGGCTTGTGATCAACCAGTTAGTTATCCCTGTGGATTAGACTCTTCACCCGAAGATCAGAGTTGTCTTTTTGCTATTTGCTATCTAAGGTTATTTATCATATCCTTTATACTAAGTACGTTATATATTAAGCATTGTATTTTGATATTACACTTATTTGTAGCTATATGTGAGATTTGACTTCCTAGGCTCACATATGGTGCGTATCTGGTTTTGTTCTTAAAATCAGGTGCTACAATGTGGTATTAGAGCAATGCTGACTGTAGGACGTAAGCCTAGTTAGAACTGAATGTTTTAGCATGCTCTCATCTCTGCTTAGTTCTTGCTTTCTCTCCAACCTTATTATTTGCTAAAAGTTATGCTCACTTCGGCCTCTGTTTTGTTATGAAAATCTTGTCTCTATTCTGAATCCTCTCTCTTCGTCTAAATAGATGGGTCGTAATGAGGAGACCACCAGCATCAAAGGCCAGGAGGTCTAGGCTATGTTGTCCTTGATTTCATTCGACAAGGAGAAGCTTTTAGCTATGCAACAATAAGTATTAGAAGGAATGACTCAACATGGGAGTTCACAACAGTGCTTGCCACAGGGTGAAACCAACATACCAAAGGGACCAGTGAAGAGACAAGTGGCAGAAGCTTGGAAGAAAATGAAGTCTAATGAAGGTGCTGGTAGTAATATGCTTGGAAGTCAGTATCAATGTCATTGTTGTGAACATTATGGTTTTCTATGTCTTTGAAACAAGCCAGTTAAGAAGGAAGTCAAGGTGAACCTGAGTTGTGAGGCCAATGTGGATAAGAAGAGGAAGGCAAATGTAACACCCTCGGTGTTACACTGTACAGTCTTTTGCTAAAACACTGCATGAGCATCATATTTGTGTGTAAATGTGTGTAATATAGGTTGTAAAGCAATGTACGTAACTTTAAACGTTCATTGGAAATGCAAAATGAATGTTATATTTCATGTTGCGTTACATCACTTAGGGTTCTAAACTAATTTTTATTGAGCAAGAATACTATAGAATGCATATGCGGGACTTTAATAAAGTTGTAGTACAAACTTCATAGGTGATGATGAAATACCTACGATCGAGAAAGGAATTCACTAGCTAGCGTATCGAATAGCTTGGAAATCAAATTCGACGCGAATCCGATTGAGACTTGGTCGAATTTCCTAAGTCAGAAAACGCTTTGACGAAGCTAAGTTCGACAATTTTTGTAGGAGATTTGGGTTAAGTAATGGTGTGGTATTAGGGCTTGTTCCAATAGTTTAACATACCCTCTTGAGTATAGAAAAACTGGTTTGGCATTTGAATCATCGAGTTTGATTTTTGGAATGCTTTAAAAGTCATGCGCATGATGTTTCTAGCCAGTTTCATCGCGTGGACGCGGTCACCACTGCCCTATGCCATTGTCGATGCACCAGCCATGCATGTGCGTGCCTAGCCATGCTTGGCTGGCCATGGTGGCTGGCTGCTCGGGGCGTGCGGCTGCTCCTCCCACTATCACGGCATGCGCTCCTGTCAACGTCGCTACTAGTGCCCTTGGGCCACCCACGTCATGTTGTTGCTAGCCCTGCTCTGCCGGTCGCTATCGCTATCCGCTCAGGTGTAGTGACATCCCTAGGCTATGATCGTCGTCACCAGCATGTGCATGTGCCCCTACATCACGTTATCACCTCGCATGCACTCACATCACTGCGTCGTGTCGTCGCTGCCACTGCTGCGCATGCCCGCTACGCTGTCACATGTCCTGGCCGCTGTTGTCTTGCAAGTCATGGCGCTACGGTCGCACGTCGTTGTGCTGGACTCATACGCGCACATGGAGCCATCTTCCATCGCACCATGTCCTCTCCAATTTGGTGGCTGTGCCACGCCATGCTCCCCGTCATGTCGCCTTGAATGGTGTCGCACCAGTCGACTGAGCCGCGCCAAGGCCAAACCACAGAGCCTAGCCCCATCCTCGTAATTGCGCACGTTTGGAGCTTGATTTGGAGTCTAGCGTCGCACCAAGCCTACCACTGGTGTAGCCGTACGATGTTGGGGTGTCAATTTGAGTTTTCCTCCATCGTGGGCCACCATAAGACCGAGCTGAGTCATCCATCTAATTGGCCTTGCATAGTCCACCTCCGTTCAATTAACCATGAATGCAACTAGCTCTAGTAGTTAGCTCACAATTGGAGTCGTCCCAATGAGCCGTCATCCTCTATTGAGGTACTGCAGAGCATTTTCCCCATGACGGTCTGCCATGGCCATCGAGGCGGGTGCTCGGCCAGGGCATCGTTCCATGCCCCTTTGTCTCAATTGAGCAGTGCATTTGTGTCTCCTTGACTTGGTTGCCCCTCCTAGGTAATAGTGTCACTAGGGGTGCAGCGAGTCACCGAGAACACCATCGTCATGCTTGCCGTGAATTAGAGCAACCCCACGCATGTGGCCGACTGCCTTGCCGTGCCTCGTGACTTCATCCAGGACATCCTACATGTCTCTAGTGAGGCCCTCCTGCTCTTTAGGTAGATGGTTGAGTCAGTTAGGGCCAAGGCTCACTGGAGCGCGTGGCCACCACCGACGGACGTAGTGTAGCTGCCGTGTCCATGGCCGGCTTGTTTGGAAGTAGAACGGGTATGTCTAGGACCTCTAGAATGTTATAAATACTCTAGGCATGGATTCTAGGTAGTGATGGTAGCGCTAGGCTAGACGTTTTCATCGGTGTCTATGTCACCATGGCCAAACCCTACCGTGGTGCATGGCCATGCCTCTGTGCGGCACCATTCGTGGTGTTTTGTACCTCTATCGACTATGCTTGCGATGAAGAGTGTCATGGTGGTGAGGTTTGCTACCAAGGAGGTCCATGCTCACTGGTGTTTGACCGGAGATGCCATGGCCTCTGTTAAGTTCCGGCCAGGGACCTTGAAAAAAATGGGAATTTGAGTTAAAGCAGGGTGCTTGATGCAAAGGCCATGACTTAGTTAAATAGTGTTGAGTTAGCTTCATGAATAGGAAAGAGAATAGGGGCTCTTTAGCAAAAGAGCCAGCTCATGCGTGGGCTCCACTATGGGCCGTGTAGCGTGGGCCACGCTAGTGGGTCGTGTTTGTGCGCGCTGCATGAGCGTGGGCTAAGCCATGTGGGCCATGCTGGTGTGCTGCGCGTGCATGGGAGTGGGCTGTGCCACTCGCTCGCGGGCCACGCGGTGGAATTCGGTTTTTCAATTCCCAGTGAATTAGTAAAGGTTTATTCAATTTGGTTTTGAGCTGAACTTTGAAAAATGATAGTAAATGTTGTAAGTATCCATAAATAGTGAAACAAAATTTGTTAGGTTCACAAAAATGCTATCTATCTGTTGATATAGTTAGTTTACAGTTATCTATGGTAATGATAGATTCATAAATTCAATTTAGAAAGCTTAGTATTAGTTAGCTTAATATTTATAGGAATTTTTGTGGCAAATCGGTGACAGCTTTAGCCATGAAATTTTTATAGTAGGCCCATTAGATTATTATATGTTCACTGTAATTTTTGTAGCCTTAGAGTAGGTTGATAATAGTACTCCTTGTTTAATCATATATAGAGTAAATCGATATTAAGAATAGGGATTCCTTTAGTTGCTAAGTTAATACATGAAATTTTGCATACCTGTTTAGTGGGAATGATAGGTAATGTAGCGTCTTAGTCATAGAGCTAGTTCAGTGGCTTGACAGATGTATTTTTATTTTAAAAGTTGTTGTTGCCATATTACTAAGTGTTGCATCATCATTTCACGCATGTAGATCAAAAAGTTGGTTAAGTTCGTGCCTGTGGACGAACATGACTATGAGGATATTATTGAGGAGTATGAGGAGGAGGTTCTCGTATAGGAGGAACCCCTAGAGTTTTTCGTTGCTGACTGTGTTGACCCATCACCTGCCCAAGGCAAGCCCCGGTGCATAACCCTTATTTTTGAATGATCACTGAATATATATATATATATATATATATATATATATATATATATATATATATATATATATATGCCTTTATGTTATAGGCATTTTATGGGAAGTACATGCATAAATATATCTACCTATGAGTCCTACTAGTATAGGTCGAGTAGTTGCTATGCTCAGGATTTCAGTAGCATGAGTAACCTGCTGTTACTCACAATAGGTGATAATTATGATCACTCATGATAAAATGGTGGAAAGGAAAAATGGTGATCGGGCAGGGATATGGTTTGGGTATTGGTGGGTGTAAGAGGTTGTGTCCTACGGCCAACAGGGCATAGCTTGGTTACACTTTTTCCCTGTCTGTGTCAGTTAAGGACCGGTCGTTGCATTGGACGCTAGGCAAGTCATAGACTTATTACCTCGAGCACATACTTAGGTATGGGCATAGGGAAGACTTGTTGCTCTCTTGTCATGGGTTTCAGCTGTTTCTGGATCGACTGATTGAAGGCAGGGATGGTGGAGGTCCTTGCACTGCACTAAGTTCGAGACTCAGGAGCGGGGGCTTGGAGTCCAAGTTTGGATGGGGACCTAGACCCCAAGACATGAGGGTGATGGGTTGGTCTTACTTGTGCCTGGGGTACAAGCGGGGCATGTGTTTTTGGGGTACCCAGCTAGGCACATTGATTCGTGACTCACCAGGCAATCCGGTATGGCTTGTCTAAACTCTAGCACCGTAGTAAGAACTAAAAGATGAAAGGTGATGAAATGGAACTGTTTGCTCAACTCTTGCTTGAAAGTAGAATAGGTGCTTACATAGAATGGATAAATAATAAATTAATCATGACTGCTAATAATAACATAAATAAGGATTCACTACTAGAATTGCTTTCTGCAAAAAAGAAAACCAGCAAACCATAAAGCTTATCATATCCCTTGGAGTCGGAAAATTATTCCCACTAGTTGGATAAGTCTTGCGAGTACATTGTATACTCAGGGTTTATTTACCCCTATTGCAAGTACTGCTTGAGATGTAGCCATTATGTGAAGGATTCTTCTGGTGGGCATAGACGGATCCTTGCTTATTATCGATAGATGTTTACTTGAGGTTTAGTTTCATTCTACTGTTTAATATTCTGCACTCTGACTTTAGTACTATAATAATATATTTTTGAGAACTCTAGATGTATGAAATGGATTAAGTATTATAACTCGTTCTCATTATTGGATCCTTGGGAAAAAAACGTGGACTCTTTGGGCTCTCCCTTGGGGTGTGCCCGATGGAATCCGCCCGCTGTAGCTTGCTTTAGGGTGCTTAGTGTCTAGTGGAAGACGAGCGCCTTCGTAAGTGCATTATTTTGGGCGGTTCTACCACAACAAACTCACTAGATCCAGTATTGAGAAGTGACCAACATTTGAGTTCTACTACTGTCACAGAACTGACCAATTTATAAGAGCACAAGTACAAAAACAATCATCGAAACGATCAAATTCTCACACTTGAGCCCATATAAACCCAGTAGTCAACTAAAACCATGAAGGATTTCAAACCAACTTGCATACAACCAAGATCACAGTAATTCAACATAACATATCGTACGTTACAACATTTCACAGATGGTTTGCAAATAGGTTACAACACCTCAGAGTCATCGTTATTACAAAACAGGTCTTGTAAAGTATGCGGAAGCAAATAGTTTAACTTACACACTTGAGTTCAAATACAAATACTGGTTTGCTGATCACAACCCGCAAAAGCATTCGGATAAGGGAACAGAGATCATGCCCATGATCTAGTCTTCATCACCCGCTGGGTGGAGACAATACTTACAGAAGCCCTGATATAGGAGGTCATCTACAACAAGAGGGAATAAACCCTAAGTACGAGAATGTACTTAGCTAGACTTACCCGTCAGAAACCAAAACAAATGACACCAAGGATCATGCATAGCTTAATTTAGTGGATCTAGCTAACACTCTCTTTTTGCGGAAAAGCATAAGTAATAATGATCAACGCTTAACTTGAACTAGCAGTGACTTTTAGCCATTAACCTATCATCTATATTAGCACCTGTACTAAGCAATCATTTGATTAAGATGCAAACATTAATAACCATAGCAGGTATAAATCATGGCAACATTATCATCATCATCCATTTAACCATATCGTTAAATTAATTGAATCTACGTTGCCGCTGCTCAATCAAGTTCTCACTATCCGGGAGAGATGGCAATTCAAATCGATTCCTATCCAGCTGGAGGGGTATTCCTAAACATAAACCCTGCTTCCCCCATCAGGGTCACAAACAAGTCACCTTTGACATAATTCAGGAGTCGCAAGTCCGAATAGATCGGTATTCTCAGAGAACCACTCTGCCAAGGTTGCTCGGGACTCTAACCCGCCTTGGACTTATGCCAATGGCTCTCTACACATCCCTACTACCTCCAGAATGCATGCCACTGCTCATGTTCCTGGCCTGAGTCGAGCTACTAGGCTTCACGGTTGGAACAACTTATCCGGCTAGCTAAGTGTTAGGCTGCGTTCAACATGACATGAGGACGTACAACGTATCGGTCCTTAAACGACACAGATGGAGTCACTATGTCCAACCCCGCACAAGACTCCGCCCGGTCTTAATTCATTATTAACATGGTTCTTTTCCACGATAGCAAATATAGCCAACCGTGATCCACCTCATTCTAAAGCTCACAGGTGACAGAAAATCACCTGACTTCTACCACACTAAGCATGGCTAAGCATTTAACCCATTCCTGAACTTAAATAGGATTCCAGTGCGATATCTGGACAAGGATGGATATATAATGCAACAATTGGTTCCAACCAATTCCTATACTTAATGCATCATCAACGAATAAAAGATACTCAATGTATTTGTAAAAACATGGGAGACTTAATATGCTCTGGGGCTTGCCTTTCAGGAAAGAGGAAGGATGGTGGTCAGGGCACTCGGGCAACTCCTCCTCGGCGGCTGCTTCGTCGATTTCCTACACCTCGGGCTCCTCCTCCTGGCTCGCTCCCTCGAACTCCAGCAGCGTCATTCCCTCTGGCACACCTATTGCATGAATGCACAAGATAAATATCATGGATGCACATGAACGAAGTTAGGGATGCTCGGGGAATGCACATGCTTACTGCAGTCCTCATTTTCTGACTTAGGCTCTATTCAAATCACTTTAACTTACCAAGTTTATACAATCTAATGTACAATTGCTCATCTTTAGTTAAGGACCTAGCACCAGCACCTAAGCATGTTCTCAAGTTAGGCTAGCACCTAAACAATCAACAAGAACATTGCAACAAAGCATGCACACAAACATTCATATTTCAGCGAAACAGAGACTATACAGCGGTACGATAAACTGACCATAACTGAAGATCTACAATTCCAAATGACATGCAACAAGACAATTTGGAAATATTATAAAATCACCTACAATTCATTTTTAGACCTCAAGGCATGATTCCAATCTTTACTAGGTCGAATTTACAGAATTACATGATCAGGTCCAAACAAGACAGAGAACAAGCAACTCTGTGATCCAACTTTGAACGACTGTAACTCTTAAACTACTAGGCCAAATGCCATCAAATTTTGACAAGAGGTAGATACATAAGTTATCTACAACTTTTGTATTAACCACATTCCCAGCAAACCAAAATATCATGGGAAACTTTGCAAAGTCCCCAGAACTGTCCCGAAAGACACAATGCAGAAAAATAATTATTAACTTATGTTGCAAACACATAATTGGACAAAACTAACTTTACTCACTCATCACACATGTCACAAGAACACCAAAAAGTAAGGTGTTCACCATCAATTCATTTCTTTTAATGCCTTTCTTAATTTATTTAATTAATTAAGGGAAATGACAAACATATATGAGAACTACACCATTTAATCTACAAAAATTATAGTAGGTACCACATGCTCCAAGTAGACCACTATAAAAAGTTCACATCATTTGAGCAAGTATAACATCCTACACAAAAATGATAAGACATAATGGCTTAAAATGACATAATTAGGAAACCCTAGTGAAAAGTGTCAAGCAACATATTTTATATTTTTTCTAGCATCCTTAAGGTACTAGGATACTCCCCACAAAATTTCATGGTCATTGGATTCCTAGATAAATTACTAAAATTCACACAAAGATCATTCAATGATAAAAGGAAAATCTATAACTCAAAAACCATACATGCAATGATTCTCAAATTTTTACCAGAGCTTCTACTAAGCAAGAGTAGCTCATCAACAAAATTTCATAGTTTTTGGAGCACAGAAACTCCAGATATAATTTAAACAAGTTTGCATGCATTTAAAAACACATTTCAAGTTCCTATTTAATTCATCCAATATTTCCACTACAAGTGTTCATGTTATATTTTTACTAAATACTACACTTCACCATGATCCTAACAAAATTGGAACCACCCAATTTGGATCTATAAAACTAGAGATACAAATTTTAAAAAACAACATTCAAAACTGGAAATATTTGAACTAGCTTCTAATACACATTCACTGACAAGCAGGGCCCTCGGGTCAGATGACTCCACAGGTCAGCGAGAGGAAAACAGGGGAGGCGGCTGCGACGGGCACGGCAGCGGCGAAGCTCGCCGACGGCGGCTTCACCGGCGACGAGGAGGGTACCTCCATGCTCGCCATGATCTCTCGCGTCGATTGACCTACTAACCCTAAGCTCTAGCGGACTCTAGGTAGGGAGGCCATGGCGCACGGTGGCTCGGCGAAGCTCTGGTGGCTGTGCTAGCGACGGTGAGCCTCCATTGTCTCTTCCGAGCTTGGTACGAGCTTCACGAGATCACAATGGAGCTAGCAAGGATGGAAAGGGAGGATGAGAGGGACCCTAGCTATCCCGACCACGGTGGCCTCGAACTCCAGCGAGGTCGTGCACATGGCGGTGGCGGCGGAAGTGACAAATGTGCCCTCACCTCGACTCGATAGGCTTAGCTAAGAGGTGGAGGAGGTAGAGGAGGAACGGCGGAGCTTTGGATAGGAGTTTATATTGAGTGGAGACGCGATGACAATGGTGCGTGAGCTCGGTGTCAATGGCGGAGAGCTACGCTGCTGCTTCGGCGCTGCGGCGAGCGAGTGGAGGCGAAGGAGGAGACGAAATGAGACGCTGGGAAACACGGGCAGACACCGGGGCCTATGTTGGCGCGCGGCTGCCCGATGTGGCCAGCGCGGTCAGACGGTCGGCGACACACGGCGTACACGCGGTGGCGACACTCTAAATACGGTCGGGTCACTGTAGCTTCGTTTCAGTGAAACCAAGGGAGCCTGACAGCGAGATTTGATTGGCTTCCAACTCCCAAATGGTGGCTAGTTAGCAAAATCAGCTTGAAGCAAAAATGTAGAGCTATGATAGGGCTACAACAATGTTTTAGAATTTATTAGCTAATTCTCAAAGAATCATGAGTTACATCAAGCCAAAGTCAGCTCCTTCAAACTGTAATTGCAATCCATACTTAGAATTTTTTTCTAAGTGTTGAATCAGCCCTCAACACTGACTTGTAGGCCCTTTTTGAGCATGTTCTACACATTTTCATGAGTTGGTCATAAAATAACTTTTGTTCCTTAGATAATTTGCTACAACTTTGCTTTAGGTTGCTCAGACATGCAAACACTCTAAGTTGTACTTTTTAAACAGTCAAACAAAAGAGTCCTAAGGTCAATACAAGTCAAACCATCACTTGAAAGCATAATTAGACAATATGGTCAACATGAACAATGTTCCTAATGACATTCTAAGTGTAGCTAAATTGTTTAAAAGGATAATTAGCCACACCACACATTGATCACAGCAAATCAATCATCACAAGCATTGAAACAAGGAAGAACAAGTGAAATGTTGCCTTTATTTCAAAGCCATGTTTCACATGTTTCATGATTTTGTTGCATAGTACTAACTAACCATGTTTCACTAAAGTGAGTTGCACATGTTGCACTTGAGGGTTGCATACTATTCATTTCATAAAACACACACATGAAATATAACAATATGTTGCAATGTTTCACAAGCATATTTCATGCAATATAAGCTCATGAATGGATGAATGATGCTCATGTTTATGAAATGCAAGTGCAAATGTGGAAGCCAAACACCTGGGGTGTTACAACGACATTGTCACATCCAACTCTAATCCCTGGTCGGATAAATTTAGTCTTTAAAGAGTTAGAGGCTTCTCAAGCTAAGACTACTCCACATGAGGTATGCATAGATGGGTGGAGAATCACCTATAAGGAGTTTCAACCCCCAAAGATCAAGCGAGCTAGAAAGCGGTCTAGTCAAACAAAGATGAACCTTTAGAGTCAGCAAGCTGACAACACACTAAGCAATAATTCGATGGAGTATGACATCACTAAAGATCCTGCCAGGAGAAAGTGTTATCATTGCCAACAGGAAGGACATTATGTTAAATTTTGCCCATAGAAGAATCAATAATTGTACCATGGAAGTGGCCAGAGTCAGATCACTACAAGGTTGCTACCAGAAAGTGTTAGTGATACCCAACCTGAAAGAATCAATTGGTGAGATTGATGAATGAAGAAGTCATGCTAGACTATCTAAGATCAACAAAGATGAAGATGTGTTGTTCTCACTGTCATGCAAGGGATGCTACCCTAGATGCCCTCGTAGCCACATCTTAGTTAAGTTATAAGAGTTTATGTCCTTTATGTAATGAAAACGATAGTATCATAAGTTGAGTCAATGATTGAGTTGTGCACCTTTATTGCCTTATTGAATTGTCATGTTGTTCCCACAATTTCATTTAGTTTATAGGCCTAAGGTGTAAGGATTAATGGAATAAATAGTTGTGTTATGGTTTTCTTCTATTTTCCCTATCCTGTGTTTTTAGAGTAGTCTGCCCTCTTCGGCTTATGTCTTTGATTTTGTATGATCAGAAATCATGAAAAAATTCTGGACAATAGTACACTTCAATATCTTTCTTTGACCACAAGAATCACCTAATAGCTATTTTGGTTATGGAGTAATGAAAATCACAAGACGATGCACCTGTGCTGTCTAAAATCTGGAGTAGTCTCTATTGTGCACTATTTTTGACAATCTAAACTATAGAATTTGGAAAAGCATTATATAAGGAGGTTGTGGAGGATTCGATAAGCTTTCCAATGGTATAAGCTACAACTTCATTGCATTAACAGAATGAGAGTTATGGCTGTTTTACTGCACTGCTGTTTTTCATCCCATGAGGAATTTCAGATTTCTTGTTCTTGCCCATACACAAGAGTCTCATTGGGATGTCAGAATGTCTTGATACTAGTTAGCCCATCTAGAATGAGGTGCAAGTTACCCTTTTGTGTCCCTTAGTTGATTTTCTTAAGGGGGGTAGCCAAGTTGAAGAAGTTGCAAGATGAGGTTTCATACGTTCTAGTTATTCATTTGGAAGCATCGATTGTCTCTGTGATGGTTGCTACCATGAGAAGGTGCTTGTTGTGTCTGGCCAACTCTAGGGCATAGTGCAAGACTGGCGGGAGTCTTACCAGTATGGACATCCCAACAATGTTGTATAGATCACCTGGAAGGAGTTTAGCCAGAGCTTTAGGTCCTACCATATTCTGTTAGGTGTTGTAGAACTTAAGCAAGATGAGTTCAACTTGAAGCAAGGATCTAGGACTATGTGTGAGGATCATGACATATTCACTCAATTGTCACGCAATGCTCCAAGAGAGGTAGATAGTGATGCTAAGAAGCAAAAACACTTTTCAAAGGACTGAATGATGGTTTCCAACTATAGCTCATGACCGTGGTGTATGCTGACTATCAAACGTGGGTGGACAGAGCAAATGTAATTGAGAACAAGCGTCGAGAGATGAAAGAGAAGAAGAGAAAGCTTGATGTTTAGCACCAGTTAAGAAACACTCATCTTTGTTTTGCTACACAAGCAGAATATCCGTCATGCCCTATGAATCTACTTGGAAGTACAGATCAGGATCAGTATCATTAACTTAATGATGAAGTGTAGCATTTTTGCTCTCAAGAGCCATGTCTGTCATCTCCTACTATCACCTTGATGAAGACAAATACTTCTACTAGTGAGGAAGATTATGATTGTGGTGAAATTAGACACTATAAGAATGATTGTCTTGAGAAGCTTGCTGAGAGTAATCAAAGCTAGGATTAATAGCAGCAGGAGCCAGAATAGAATATCCATAAGGAGCAGGTGCAAGACAATAAGTTAAAGCGAAACTACATTCAAGGCAGGTTGAACAATGAGGATCTGATTACCGCCCATGGAGCTAAGGAGGTCATTTATGGTTTGATTGCAGTAAGCTCGGCCACTGCTATGGTGTTGTTTGACCCTAGTGCATCACATTCATTTATCTCTAGTGCGTACGCAGAAGATCATAAGATAACTATGCTTCCAATGAGGAAACCCCTGATAGATTACTCTCAAGGCGGAGATCAATAAGATAGACAACCACACCTATGCAAACTGAGGTTCAAGAGAGGTTTATCCAAGATCATCAAGATATGAGTAGAGCTACTGGAGAAGCTTTTAAGTTAGTTTGGATCAAGAAACCTCAGGTAAGTGTTTGAAGGAGTAAAAAAAACTAGAGTAAAACCTAAGTATTAGCTTTGCTAGATCTAGACAAGAGCTTTATATTCACTAGGATGCACCCTGTCAAAGTGTGGGGTGTGTCCTTATAGAAGAATAATGGCTTGTTCATTAAGTCAACTAAGGATGTGTGAGTTGAACTACCTAACATGTTATCTAGAGTTATCCATTGTGAAGCATTGAAGTATTGTCTATTTGGAAGTAAAAGTGACATATAGGAGGATCATAAGAATCTAAGGAACATCTTCACAAAGTTGGTTTTGAAAATATGACATCACCATTGGAATGAAATTGATTATGACTTGGGAAAGTGCTATCACTTCGAGGAGCAAAGTCATGGCCAATGCCCTTCGCAATGGAGAATTGTGCTAAGAAGGTTCGGATGACACCAAGAACTAAGAATTGTATTCCAAGTTTGAGCCACTTAACTAGAATCATTAATGTTTTGAAGATTGGTGATAGAATCTACTATGGACCAAGAGATTCGTAAGGCTCTGTTGGAAGATGAATATTTTAAGAAAGATAATTGATAGTATGTACTAAAAAGGAAAGGTGGTCTAGTGATTGGAGTTACCTGAGTATCATTTGGAGTACCTGTCAAAATCTTAGAATCAATTTGGCAAGCTACTTGGAGTAAGATTAACAGGTATGCAAAGTAAAGTGGAATCCTTATCAAGAAGATGGAACTACACGAGGAAGTAAAGAATAATCTAAAGACAAAGTATCCCTACCTCCTAGTTGATGCCTTCTAAATCTCGAGGACGAGATTCATCTTAAGGGGGTAGAATTGTAACACCCTAAAAATTGCTCTTTTTGAAAAATATATAAATTGATTTAATTTTGTATTTTGTGCTCATGAAATATAGGAAAAAGAATATTTTTCATTATATTAAAATACATCATAAGGAGTAGCAACTTGGATGTGCATACATGTCGGTGCATTTGATATATTTGGTTGAGTGGTTTTGATTAAAATTCAAAATGGTTTAAATTGCTTTAGGAAATGAGTTTGAAAATAGCTTTGAAGCAAAAGAAAAGAAAATTAGAAAATAAAAGAATTTAAAAGTTGTAAAGTTTATTTTTGAAAGCCTACCAAAATTGTCCATTTTCATTTGAATTGAAAAGTATATCTAAAATAATATTTGAATTTGGTTTTGGTTCAAGGTTCAAATGAATTCAGAACCTATTTGAAAAAGTATCAGGAAAAAACAATTTGGGAAAAAGAAAAGAGTAAACCCTCTCCGCTTTTGGCCCAACCTGGCCTGCTCCTATTTTTCTCCCCTACAGCTCACTCTCTCTGATCCACAGGACCAATCACCGAAGGCCTACACGCGCTCCTCCTTCTTGGACCGGCCCAGTTGAAAGCCATGCCTCCTTCCCACCGCAGTCGCTGCCAGGTCGGGCCTGCTGTTAGCGGGGGCGTCTTCAACCTCTCATGCTTGACATGGACTCTGCTGCCACCGAGAGCCCCATTCTACCATGACACCACCTTGCCATGCTGCCCACGTCACTCCGCCCCTATAAAAGTCGGAGACTCTGCGCAGCATCGCCCCCGCATAGCTCTAGCGCAAGTCGCCGCCTCCACTAGAGCTCGTAGCACCACCGCAGCTATGAAACCTAGCGCTGCCATCCATCATCATGCCACCAAGCCACGCATCATCTCCATGCCTCCTATGTCGTCGAGAATACCATAGGTGAGTTTGCCTCACCGTTCTCTTTCTTCCCGTGCTATCCTAGGTCTAGCCGTGGCCTCTAGGGCCATCCCTATGAACTCCAGAGAGGAGCCGAGTTTCCTGGACATGGCACCGCCATGCACAGCGCCGCTTTGGCGATCCCATTCCCTAATTTGATCTGCACTGTCCGATCTGAGATCAACGGCATAGATTAGAAGATACCGATTCGGCTGGCTTATTTGCTAAAGAGACCCCAAATTTTTCCAAAATAAACCTGCTGTCTAGCGTAGTTCAAAATAATTCTAAATATGACCTTGATTTATCTGTTTTGGCCCCTATGTTTTTCCAAAAATGACGTCGGGTCCACAAGACCGTTTTAATTTGTTTTTTAATTATTTTTAATACGAAATTGATTTCAAAATATTTATAGAATTGCCATTGATCTTATTTTATGCGTAGTTTCTTCGTTTTAACTCTGATTTGACCCGTTCAAGGTGCGTTAGGTTTGTAATTCCATAATCTATATGTTCATACTACTGTTAGATATGTTTTCACCTTTTACAATTTGAGGTTAGATTTAATCTATTATTTTATTAAAGGAAATCTTATTTAATTCATATCTTCTACGTTTTAGCTCTAATTTGACCTGTTCAGGTTGCGCTAGATTCATTACAACAAGATCTACATGTTAGTAACAATGTTTATCATATCACTAATTTTGAAATTTCATGGTTTAAACTCTAATTTGGATAATAATTATGCAACTGGATTTTATAAATAAAATATGATTTGTTTTACTTTTGTTTTATAATTCAAATCTAAATTTGACTTAATTCAATTTATATAAGCTTTTATATAGTTAAAACATATGAAGCATATAGTTTTATATTTTCTCTTATGAATAGATCTTTCGGTAGCCGTTTCTTTCAAACCGTAGGTTCGATTAGCGTGCCTCTCGCGACTGTGTGTTTGTATTGATGCGTAGAATCATGTTTCAAACTCTTTTACTTATTTTTCTATGATCGGTGTATTGTTCTAACGTAGACGTAATTGTATGCTATGCATGTATGTGCGTGGATGTTTATGTGGTGTTCTATGATTATGTTCAGTCGGTGAGCTATACGTGGTGAATCAAGAGGTAGATCTTGGAAGGCTTGGACTAGAAGAAGATCAAAGTTTAAGGCTAGTATAGCATGGGATCTTCCTTGTTGTCCTATTCACCTTTAATCATTCAATTCATACTGCATATGTCCACCTTGACTACCACTAAGGATATCCTAGTCTTTTGTACTCGTACCTTGATACCTTTGGGTTATTGCATTAGGTAGCTTTGCTAGTGCTCAACTAAAGCCATGATCTTGTAACTTGACTAATGATATATGCAATAAACATTAAAAGATGCTTTTTAGCAACATGGAACAAGGAGGCTAGAGCATTGGGCTATTTTATGGTGCTCTAGAGTCCTCTCCCTAAAGACTTATTTATAAGTGATCATCCAAGACTTATAGTACAACTGTGAGGGCTACATGGCTCTGGCTTTAACTCAGTACAAGGACCTTTTCTAGCTTGTTAGAGGTTACCATTATGGCACAAGAGGGGTGTGTTTCAGGTTGGATATAGTCCGGCCTCTGTCCATCAGTGTATAGGCTATGTGTTATTGTGCCTGTCGGAAGGGGAGCCCTACATTCGCAGGGCACAGGAACCTAGTAGCCCTAACTTGTTAGATGAACCTTTGAAAGGCTTCATAGTGAACCCTGCCGACCTTCCTTGGTAGTGGGTTAAGAGGCTTGTGACCTCAGGCGAAAGGGTAAATCATGACTCACAGTGAAAGTGTACAACCTCTGTACAGTGTAAAACTGTTATAACAGTCGTGCTCATGGTAATGAGCGGTCTTGGAACATTTACGGAATAGATAATAAACACTGATGGTGCTGATGATAAAGATGCTCACTAATGATTACTGTTTATGCTATTCATTATTCATGTTTACATGATCATGTGTTTATATGGGCTTGTGAATAAACTTGTTGCCACCCAATTGCTAAAAGATGACTCATTAAAAGCTAATCATAGTTAAACCAGTGTCAGCCTTTTGAGCCTCTTGAACCCCATGTTATATTTATTGAGTACGACATGTACTTACGCTTGCTTTATTTTTTAAATCTTTGGAAAGATCTCGGATGGGTACCAGATTGCTAGTCTAGAGGAGTTAGGCATGTGATCAACTAGTCAGTTGTCCCTGTGGATTAGAGTCTTCACGCAAAGATCAGAGTTGTCTTTCCGCTATTTGTTGTCTAAGGTTATTCATTATATCCTTTATACTGAGTACGTTATATATTGAGCATTGTCTTTTGATATTACCCTTATTTTTAGCTATATGTGAGATTTGACTTCTTGGGCTCACATATGGTGCGTATCTGGTTTTGTTCTTAAAACCGGGTGCTACATTCGGCTTCGTGACCGGCGCGGGCCAGATCAGAGCAGTGGCAGCCATCTCTAGCACCACCAGCGCCCTCTTCTCACTTCTCAGTGACTTTCTTGGTAGCGACACTCGAGTTCTTGCCTTTACCCATTAAGTAGAGCTTTTTATAGATCTAGGGTTTCAAGATGCGAGATTGGCAGCGCTCATAGTGGCTTAGGGGCTTAGGCAGAAAGCAAATAGAGTAGAGGAAGATGATGCATAGGAATGGTTCCCTTTTTATAGGGGTTTCACCATGATGTGGCCCGATAATCACGCCAACGAGCATGGTGTTTTGGTTTCCCTTCCATTTTAATGTGGCTGCACGGTTGATACGATGGCTACACGCCTTTTTAGGATTTCCAATTGTGACAATGTGTTTAGACTTATTCTTTGGATTTCTTCTTTTCGGGTACTGGCCACGCTACGACCGTTATCTACGTGGCCACATCGTGAAGTACCTGGATGATTGATGTAGTACTCGGACAATCATTTGACAGTATGCACTAAACATTGCAGTACTCGGATGAAGATTTTTTATTCAACAACAGTTCAATGGATACAAAGTTACACACTTTACAAGATTCAAGACCACTTAGAATAATGAGCGACTATTTATTTAGAGAGCTACAAGTATTGGATACAAGATTTTTCAGTCAATAACAAAGACAACACCTACTCGGATAAAACAGAGTACTCATACTCTAAGTGCTTCTCAGTAGGTACTATCATACCCGATGCACCTGGATCTAAGAGGAGAAGAGTAATGCTTCTAGGTAGATAACAGAAGTGCAGTGTGTCCTAGCCTAGAACCTTGGGTAGACTGTCTGGCTACAAACATTTGTTGGATGACTACCCCTGGAAGTATAGCTACTACAAAAAGGAAGCCTGCTGGCTGGTATGAAGGATGAACTACTCGCACATCTTACCACCTAGCCGACACCATCTATACACATTCGGGTCCATCTATGACCCTTCATAGATAGAAGTCGACGGGCATCCTAGAAGAACTAACATGGGACTACTGGATGTGCCACCCTACCAGTCGTCACAAGACTTCTTCTAGTTGTAGTTTTAGACTCCTCTACTTTGCACAACTACAGGTTTAGCCTACCTCTAAACCCTCTCACAAGAGTTCTTCTAGTCACTATAGCTTTTGGTTATACCAACCGAGTACTCCTGGGGGCTGGTCTACTTCGCTCACTACCATATTTGCAAGCTTCAACCTCTGAGCCACTTTGCCTCTTCTACAACTAAGGTTCAAGTGCTCGCCAGGAGTGTTTTTATAGGTGTCTCATTGTTGTTTATGGAACAGGTTCACATGGAATACACATACAAGCTACTGACTCCTACATAGGTTCGCATGCTACACTATATGGGTACAATGCATCCCACTACACCTTTTCAGTGTACAAATGACCTTTTCCCAGAACATGTGAAGTCATAGTACACCTGATAGCACCTCTGATGGCATATTCCCATGAATATCCTAAGCATCTTTGGACCAACTGTACTAAAGCTTTGCATGTGACTTTGACATGTCTTACCTACTTTTGTACAAGCAGATGGGACAATAATTTTTGCTAACACTCTTATCCTCGAGTATATTCATTTTAGATCCTTATCTCGAGTACAAGTACTCGAACACAGGCTCGGGGGTTGTAGGGTACATATCCTCTATGGATGTTTTTTTCTCTTAGACTCTCTAACTCTTAGTTTTGCAAACAGTGAGTGCACTTTTCTAAAAAAGTGCACGTCACCTGGAGGCTTTATAGAGCACCTCATGGCTTCACTCACGAAAGCACTTAGACTACGCTTGTTTCTACTTGGCAAAATTAGGAGGAACAAAAAGTCTTTCAAGTTCAACCATGATGCGCTCGGGGGCTTGATGGACCAGGATTGTAACACCCTAAAATTTGTAATTTTGAAAATAGGTTTAAAATGATTAATTTATGAATTTTTGGTGCACATGAAATATAGAAAAAAATATTTTTCATTAAATTAAAATTCATCATAAGGCTTAGCAACATTTTTGTGCATTCATTCTGATGCATACTTATTTTTGTGATGAGTGGTCTTGTCCAAAATTCAAAATAATTTCAAATGCTTTTGAAATGGTTTGAAAATAGAATTTAGAAAAAAAAACTCCCTCTCTCCTACGTAGCCCAGTGGACAGGTCGACTTGCTCCTGCTCCTCCCCGATGGCCCGCGCT
Source organism: Miscanthus floridulus (assembly GCF_019320115.1). NCBI lineage: Eukaryota > Viridiplantae > Streptophyta > Magnoliopsida > Poales > Poaceae > Miscanthus > Miscanthus floridulus. The sequence goes on from NC_089598.1 coordinate 70,779,770, forward strand.
GTGTTTCCTCTCCTCTTTCTCTTATGTAGCCCGAGTGGCAAAGTAGGCCTAGCTCAGTCTTCCCCCTTCCTTCCGAAAGGCCCATCCTAGGCCAGCCTAGCCAGATAGCGCACTCACGCCCCACCTCTCTCACCACTAGCCAGACCTCACGCTCTCTCTCGCTGACAAAGCGACCCCACCTGTTGGACATCTCCTTCCTCCCATATGCAAGTCGGGCTCTGCCCTAGTGAAAATCCCCCACCATTGCCATACCCTCCACGGATTTTTGGCATGCGCACCACGCTGTTCGCCCCATAAATAGCCGAGCCCTAGTTCCCTACTGCCTCCCTCAACCCTAGCACCACTGCCGCCTTAGCCTAGAGCTCACAAGTGCGCCAAACCCTAGCTCATCGTTGTTGCATGCATCCCCAGTGCCTCGTCGCTCCATGGTTGGTCTATGCCGCTCCCCAGCCTTCACAGCTCAGTAAGGAAGCCCCGGTGCCCGCTTTCGCCCTCTCTTCCTCCTTCTCTGTCCGTGTGCCACCACCAAACCAACATTGGCTGCCAAATCAAGCTCACCACCATATTCATTCATCTTCTGTTCAATTGGTACCCCCATCGAGTTTGTGAGCTTGAGATCTATCTCCCCATGCCATCCATTGAAGCAATCGAGCTCTATAGGGTGTTTTCGAGCCTCACCGATGAGGTCCCGGCCATGGCACTACTGCCAGGGTCACTATATTGATGACCTCTTCCTCCCCAAATCCCCTCAGCCATTCGATCCATCATCAACGGCCATGATTAGAATGAGCCATACCCCTTCAAATCTGGTCCACGGTGGACCGATGAACCCTGCCCCATCTAGTCATGCAAGCGGGTCCACCACTGGTCCACCAGCATGAACCAACCATGGCCCACCACATGTGCACACACGGACACCATGTCATCATCATCGCTGACTGTGTGACCATCTTTCAAAAGAGATCCTAGATTTTTCCAAAATAAACCCGTCGTCCAGCGTAGTTCAAAATAATTCAATCAATGCCCCTAGTTTTTATGTTTTGACCCCTGTATTTTCCTAAAAAGGATGCCCGGTCCATAGTATTGTTTTAATTCAGTTTTTAATTATTTTATTTTTAATACGGAGTTGATTTCAAAATATTTACAGAATTGCCATTGATTTTATTTTATGCGTACTTTCTCAATTTTAACTCCGATTTGACCCGTTCAAGTTGCATTAGGTTCGTAGCGACATAATCTATGTGTTAGTAACATTGATTAGCATGTTTATAGCTTATTAATAAAATAATAGTTTGATTAATCTATATGAAGCTACTTTTTCAATTAAAAGCAACTTAGGCTTTTTACCTCTGTCTTTTGTAAATAAAATAAGATTAAATCTTATATTGGTTTTCTAATACAAATATAATTTGGCTTGAAACAATTTAGATACTTCTCTGAAGTATCTTATATATGTTTTATAATTAAAATAAATAAAGCTTATAGTTTCTTTTCGAAGCAAATCTATCGGTAGTTGTATCTTTTTCACCGTAGCTCTGATTGGAGTGCTTTTCGCATCTGTGTGTTCATAGTAACGTGTTTAACATCATTAAAACCTTTTTACTTACTGTTTCATATGTTTAGTATATTCTTCTAATATAGATGTAATTTTATGCTATGCATGTATGTGTATGGATATTTGTGTGGTGTACTATGATTACGTCCAGTTGGTGAGCTATACGTGGTGAATCAAGAAGTAGATCTTTGAAGTTTTGGACTTGAAGAAGGATATGAGTTTAAGGCAAGTATAGCATGGGACCATCCTTGTTACCTATTCACCTTTAAATACTTAATTCATATTGTAGTTGACTACCTTGTTGCCAATAAGGATATCCAAGATATTTGATATCTTGTACCTTGACACCATGGGTGATTATGCATTGGGTAGTATGATGCTAGTGCTCAATTAAAGACCATGATCTTGTAACTTGACTAATGGAATATGCAATAAACACTAAAAGATGTTTTTAGCAACATGGAACAAGGGGCTAGAGCATTGGTTGTTTTTATGGTGCTCTAGATTACTCTCCCTAAGGACTTATCTATAAGTGATCATCCGAGACTTACAGTTCAACTATGAGGGCTACATGGCTCTAGCTTTAGCTCAGTATGAGGATCTTTTCTAGCTTGTTAGTGGTTACCTTTATGGCATAAGAATGGCTTAACGAATCAGGTATAGTGCGACCTCTGTCCCCTTGAGTATAGGCTATGCAGCATTGTGCCATTGGGAAGGGGGGCTCTACAACTGTTTGCCGAGTGAATCTAATGGCCCTAACTTGTTAGACGAACCTTTGAAAGGCTTCATAGTGAACCCTACCTACTAACCTTGAAAGTGTTTTGGGAGTTATAAACTCAGACATATGGGTATCATGACTCACAGTGAAAGTGTATGACCTCTACAGAGTGTAAAACTAGTATATCAGCCATGGTCACAGTCATGAGTGGCCTTGGAACATTTATGGAATGGATGAAGAACACTAAAGATACTGATGATGAAGATGCTCACTAGTGATTACTATTTATGCTATTCATTATTCATGTTTACCTGATCATGTGTTTGATGGATAAATTTGTTGCTACTCAATTACTGAAAAGATGACTCATTAATAGCTAATTGCAGTTAAACCAGTGTTAGCCCTTTGAGCCTCATGAACCCCATGTTATATTTGTTGAGTATGACATGTACTTACGCTTGCTTTACTTTTCAAATATTTGGATAAAAATCCTAGATGGGTACCAGATTGCTAGAGTTTGGAGGAATTAGGCTTGTGATCAACTGGTGAGTTGCCCCTGTGGAATTGGAGTCTTCACCCAAAGATCAGAGTTGTCTTTCCACTGTTTGTTGTCTAAGGTTATATCCTTTTACGAAGTATGTTATATTCAACATTGTCTATTGAGATTTAACTTCCTAGGCTCGCATCTGATGTGTATCTGGTTGGGCCCTTAAAACCGCATGCTACAAAGTGGTATCAGAGCAATGCTAACTATAGGGCGAAAGCCTAGATAGGACTAGACGTTTTAGCATGCTTTCATTTCTGCTTAGATCTTGCTTTCTCTCCAACCTTGTTATTTGCTAAAAGCTATGCTCACTTTGGCATCTGTTCTGTTATGAAAACCTTGTCTCTATTCTGAATCCTCTCTCTTCGTCTAATTAGATGTGTTGTAATGAGGAGACCACTAGCATCAAAAGTTAGGAGGACCAGGCTATGTTGTCCTTGATTACATTCGACAAGGAGAAGCTTTTAGCTATGCAACAACAAGTATTAGAAGGAATGACTCAACATGGGAGTTCTCAACAGTGCTTGCCACAAGGTCAAACCAACATACCAAAGGGAGCAATGAAGAGACAAGTGGCAGAAGCTTGTAAGAAAATGAAGTCCAATGAAGGTGCTGGTAGCAATACGCTCGAAAGTCAGTATCAATGTCAATGCTGCAAGCATTATGGTTTTCCCTATCTTTAGAACAAGTCTAATAAGAGGGAAGTCAAGGTGAACCCGAGTTGCGAAGCTAATGCAGATAAGAAGAGGAAGGCGGTCTCACCTGAGCCAGAATTGGGAAGTAGTCAACATTCGAGTTCTACTACATGGTCACATCCAGCTCCAATCCATGGTCAGATAAACCCAGACTCTAAAGAGTCAGAAGTTTCTCAAGCTAAGATTTCTCCACTCTTTCCACAGAAGGTATGCATAGATGAGTGGACAATCACCTATAAGGTATTTCAACCCCAATGGATCAAGCGAGTTAGAAAGTAGTCCAGTCTAACAAAGATGAACCTTCAGAGTCGGCAAGCTGACAACACACCAAGCAACAATTCGGTGGAGTATGACATCACTAAAAATCCAGCTAAGAGAAAGTGTTATCATTGCCAGTAGGATGGACATTATGTTAAACTTTGCCCATGGAAGAATCAACAATTATACCATGGAAGTGGCCAGAGTCAGATCACTACAAGGTTGCTACCAGAAAGTGTTAGTGATACCCAACCCGAAAGAAGCATTTGATGAGATTGATGAATGAAGAAGTAATGCTATACTACCCAAGATCAACAAAGTGGAAGATGTGTTGCCCTCACTGTGATGCAAGGGATGCTACCCTAGATGCCCTCGCAGCCACACCTTAGTTAAGGAATAGGAGTTTATGCCCCTTTATGTAATAAAAACGATAATATCGCAAGTTGAGTGAATGATTGAGTTGTGCACCTTTATTGCTTGTAATGATTGCAATGATCTTGTTGGGTGTTCCCATAATTTCATTTAGCTTATAGGACTAAGGTATAAGGATCAGTGTAATAAATAGTTGGGTTATGGTTTTCTTCTATTCTCCCTATCCTATCATTTCAGAGCAGTCCACACTCTTTGGCTTATATCTCTAATCTTAGATGGCAAAAAATTATGAGAAAATTCTAGACAATAGTAGACGTCAGTATCTTTCTCTAAGCGCAAGAATCATCCTGATATCTATTTTGGTTATGGAGATACGAAAATCACAAGGTGATGCATCTGTGCTGTTTGGAATCTAGAGTAGTTTCTGTTGTGCACTATTTTCGACCAAGTTAACTGCAGAATTTGAAAAAGCGTTCTATAAGGGACTTATGGATAATTTTATAAGATTTCCAACGGTATGAGCTATAATATCATTGGATTAACAGAATGAGAGTTACAGCTGTTTTACTGCACTTCTATTTTTTTGCTCGTGAGGAATTTCAGATTTCTTATTGTTGCCCATACACGAGAGTATCATTGAGATGTTAGAACATCTTGATTATAGTTAGATCATCTGGAAGAAGATGCAAGCTATACTTTGGTGTCCACTAGTTTATCTTCTCTTAAGAGTGGTAGCCAAGTTAAAGAATTTGTAAGATGAAGTATCATACGTTCTAGTTTGCATAGCAGAAGCGTGGTGGTACCCAAAGATGTGGGATGTGTCCTTATACAAGAAGAAAAGAAGTGGCTCGTTCATTAAGATTAAGGAAGCGTGAGTTAAACTACCTAACATGTTATATGGAGTTATCAATTATGGAGCATGGAAGTAATATCTTCTTGGAAGTAAAAGTGACATATAGGAGGGTCATAAGATTCTACAGGACATCTTCACTAAGTTGGTCTTGAGCTTGTGATATCCTCATTGGAATGAAATTGATTATGACCTGGAAAAAGTGCTATCACTTGGAGAAGCAAAAAGTCATGGCCGATGACCTTAGCAACGGAGAATTGTGCTAAGAAGGTTCGGGTGACACCAAGGATCAAGAATGGTATTCGAAGTTTGAGCAACTTGACTGGAATCATTAAATGTTTTGAAGGTTGGTAGTAGAATTTCCTTCTGACCAAGAGATTCATCAGGTTTCATTGGAAGGTGAATATTTTAAGAAAGAGAATTGATATTACAGACTAAAAAGGAAAGGTGGCCTAGTGATTGGAGTTACCTGAGAATTGTTCAATGTACCTGTCAGAATCTTGGAGTCAGTTTGATAAGTTACTTGGAGTAAGGATAACCGATATGCAAAGTAAAGTGGAATCCTTTATCAAGACGATGGAACTATACGAGGAAGTAAAGAAGAATTCAAGGATGGAGTATTCCCTATCTCTTAGTCAATGTCTTCCGAATCTCAGGGATGAGATTCATCTTAAGGGGGTAGAATTGTAACACCCTAAAATTTGCCTCTTTTGAAAATAGGTATAAAATGATTTATTTCTGAATTTTGTTCTCATAAAATATAGGAAAATAAAAATTTTCATTAAATTAAAATTCATCATAAGGATTAGCTACATGTTTGAGCATATATGCCCTTGCATTTGATTTATTTGGTTGAATGGTTTAGATTAAAATAAAAAATGATTTGAATGGCTTTTGGAAAGAAATTAAAAATGGCTATGAAATCAAAGAAAAGAAAATTTGAAAATAAAAGGATTTAAAAAGGTGTAAAATTTATTTTTGAAAACTTATCAAAATTTTTCATTTATGTTTGAATTGAAAAAGTGTATTTCAAATCCTATTCAAATTTGATTTGGTTTACATTTGAATTGGTTTTGAAAATAAAATAGCAAAGGAAAATTCTCTCTTTCCCTATTTAGGCCCGAAGGCCTGCTTCTCTTGCTCCTCGCGCAGCCCAATGGCCGGCCTGCCCTGCCCTGCACTCTCCCTTCCCTCACTTCCCTTCACTTGGGCTGTTGTTTTAGCCCTGGACCATTTCGCTCTCCCCTTCCCTTCCCGCGCAGCTATGGATGGCAACAGGGATGTACCCGTCGGGTATCATCAGAACGTTCTCTTCCCCGCTATGGAGAATTCATCCCGTCCCCGTCCCCATTAACTGTCTCGGGTATAGATTCTTGCCCATCCCTGTACCCGTCGGGCATCGGTCGGGTAACAGATACCCGACGAGTACTGTATACCCAATAAACAAGGACACTTAGGGTCGCAGCTTTACAGTCGGAGACGTTTCTTCTTCACCTAGGTTTAAGTGTCGGAGTCTCAGAGATGTCAAGGAGAATGAGCGAGGTTGCGAGGAGGACGAGCAAAGGTGGCAGAGAGACCAAACTGAGGAAGCAAGGGGCACGAGCGCTCGTGAGGCAGGCGTGCTTGTGCTGCTGGTGGAGATGGTGAGGAAAAATTGAACTAGGGTTCCTGGAACACACAAACTATATATATGATTGTTCAGATTTGGGCCAAAATACCTATGTTGAGCTTCTTTGGGCCTAATACTCGCATGACAGCTCAAATAGTCGGTTTCCCCAATGGGTAACGGGGACGGGTAAATAGGGAACGTTCCCGTACCCGCTATACCCGTCGGGGATGGATTCTTGCCCATTTAGATGCCCGCGGGTAAAGATATGATCCAATCCCTGTCCCCTAATAAATCAAATACCCGTCAGGTATCGGGTATCGGGGCCCCGTTGCCATCTTTACGCGTAGCCAGCAAAGCTAGCGGCCCATCCGCTCTCTTCCCTGGTATGGCCATGGCCTAGTACATCCTTCGACCCAGCCCTAAAGCCACCGTGCACCTACCTCCCTCTCGCGTTGTGGTCCTACACCTCCTCTGCGACTGATGTGCCAAGCCACATGTTAGGGTCATCGTTTCCTCCAGTCGTCCCCGAGTCGGACTCGTCACTACCTAGGAGTCCCATGCTGCACCACCATGCCTTGGTGCCATGCCGCCCAAGACCCCATGCCCCTTTAAATGCCGCCCGAGCCTGCGCCACCTCCAACCCGATAGCTAGCGCCGCCCCTGCTCATGCTGAGGTAGCTAGCCCTAGCACCATCATGAGAGTCGCTGCCTCGTCGAGTCCCGCACTTGCCTTGCTCCTTCTCCACCACCGAGGTAACCCTAGGTGAGACCACTGTTGTAGCACCCAGTTTTAAGAACAAAACTAGATACACACCATATGTGAGTCTAGGAAGTCAAATCTCACATATAGCTACAAATAAGGGTAATATCAATAGGCAATGCTTAAATACATAACGCATTAGTATAAAGAATATAACCTCAGAGTATAGACAGCGGAAAGACAACTCCGATCCTCAAGCGAAGACTCCAGTTCCATAGGGACACCTGACTGGTTGATCACAAACCTAATTCCTCCAAACTCTAGCAATCTGGTACCCATCCAGGATTTTCATCCAAATATTTGAAAAGTAAAGCAAGCGTAAGTACATGTCATACTCAATGTCGGTGCGAGACCCATGGGATACCCCGCAAGGAAGGGAGAAGAACTAGCCTGACTAGGATTCTTCCCCTATAATCTTAGTAGTAGTATTATCCTGTAATCCTACTAGGAACTCTCATTGTAAACCAAGTAGGACTCTGGCCTCCTGACTATATAAAGGAGAGCAGGGCTCCTTGAATCGGGAGTTCAAGAGAACAATTGTACACAACACAACACTTAACCATCAATCCAATGCAAAGGCTAACACCGGCTGGACGTAGGGCTATTACTCGATCCATGATCGAGGGCATGAACCAGGATAAATCGACTATCTCTTGCATTAACCGTCGAGTTCTGCATACACTAAAGCCTGAACATACTGCCCTAGGTACCCCCATGGCAGGCTATTGGTGGTCAAACATCGACAGCTGGCGCGCCAGGTAGGGGCCTTCGGCAATTTTGCATTCGAGAGCTCGATGGACCTCGACAACATGATCTTCTCGAAGGGATCAATCTTCATCTTTGGTTCATGGATCTGTGAGGCAGACGATGATGGCAAGCTCCATGGCCATCTCCTCAAAGATTCAGATCATCATCAGGACTCTTTCAGTTCGACGACAACAACAGATCAGCTTGTTGGAAGATTCACGTAGCTCATGATTTCCAATCCAACTTGGATTCCATGACTTCATGCATCCGATTCAAACTCAAGTTCCACTTCCGAGACAAAGTTTTATCCGAGTTCTTTTGGAAAACCGAGTTCTTTTCAGACAAAGCTCCGGAACATGATGTCATCCTATCAAGAATACTACTCGGAGTTCACTAGAAGTACTTCAAAGAAGTTGGGTCCTCTTCCATTTGGACTCCACAACATGGAAACACCTTATTAGATGTGGCACAAAGGATCCACCTATCTCGTGCTTAGAATGCCACTGAAAGGAGCCCAGAAAGGTCTCATTTTAACTATAACATTTCAAGACTACATCGTTCACTAGATAGGTACCATTCCTGAGGATGACAACACCCAACTAGTCAATGATACGACAACAACAATTCTACCCTACCAAGAAGGAGATTCAATCTATGACCTTGAAACCTCTACTGAAGTTATCAATAGCTCTGGCTATATAGAAATCAACAACGATGACAGAACAACTCACGCTAGAGAAGTATTGATGATTCACCGTCCTCGATCACCATTGATCCCCCCAGAAGCACCTAACGTAAGGTCTTTAGATGAATTCGAATCCAACATATCACCATTTATCTAGGGGCACGATGCTGAGACTAAAAGTCAAAGGCAAGCGAGAGAAAGAAAGAATAAATTGAAACAAGGACGTCAACGTTGTGCTAAGCAGCGAAAGGACACTTGGATCAAATATGAGTCAGATCTAGCCGAGTACAACAGAAGAAAATCAGAGCAAGAAGTCAAAGAAGGACGAGCAGCGAATACACCCTACGATAAGATCCGAGAAGCATTAGAAGAACTCAGAGCAACTTCACGTCCCAATGAAAAACAAGAACAGCTCCGGGACTTCCTCCGATCAATAGTCCTTAGGACGCGCGATGGAAGAGCAACATCTCATGAACTGGAAGATCAAAATCAAAGAAAGTCCACTTTTGAAAGACTTGGACCAAGTGAAAGTCACAACGAAGAGAGCTGAAGAAATCATAGTCAAAACAACCGAGTTGAACAACCAAGAATGGCCAGAAGCGAAATCCTACTTGGATAACCACACAGAACTACTCTCACCAAGATGACAGTTGGTGAGAAGGGGGCATAGAATCAGAATATACAGAAGCCAAAATGCATGATAGATTCCCCTGTTTTGCCAACAGACTTGCTTCGATACGACTACCTCACAAGTTCAAGCCGTTCAACCACTCCAAGTATGATGGCAAGACCAAACCAAAGCAATGGCTCAGGATTTACTCACAATCAATTGAATTGGCCGGTGGGGACGATGACATCAAAACCTTGTTCCTTCCTATGGCCCTAGAAACCATCCCACTTCAATGGTTTGACAAACTGAATCCAGGATCAATCAGAAATTGGGAAGACTTGCAAAGAGCTTTTTGTGAAAATTTCCTAGGAATTATTACACATCCAATCACCCACGTAGAATTAAAAGGACTCAAGCAAAAGGGAGAGGAAAGTCTAAGAAATTACTATCGATGATTTGGCGAACTACGAGCTCAAGTACATGACATCACCCAAAGAGAAGTAATCGAAGCTTTCTCTCATGGAATCATGGCTAGGTGGCAATTTTAAGACTTCTGCAAAGAGAACCCAAGAAACAATGAAGAATTCAGAAGAACAATGGAAAAGATGATTACTGCAGAGAAGACACGAGAAAGATTCCCGGATAGAAACAACAGAGACATCCTAGACAGGCAAATTCATCAAAACAGCAGACAACAGGAAAGAAAGCGTGGTTCGGACAACACAGTAGCAATGGCTGACAAATCAAAGAAGTTTTCAAAACTCAGAAGATATGACGACATTGAGAACATACGTTGCCCCTTGCACCCCAACGGAAAGCACACCATCAGAAATTGCTACACCTTCAACGAAAGATACACTAGAAAAGATAGTAAGGGAAACAATAAAGAAGACAATCAGAAAAAAGAAGGAGACAACCTTGAAGAAAAAGGATTCCAAAAATCTATAGGGACAGTGGCAGTAATCTTTGCTGGGGTTCCAGATTCTAGAAGCAAACATCAAGAAAAACTAGCGTTACGAACCATCATGGCAGCAGAACCTGCTACACCAAGATATCTCAATTGGTCAGAGTATCCAATCCCATTTTCAAGAGAAGACCAATGGACTAGCATAGGAAATGCAGGCCATTACCCACTGGTTCTAGATCCAGCCATTGTCGGTATGACTGTTACGAAAGTACTAATCGACGGAGGAGCCGGACTCAACATTATTTTTTTAGAAACTCTAAAGAAGATGGGACTACAACTCGCCGGGATGATCACACCAACAAGCACACCTTTTTATGGCATAGTACCTCGCAAGAAAGCAATGCCACTTGGACAAATCACTCTACCGGTTACCTTTGGAACTCCCTCAAACTACCGTACAGAGTTCATCAAGTTTGAAGTCGCAGACTTCGATTCATCATATCATGCAATCCTCGGGTGCCCGGCACTAGCAAAATTTATGGCAATACCACATTATACGTACCTATTGCTTAAGATGCCAGGGCCTAATGGTGTTCTTTCTCTTTGAAGTGATTTAAAGCGCGCATTTGACTGTGATGTTCAGGCTATTCAAATTGCAGCAAGAGCGCAAGCAAACGATGGAAGAAAAGAAATAGCCACTATAGCCGTAGAAATAAGTCAAGAAGAACTAGAGATACCGGCTAAAAAGCCAAGCATCCTAGCACCACCAAAAGAAGTTGTTGTCAAGCAAATCGACCTAGGCACCGGTGATCCCTCAAAAACGGCAACCATCAGTGCACACCTATCAGCAAAATAGGAACTCGTGCTCACCAACTTTCTTCGGGACAACAAAGATATCTTCACTTGGAAGCCGGCCGACATGCCAGGGGTCCCAAGAGAGTTGGCTGAGCACAGAATTGATATCAATGAAGGCTCCAAGCCTGTGAAACAACAACTACGATGATTCTCTCCTGACAAGAAGGCAACAATTAAAAAGGAAATTACAAAACTAATGGTAGCTGGATTCATTAGAGAAATCCTTCATCCAGATTGGCTAGCAAACCCAGTTCTAGTACAAAAAAAGAATACGGACGAATGGCGCATGTGTGTCGACTACACAGATCTCAACAAACACTACCCGAAAGATCCGTTCAGGCTACCACGCATTGATTAGATAGTTGATTCAACGGTAGGATCTGCCCTATTATCCTTTCTGGACTACTATTCTGGATATCACCAGATCACATTAAAAGAATAGGACCAAAGCAAGACATCTTTCATCACTCCGTTCGGTGCCTACGGCTACAAGACCATGTCGTTTGGACTTAAGAATGCTGGAGCCACTTACCAAAGAGCTATCCAAACATGCCTTGGAGATCATATCAGTGAAAAAGTAGAAGCATACATGGATGACATAGTTGTAAAAATAAAGAACCCGGATGCACTGATTGAAGACTTAAAACAAACCTTCGAGAATCTAAAAAGATGGAGGTGGAAATTGAACCCAAACAAGTGTGTATTCGGAGTTCCTTTAGGACAACTACTCGGATTCTTGGTCAGTCATCGTAGAATTGAAGCAAGCGCCAAGCAAATTTGAGCCATAACAGAGATGGCCCCTCCCCGAAGTATCAAAGACATGCAGAAAATAATAGGCTACATGGCGGCACTAAATTGTTTCATATCAAGACTGGGCGAAAAAGGGTTACCTTTCTTTAAATTGCTAAAGAAGATAGACAAGTTCGAGTGGACAGAAGAAGCCAATGAAGCTTTCAAGAAACTTAAGGAATACCTCACATCCTCACCAGTCCTAACACCTCCAAAGAAAGACAAAGACATGATACTATACATTGCGGCAACTTCTACTGTAGTTAGCACGACAATAGTAGTAGAAAGAGAAGAAGAAGGTCACGTATATAAGGTACAATGCCTAGTATACTATATCAGCGAAGTGCTGTTGGAATCAAAAATCTGGTATCCACATATGCAAAAACTACTCTATGCCCTACTGATCACTTCACGCAAGCTTCGCCACTATTTTGAAAGCCACAAGATTACCGTGGTGATAGATTTCCCACTAGGAGACATCTTACACAACAAAGACTCAACATGGCGCATTTCCAAGTGGGCAGTTGAACTAGGTGCTCTCAACATCGATTTCACCCCGTGGAAAGCAATTAAATCCCAAGCCCTTGCTGATTTTATTGTTGAATGGATAGAAATTCAACAACCCATGTCAAGCACCATCCTCGATCATTGGAAGATGTACTTTGATGGATCACTCAAGCTAGGCGGAGTCGGTGTAGGCGTCCTCCTATTTTCTTCGGATGGAAAACAACTCAAGTATGTCCTTCAGATATTATGGCAAGCTACCAATAATGAAGCAGAATACGAAGCTCTCATCCACGGGCTACGAGTGGCAATTACCCTCGGAATCAAGTGATTACTCGTATACGGCGATTTAGCAGTAGTCATCAACCAAGTCAACAAAGATTGGGATTGCACCAAAGAAAACATGGGTGCTTACTGTGCTGAAATCCAAAAACTCGAAAAACATTTCCAAGGATTAGAAATTCTATATGTCCCGTGGGATTCTAATATTGCGGCAGACATCCTCGCCAAGCTTGGATCAGACAGGGCAAAGGTCCCACCTGGTGTATTCATAGAGGAGCTATCAGCTCCCTCTATCAAACAACCTAGTGAGATAACCCCTGAAATCTTAGCCAAAGACAACCAGATCTTTATTGACCCAGGTCTTTATTGATTACATCAAAGAGAATAAGTTACCAGCAGAAAAACAGGAATCTACCCGAGAAGCGACCCCAATTTCCACGAAGGGAAATCCACAGCGTCGAAGTGTAATAAGACCGTTGTAGATTATATTACCCAAATTCTAATCGAATATCACATCCATACAATGATAATATCAGAGTACAAGTAGTGCGGAATTACATAAATTATTACATCACCGCATTGGCGAAATCAAAAGTAGCATTCATTCAGAACGGCTTGAAGATAAGATTGCCAAACTCGAGCGTAGGCACGAACCCCTCAACCGTCAAACTCCTCGGAGCTATACTCCTCAGTAGAACCTGTGTGCCAAAATTTATCAGTACGATTTGTACTAGCCACTCCCAACCCTATGAGCATTGCTTTGTGGAAATTGGATGCAAGTTGGATATATTCAAAAGGAACCTATAAGGTTGGGGTTTCCTATGTATTAGCACATCAAGTATATAATAATAGTTGGTCAAGTTTTAAGACCATTCCACCCCATTTTCGTCTAGAGCCAGGTTTCGATCCTAGGATTGATATACCACCATCTCCACACCATCACCATACCATCGCTCAGTCAACAGGCCAACTCCCTCTCGGCACTATCTCAAGGCCCGTAGCCCCTGGCTATGACTGACACTCTCTCACGGGGAAAGAAGTGAAGGACTCATCTCACTATCTAGTTTAAGCGAAACCCAGGAAAGGTCCCTAGCCAACAAGTCGGCACATGTATTGATCGATCAACCGTACACTCTGCAGAGGTTTTACATAACCACAAGATCTGCCTTCCTCACCAACTGTCGTCAACTAGGCTGATTCTGGCCACTTGCTAGCCTAGGATAATGCCACTCTACCATTCAGCCCTGGTACACCCCAAGTCCAGTCTAGGGTGGCTGAAACTATGAGTCATGAGCCGGGTCCACAAGGTCTCCATGAAGTCTCAGAAGGGTGTGGGGGAAAATCCTCCATGCCCTGTACCTCCTTACACTATCCGCTATCAACCTAGTAGTAGTGGCAATATCCTACCAAGTAGTTCGGCTGTCCTGCACCATATAGGGCGAGTGGTATGTAAGGCTTCCCAGTGAATCTGAGTACTAGTAAGTCCTTAGAGATGACCAAGCTAGAATGTCTTCATTAGGGTTTCCATTTGTCGTGCCACCACAGCACCTCCTCCCCAGGCTCCTCCCATCAGAGGTTCACACCCAGGACCACCTCATATACAATTTACCCACCACATGTATCCATTTCTAGGGGTGCCCACGTAGCACCCCATGGCATGACTTGCCCCAGACTCGTCGTATACTCCAACTTGGTCGACACAACCCTCACCCTCCACACACCTAAGTCACACACGCAGCACACTCCCCATAGTCTAGATAACACCAGTTTTCCACCACGCATGTAGTATAAGCGTAGTAAAAGTATAAGTAATGAAATCTATAGCAGTAAGCGCATGTCTAGCCTAATAGCAGGGTATGCAGGGGTAAGGTTGTGTCAAGGTAAAGGCCTTCAAGTAAGCATACTACCATGCAAGTCCTATCATAATCTGATCATAGCAGTAAAGTAAAGCAATAACATTTCTATATTAGCCATGTGTAATAGGTGCTACAAGATTGGGTGGGATGTGGCACCTTCAGTGTAGTCATCTCCATACTCCTCACGGTACTCACGATCCTTGTCCGTCTGGTTCTCCTCTGAGTCTACAATGATCGTATTATAGTCGCGTTAGCGATGTCTATAGAATGGCACAAAGAAGTAATGAAAATTCAAAAGAGCCAAATACACTCAAACATGGGTTCATTGCGTAGAGCTCGATTTTAGATGAATTTTGGTCTTGGTTTCATATTTTTCTAAGGTCGTATGATTTAGTTATGAATTTCCGAAGTTTAAATCATTTCTGAAATTAGAAAAAGGATGAATTAATCCTGGGCTGACACGTGTCACGCAGTGACTAGTCCACGTGGCATGCTGACGTCAGCATGACATCAGCGTCTCAGTTCCAAGCTGACAGGTGGGGTCCAGCTGACGTCAGCATGACATCATCAACATCATCAGTTCCGACAGGTGGGTCCAAGGGCTCTTGGGTCACTGACATGTGGGTCTAGTCAAAGTCAACATCAGTCAACGGGTGAGTCGACGGTCAATGGTCAACAGTCAGAGTCACTAACATGTGGTGCCTAGGCTGCTGACGTCAGCAACTGATGTCATCATGACGTCAGCATGACGTCACACCCAGCTGTGTTGGCTTTTGACATGTGGGTCCAGTGTGACGTCAGCATGACGTCATCATCCGACATGTGGGTCCAATGTGTCTATGCCACTGACATGTGGGGCTAGGTCAACGGTTAACGTTGACCAGTCAACGTTGACCGGTCAACGTTGACCGGTCAACGATCAATATGGGTCAGGTTCAAACTGGGCCTAGACAGGGCTGGATTTGGGCCGGGCTTGGCCCGCCACGTGGCATGCTATGGTGCTGCCATGTCACGGCCTTGGGCCTTTACTGGGCTTCGTTTCCAGGCTGTGGGCGTGAGCGTGGCTCACGGTGGACCCATGTTCATGGTCCATGGACCTAAGGCAGGGTCCATGGTGGGCCAAGTCCACCCTTCTCTCCTCTGGCTGGGTCCATGTACACCGGGTGCAGGCGCGGGCAGGGCGGCGAGGAAGAAATCCTCTATTTGTTCCCCGGCATGCTCTTGCCGGCGGCGAGCTCACTGGTGAGTCTCCGCGGCAGCGCTAGTGTCCAATTGAGAAGGGAAAAACTCCCCCACGCCATGGCGACTGCGACGGTGGGGTCAAAGTGGCGGCCAAGGCTCCCTAGGTCACTAGCCACGATGAACGGTGGCTCGGCATGGTGGTGCTCGTTGGCGAGTCATGAATAGGGCGAAGTGGTGGCTGGGAGCTTGCTTGGCGGGGCGCGTGAGCTTCCCGTGGCTCTAGTGAATAGGTCAGGCAAGATAGGGAGGCGTCAGGTGCTCCCAGCGGTCCTGGCCACGGTGGAGTCGACGCGATGGCGACGACGCTCCAGCCGCGGTGTGGTGTGGCCTTTGAGAGTTCTTCAGTGGCCTTTGTCTACCTTGATCGCAAGCATGGCGTTTTTCCACGGCAAGAAGGAGCCAGCCAAGGCGGTGGCGTCACTCCTACTGCGGTGATGCGGCCGTGGTGGCTTCGCCATGGCCATGCGCGTGGCTACGTTGCGCGCTCATGCGTGCTCGTGTCTAGGGGGCTTAGGAGGAGGTCTCAGCGGCGAGAAGCTCACCGGTGGTGTTGATGGTGTTAGGATGGTGGTGTAGTGGTGGGTCGCGGCATGTAGCTTCGGAAGCAGTGCAGGGCAGCATCGTGGCATCGTATCCTACTCCGGCGGCCCTGGAGGTGTTCCGATGGCGCCTTCCTCTGCTTTCTCCCTCTCCCTTCCTTCTTTCTCTCCCTTCTCTAGCTTGGTTGTGAAGTGGATGGCCACCTAGGTGGCGGCGGGGCAATGGGACGAGCTCTCGGGCAACCGGGACCAGGGCTTTTATAGCCAAGCTCCAAGCTCCAATGGCGGACGACATCGTGCGGTGGAGGCACGTGCAGTGCATCTGACGGTGGCGTGAGGTTGCGTGGGCACGGCGCAAGGGGGAGCAAGGCCATGCCCTGGGCGTGACCTCCTGACCTGCTCCTACCACTGCTGTTGGTCCTTGGTCACGCGGGCGGTTGATGGTGGGCGCAAGGAAGATGAATAGGAGAAAGCTGACAGGTGGGGCTCGGCAGGCAGCGACAGCAGGCGAAGCGGAGGGCGCACGGGCGTGCATGGTGTGCTGGGCCAGCTCATGGGCCATGTGCACACGCAGGGGGAGGATGGCAGGCGCGGTTGGGCTGGCTAGGCCGCGAAGCCAAGCGGGCCTGGCTGCTGTGAGGCTTCTTTCTTTCTTTTTCTTTTTCCATTTTGTTTTTCTTCTTCTTTGTTTTGAATTGAAATTTGGTTTTGAAATTTGAATTCCAATTTGGTGCACCTTATTCATTGGAGTTTTTAGATGTGAGGCCCACAACATTCTTTTATATGCGTGTATTAGGAATTTATTTAGCTATTTTGTATAACAAAAATTAGGTGGAGTTTTGTTATACAAAAATAGAATTAGTTTTCTCTTTAAGAATTTAGTCTTTGATTGAGTATTAATTACTTTATGGTGTATTCCTTTAAAGGTGTTGTTAGACATTACATAAAACAAATGAAAAATCCAAATCACTTATTTGAGTTGACAATGTATGCTATGTTTCATTTGTCAGTACTTAAATAAACATGATAACAAATGACATGCCATGCTCATGAAATTATCTAGTTGGGTTACTTCTAATGCAACACTTAGGTTTGGCTCCTACAATGTCACTCATCATCACATGGGGTTTTAAGAAAAATTTTGTAGTTGTGATTTTTGGTGTGTGGATTTTTGGGTTGTTACACCCGAGTTGTTCACAGAAGCAAGAATTACATCCTAGTAGGAGACAAGCTATATAGAGGAGCCGCATCATCAGGAGTACTCCTAAAATGCGTCTCATTTGAAGAAGGCAATCAAATCCTAGATGAAATACACTCAGGTTGCTGTGGAAATCACGCCGCTTCAAGAACACTAGTTGGCAAAGCATTTCACACTGGTTTCTACTGGCCAACTGCTTTGAAAGACACAGAAGAACTCGTAAGAAGATGCAAAACTTGTCAGATGTTCGCAAGATAGGCTCATGTGCCAGGCCACAACCTCATCTACATACCACTTGCTTGGCCCTTCTCCTGCTGGGGGCTGGATCAAGTAGGACCTCTCAAGAAAGCAAAAGGCGGATTCGAGTACATCTTCATGGCAATCGACAAGTTCACCAAATGGATTGAATTCAAACCACTAGCAAAATACAGCGCAACCAAAGTAGTCGAGTTCATCCAAGACATTATGCATCGCTTCGGCATGCCCAATCGAATCATCATGGATTTGGGTTCTCCCTTCACGGCCACAGAATTCCAAAGTTGGGCTCAGGATTGTGGCTTCAGCATAGATTATGCATCAGTCGCACATCCAGGAAGCCAACAGATAGGTAGAAAGGGCTAACGGACTCATACTAGCTGGATTGAAACCAAGACTATATGAAGAACTAGTAGACTATGGATCAAAATGGATTAAAGAATTGCCCAAGGTTGTATGGGGGCTATGGACTCAAATAAGCAGAGCCACCGGATACTCACCTTTCTTCCTAGTGTATGGATCAGAAGCCGTACTACTTGTAGACTTGATCTGGACGTCACCAAGGATAGAGCAATACGACGAAGGAGAAGCAGAACACACATGAAGATTAGAACTCGATAGTATAGAAGAAGTTAGAGTAAATGCTACCCTGCAATCAGCAAGATACCTCCAAGGACTAAGGCGCCACTACAACAAAAATACACAGTCTCGATCACTATAAGTCAGAGACCTAGTACTAAGAAGAATACAAAAAACCGACAGACGCCACAAACTACTCAGTCCATGGGAAGGTCCTTTTATCATCACAAAAGTCATCAGACTAGGCACGTACAAGCTAATAACTGAAGACAGAAAAGAAGTCAACAATACATGGCACATCAGTCAGCTACGAAGATTCTACGCATGAAAACAACTCAAGGGAAAATATGTATACAAGACGCAAGAGATCAACGTTCATGATCAACAAAGATAGCGCTCACCAAAAACATATGTATCATTGTGACACATCAGTATTCATGATCAATAAAGATGATTCTTTTTCAACAAACATATGTCTCATCATTGCTTTCTCTGAGTTGTTTCTTAAATGCAAAATGGCTAAAAAGATGCCTGAGCATCCCGGCCGAGAGCAAAATAGCTGAAAAGACGCTTGAGCCCGCCGATGAGGGTAGCTAACAAGCTAACACCTGAAATAAAAAGCAAAATAGCTAAAAAGACGCCTGAGCATCCTGGCCGAGAGCAAAATAGCTGAAAAGACACTTGAGCCCGCCGATGAGGGTAGCTAACAAGCTAACACCCAAAATAAAAAGCAAATTGGCTGTGAGCATCCCGGCCGAGAGCAAAATAGTTGAAAAGATGCTTGAGCCCGCCGATGAGGGTAGCTAACAAGCTAACACCTGAAATAAAAAGCAAAATGGCTGAAAAGACGCCTGAGCATCCCGGCTGAGAGCAAAATAGCTGAAAAGACGCTTGAGCCCGCCGATGAGGGTAGCTAACAAGCTAACACCTGAAATAAAAAGCAAAATGGCTGAAAAGACGCCTGAGCATCCCGGCCGAGAGCAAAATAGCTGAAAAGACGCTTGAGCCTGCCGATGAGGGTAGCTAACAAGCTAACACCCGAAATAAAAAGCAAAATGGCTAAAAAGATGCCTGAGCATCTCGGCCGAGAGCAAAATAGCTGAAAAGATGCTTGAGCCCGCCGATGAGGGTAGCTAACAAGCTAAAACCCAAAAGAAAAAGCAAAATGGCTGAGAAGACACCTGAGCATCCCGGCCGAGAGCAAAATAACTGAAAAGATGCTTGAGCCCGCCGATGAGGGTAGCTAACAAGCTAACACCCGAAACAAAAAGCAAAACAACTGAAACTAAGCCTGAGCATAGACCAGAGCAATTTCAAGACAAGACCCTCCAGCTACTTGTTCCAAATAGCAAGAGGCTCGGGGGCTACACTGGAGATACCCAAGAACACAAAGATCTACATATAACGAGTTGTTTACATGGCACAAAAGAAGGCTAGACAAGCACTCGACAGATCAAGAAAGGTTGTCAACACAATATATGATGTTGTTTACATGGGATAGAAAAGTACTCGATAAATCAGACAAGCACTCGACAGATCAAGAAAGGTTGCCAACACAATATATGACGAGTTGTTTACACGGTACTCAACAAATCAAGAAAGTTTGTCAAGATAGCTCATAGAGTTGTTTATAAGGCAAAGACGAAAGCAAGACAAAGTACTCGGCAAGTCAAGTAACTCTGACCAATTGGACAAATCATCCAAGGAATAAACAAGGCATCCAAGCAGAGAAGACATCAACAAAAATCTTCATACAAAAGAAGCATAATGTCATATTACAAAGCATAGGCATAAAGGTCAAATACATCAAGCCTCATCATCAGGAGAAGGGAGAACAATGTTAAGATTATCTACTATTCTACTAGCTAAGTCTTCAACTTCAGGCTCCATCCTCTCAATGGCATCAATGTATTCTTGACTATCAACTTTCTCTGCTATCTTAGACAAAGGAGCCGCTGGAGCAAGAACTTGGACCTGGGCTACGACATTCTTGGTACATAGTTGAGTGCACCTCTTCACAAACTCTTGGAAACGAGTCAGAATTCAAGGAATCAACTAAGCCCAAGATTGCCCATCATTCGCTAGAGTTCGGAGAATGTCGGCTACTGAATGAAAGGATTTCCACAAAGCTTTCTAGTTTTTAGTAGCCATTGCCAACTTGCCGGACAAGTCTTCAATAGTTCTTTGGGCCTGCACAAGATCTCTATCAGCTCCACGCCTAATCAACTTAGCAAGCGTGAGTTCTGCCTCAGCATGAGTAATTACCTCCTCAGCCTTGTTGTGACTTGTACGAACAAGAGTCTTCATTTCTTCAACGCCCTCCAAGAGTTTCTGCTTTTCAACCTGGAGAGCTGGTCAAGGCAACAAACAACAAGTCAGTAGAAAGGAGAGTTTGAATGCAGAAGGAAACAAAAAGAACCCGCAATACCATTGCACTCTTTCTTCATGGCCTCCAAGTTCTTCGCAGCCTCTGAATTCTTTTGGGCCTCCTAGAAAGCAACATCTCTCTGCTTCTCAGTCTCAATAACCTAGGCACGAAGAGATCTTTCCTCCTGCTGATACGTTTGATGCTCAGCCTCCATCTCAGCCCAGAGGAGGTCAAGATCAGCTTTCAGGGCGCTCACTTCAGAAGACAACTTTTTCTTGTTTTTAGACGAGAAAAAGAAGCCGGTATGATCATGAGAGAAGGACTAAGCAAGAAGAGACAAAGAAAAATGAGTAATGAGGATAGAAGAAAAGCGAACGTCTAAAGAAGGAACGGCAAAAAAACTTACCTGGAGCTTTTCTCCAAAAGAAGTCGCAAGGGTCGATAAGCTTCCCCAGGTAGCAGTTAATTCCAATAGTCGATGAGTGGCATCAAACTGCTGCACCACATCATCAGCAAAAGACGGACCATCGGAGGCAAGAGAAGGAGAAGGAGAGGCCGGCCGAGGCAAAGAAGGCATGACTAGAGTGACCTCTCAGGAAGCCAAGGCCAAATCCTCAGAAGGACCCACCGCAATGGCCACGGTCACCTCCGGAGCAAGCAAGTCTATAGCTGCACCATCGCCAGAAAGCTTCATCGCCCCCCACAGCCACTTCACCAACAGTACGCTGCGAGTCCTGAGGCTCAATACTTAGTGGCACAATGGTGGGCTGAGAAGAAGTCAACGGAGAAATGAGAGAAGACGAAGGCCTAAAAGTTGATAAAAGAAATCGCCAATGAGAACCAGAGAAAAGAAGAACAGAAGCAAAGAGACGAAGCCAGAATCAACTCACCCAGCTACCTTCTTCTTCGCAAAACAGAACGAGGACCTCGTAGGGGGACCACGATGGCAAAAACGTCCCCGCCACTTGGCGGCAGGAGCGGTTTAGCCGGTACCAGAGCCCTAGAAGAAGCCTGTACCGAACCCCTAGAAGAACTCGGTACCGGAGCTACCGAAGAACTCAACACCAGAGCTATAGAAGAAACCGGTGTAGGCGCCTCAGAAGAACCCGACGTCCGATTACTACAAAAAGATCAAGACTAAAAGTCAAGACAAAGAGGAGGATTTCAACGGTAGGAGAATATGAAAACAACTCACCGCCGCATGATAAGGGGTACTTCATCATCCTCTTCCTCCTCGGTCTCGACCAAGGCCACCAAAGCACCCACTGAAAAAAGAGCAAAAGCACTCGGTTCAAGATAAAAACAAGAAAACAAAGGGACAGAGAGTATTAATATGCTCACCTAAGAGCATGCTAGCTACAACTGGAGTACCTAGACGAGTACTTAGCTTGCGAGACTTCTTGGAAGCAGGCAGACCAGATGAAGAACCATCCGTTCACCCCCTCTTCAAGATGCTACGAGGACCTCGGGGGACTAGACGAGGAACATATTCTTCATATACATCAACAACTCCAGAAGAAACTCCAGGAAACAATGTGGTGATTTGGAACTTACTAATTATAGAAGCCCCAGCAAGATCCTCCCTAGTATTCACCATGGCAGGGAGGGCATCAAGGGGGATTGGGTCAACAAAGTTGCGCCCCAATTCCTACAAAGAAGAGTAAAACAACCAGATGAGAAAGATTAAACAAAGGTGGAGACCACAAAGGAAATTCAAAAAGTACTTGAATAAAGAAAAACAACTCACAGCAGGAGGAGGGTTCTTAGCGCAATACTCAACAACAGTGTAAGGAACGACATTCACCCCTTTTAGCATCTTCTAAAGATGCTCGAGCACCTCCTCGTCGGTCAACTCAAGGGCAGGAACCATACGAGAAGGATCCTCTACCCCAGAGTACTCAAAACCAAAGTTTTCTCGCTCCTTAAGAGGTTGGACTCGACGGCGAAGAAAACTAGAAATAATTCCAAGGCCAGTCAAACCTTGCTATTTCAGAGTACTTATCCTCTCAACAAGCGGCTTGATAGCCTGGTTCTCATAATCCATCAAGGGTTTCTTTTCCCATCGATCGTTAACCATGGGACTAGAAGAAGAAGGAATGGAAAGAGGAGGAATCATATTGGTGGAATAAAACCACTCGGAACACCAATCCTTCACAGAGTCAACTAAGTCATAATCAAAAATTTTAATTTTGAGACCCTAACGGAACTAAATCCTACACCCACCAAGAACAGAATTATCATCATGGTAGGGTTGTGGTTTTAGACGAAAGAAGAAACAGAAGAGGGAAAGAGAAGGAGGAATTCCAAGAAAGGTTTCGCAAAGATGAACAAAGACAGAAAGATGGAGGACAACATTAGGGGTAAGATGGTTCAAAGTAACCCCAAAATAATTAAGGAATTGATGGAGGAAGGCAGAAGCGGGAAGGTAGAGTCCAGCACGGACAAAGGAGACAAAGAGGACGATCTCACCAGGGCCGGGAGCAGGGACCCGATGCTTGCCTGGAGCACTCCATTCAGCAAAATCCTTGCTCTGGATCAAGCCATCGATGATAAGCTCACAAAGCTACTCTTCGGTTGTTGTTGAAGCCGGCCAAACCTTCTAGGTAGCCCTCATGGCCACAAACTCTTGGTTCTCGATCAAAGAAAGTGATGATTCCTTGTCCACGAAGTTAGACTAGGACTTGCTCGCGGTTTTCTTCTTACCCATGTACTAACGGAGGCAAAAAAGCAACTAGGGGAAGAGAAAGTTTGGACGGTGGCACTAAGATGGTGGCGGCAATGGCGACGACGGATTTCTGAGAGCTAGGGTTTTCAAGGCAAGAGAAGGGCAGTAAAGAAAAAGAAGATGAAGGGTCTTTAATTAGATTTTACAGCGATAAAAATGGCCCACCAGGCCCGTTAAAGCACCATGTGAGAATGCAATGGTCCATTTACTGACGCAGCTAAAATGACAGAGGGCACAAATCCACACAACAGTACAATTCAATGGGCAGATTTTAGACTTATCCATCCAGCACTACGATGGGGTTATCAGATTACTACAAAAACAACCCATCAACCATGAAGAAAAGAAGGGCTACCTTACAAGGAACATAAGAACTCGGTCCTTACGGAAAGAACTCAGGAATCTCATGAACAACCAGGACTACAGCAAAAAAATAAATAACAACTCAGAAGACAAGATTCTTTCCATTACAAGCGACTTCAAAAATAGAAGATTACAAACCTTACAAGACCCACTGAACTTGGTACCACGAAAGGCAAAGTAGCAAAGAGGAACGCGGACATAGCTAGCCTCTGGAATGACTACATATCCCAAATTGCTACTCGGAAGGACAAACCACCATCGGGTACACTGTTTTCTTCAAAGGACGGACGTAGTGCACCCAAAGCAAAAATCAGTAGCACAATAGGACAACATGGAGCAGAGAAGGCCGACAGGCATTTGTCTACCCAAGACCAATGTGATGCTAGATATGGTGTTGATCTGCACCGGACAGTCTTAGGATAGGCAACGAGGATCAATCTAGAACTACCAGATGAAGGAACGAAGCCCACATCACAAGACTTCCTCCAACTACCGCCACGTACATCCTGGTACAATGCTGCTGTGAGATTAGCCTACCTCTAATCCCTATCACAAGACTTCCTCCAGCTACAAAAAAGACACAGAAGAACCACAAAACACGCTCAGGGGCTGCTCTACTTCGCAAACTACCATGTTCATGACCACGAAGGTTTCGACAAAATGTTCAATGAATAAAAACAAGCACTCTGGGAGGGTATTTATAGATCGAAGTAGCAGTGCACATGGACTAGGAGTATCAATGAAACAAGCCTAACAAAGGACACAGTGAAAAGACAGGGCTCAATAATGGAAGACTCAGGCGAGAGGGAACAGTACCCGAAGACGAGCATATTCGGAAGAATATACCAACACATTACAACCCATGAACAAAAGGCATTTACACTCAACCACCACCATAAAACTACATCTGACAATAGTAGAGAATACACCAAGGCTCTGCATCTGAGTTCTTCCTGAACAAAACAACTCGGATATATGCTCGGAGGCTGCAAAAGGAGAGGTATACAGTTCTATAGAACAACTTAGATTCAAGACCCTCCAACTTTTTGTTCCAAATAGCAAGAGGCTCGGGGGCTACACTCAATGAGTGCACTTTTTTCTTCAAAAAAGCACACGTCACTCAGAACACTTCTTCAAGACAGACGACTTCAAGGCCACAAGATAAAAAGAACCCGAACATAGCTAAATCAGAGCGCTTTTCAACAAGGAAGCCGAGGAACCTTTCAACGAAGAATCAGGAAGAGACCCTCAAGCTCCTTGTGCCAAACAACAAGAGGCTCGGGGGCTACATCCAAATGGGGGTACTTTTTTCTTCAAAAAGGTACACACCACGCGAAGATCTCACGAAGCGCTACATGGTTTTGCTCAAGAAAGCACTCAAATGATGCTTTTTCCTGCTCGACAAGACTTGAAGGAACAAGATGAGGCTTTCAGAACTCAACCCTGAAGTGCTTGGGGGCTTGTCATTATGGGACCCACGGGATACCCCGCAAGGAAGGGAGAAGAACTAGCCTGACTAGGATTCTTCCCCTGTAATCTTAGTAGTAGTATTATCCTGTAATCCTACTAGGAACTCTCATTGTAAACCGACTAGGACTCTGGCCTCCTGACTATATAAAGGAGAGCAAGGCACCTTGAATCGGGAGTTCAAGAGAACAATTGTACACAACACAACACTTAACGATCAATCCAACACAAAGGCTAACGCTGGCTGGACATAGGGCTATTACTCGATCCATGATCGAGGGTCTGAACCAGGATAAATCGACTATCTCATGCGTTAATCATCGAGTTCTGCATAGGCTGAAGCCCGAACATACTGCTCTGGGTACCCCCGTGGTAGGCTATCGGTGGTCAAACATCGACACTCAACAAATATAACATGGGGTTCATGAGGCTCAAAAGGCTGACACTGGTTAACTGCGATTAGCTTTTAATGAGTCATCTTTTAGCAATTGAGTAGCAACAAGTTTATCACAAGCCCATAAAAACCCATGATCAGGTAAACATGAATAATGAATAGCATAAACAATTAACCATTAGTGAGCATCTTCATCATCCATATCATTAGTGTTCATCATCTATTCCGTAAATGTTCCAAGGCCACTCGTGACCGTGAGCATGGCTGATATAATAGTTTTACACTCTGCAGAGGTTGCACACTTTCACTGTGAGTCATGATTTACTCTTTCGCTCGAGGCAGCCAACCTCTTGACCCACTACCAAGGAAGGTCGGCAGGGTTCACTATGAAGCCTTTCAAAGGTTCATCTAACAAGTTAGGGCCATTAGATTCACTCGGCAAACAGATGTAGGAACCCCCCTGTCGAATAGCACAATTCCATCACGACTATACACATAAGAGTAGAGGCTATCCTATACCCGATTCAGCAAGCCATTCTTACGCCAATAAAGGTAACCACTAACAAGCTAGAAAAGGTCCTCATACTCAGCTAAAGCTAGAGCCATATAGCCCTCACAGCTGTACTATAAGTCCCAGATGATCACTTACAGATAAGTCCTTAGGGAGAGGAATCTAGAGCACCATAAAACAACCCAATGCTCGAGCCCCCTTGTTTCATGTTGCTAAAAAGCATCTTTTAATGTTTATTGCATATACCATTAGTCAAGTTACAAGATCATGGTTGTAGTTGAGCACTAGCATCATACTACCCAATGCAATAACCCAAAGGCGTTAAGGTACAGGGTAACAAAGTACTAGGAAATCCTTAGTGGCAGTCAAGGTAGACACATGTAGTATGAATTAAATAATTAAATATGAATAGGACAACAAGGAAGATCCCATGCTATACTTGCCTTAAAACACCGATCCTTCGGTAAGCTTTAATCTTCAATGTTGTTCTTCTTCTTGATCACCACGTATACCTCATCGACTGGACGTAATCATAAAGCACCACATAAGCATCTATACAATCATACATGATGCAAACAATAGATCTAAATTAGAACAATACACCAAACATAAAATCAAGATGAAAAGTTTGTAAAACGAATCTACGTCTCGCTACGAACACAAAGACACGAGAAGCACGCTAATCGGAGCTACGGTTGAAAAGATACAACTACCGAAAGATCTACTCATAAAACTATTAGCTTCATGTGTTTTAATTATATAAAAACATATATAAGATATTGTATAGATATTATAATTTAATTCAAATTTAGATTTAATTTATAAAACTAAAGTGAAACAAATCATATTCTATTTATAAAATCCAGTTGCATAATTATTAATCAAGATATGATTTAAACATGAAATTTCAGAAATAGTAATATGGTAACCACTGTTACTAACACATAGATCTCGTCGATATGAATCTAACGCAACTTGAATGGGTCAAAACGGTTCTAAAACGCAAAAGATATGAAATAAACAAGATTTCCTTTATTAAAATAATAGATTAAATCTAACCTCAAATTTTAGAAGTTGAAAACCTACTTAACAGTAGTATGAGCATATAGATTATGAAATTACGAACCTAACGCAATTTGAATGGGTCAAATCGGAGTTAAAACGGAGAAGTTATGGCTAAAACAAAATCAGTGGCAATTCTGTAAATAGCTGAAAACGTACTTTTGATGTGAACCGAGTAAAATACGCTTTTAAAAGAAGAAGACGAAGTCTGGGAAAACATTTTGGATGGCAGTCTTACCTAGGGGTACCTCGGCTGCGTAGGAGGAGCAATACGGCAACGTCAATGGCGACGGCGAGAGAAGGATGAGAAAAATCTGATTTACTACACGAGGGATTTCCCAAACTAGGGGTTTCCCTTACGCTAGTTTTGATGTGCTTTGCCCAAGGGGTTGGCTGATATATATAGGAAGAAAAACTCCTCACATCTACGTCAACTAGCGATATGGTACTAATTGATGTTACCCCCTCCACATTTACTAATGGGCCTAAATAATCATTAAATCCCATTAGTAAATAAATACATGGGCCTTTAGGATTTATTAGGATTATTGCACATGGGCTTTGAGCATTGGGAAACATAAGATATTTATTATTTTCGGAATTAATTAATTTCGTGGATAAAATAATTCTAGAAAAGTTCAGAATTGATATTTAAGCCACGAAAATTACTCCGAGACCTCCGAAAATTGGGGGAAAATTCCCAGAGACACTTTGGAACATGATGAACCCAAATAAAGTATTTGGATCTCATAAAAAGATTGTTGAGAACTTGGAACATAAAGATTAAGGTGAAGGAGGTAGGAATTAAATTCCAGAAAGAAGCTGAAAAATTCCTAGAGATAGATATTTGTCTCCTAAATGTATAAAAACAAATATTTTGCACATAGAAACACTAGGTGCGACCAGCATGAATGCAACAACATGTTTCTACCTTATGATAAATTTTAAATTAATGAAAATTTTTATTTTCCTATGTTTTCATGTGCACAAAAATTCACAAATAAATCATTTTAACTCTATTTTTAAAAGTGGCAAATTTTGGGGTGTTACAATTCTACCCCCTTAAGATGAATCTCGTCCCCGAGATTCGGACGACGTCGACTAGAAGATAGAATACTCTGTCTTTGAATCCTTCTTTACTTCCTGACGTAGTTCCATCATCTTGATCAGAATTCCACTTTACTTTGCATACCTGGTAATCTTACTCCAAGTATCTTGCTAAACTGATTTCAAGATTCTAATAGATACTCCAAACAATACTAGGTATCTCCAATCACTAGGCCACCTTTTCTATAATACCAATTCTTTGCCTTAAGATATCCACCTTCCCTAATGAAGCCTAACGAATCTCTTAATCAGAAAGAAATTCTACTACCAACCTTCAAAACATTAATAATTCCGATCAAGTTACTTGAACTTGAAATAAAATTCTTAGTCCTTGGTGTCACCCGAACCTTAGCATAATTCTCCGTTGCTAAGGGCATCGGTTGCGACTTCTTCTCCAGGTGATAGCACTTTTCCAAGTCATAATCAATATCGTTCCAACGAAGATATCACATGCTCAAGACCAACTTATGAAGATGTCATGTAGATTCTTGTAATCCTACTAGATATCACTTTTACTTCCAAAAAGACAGTACTTCCACACTCCACAATGGATAACTCCAAGTAACATGCCAGTTAGTTCAACTTAAGCTCAGTGTTTTCCTAAACGCTAAATGGTAAATAGTCGGTCACCTACCGTTTAGCCATTATTTGGGCAAAACATCCCATTAAACGAGCTAAACGGCCAATTAAACGGGGTAAACGGGTGATTAAACGGAAACGGCGCACCACCGTGTAGCGTTTACACGGTGTTTAAATGGGCTAAACGATCGTTTAGGCGAACAGTGCTTACGCTTCCTTAGTTGACTTAATGAACAAGGTACTATATTTTTCTTCTTGCATCAGGACACATCCTATACCTTGACAAGGTGCATCATTGTAGTTATGAAGCTCTTGTCTGGATCTAGCAAGGCTAATACTTATATTTTACTTCAACCTCTTCTTGGATTCCTTCAACACTTAGCTGAGGTCTCTTGATCCAAACGAACTTAAAAGCTTCTCTAGTAGCTCTACCAAAATCTTCATGATCTTGGATAAACTTTCCTTGAACCTTTAATCAAACCTCGTTGAGACTCTAAACTTCTTTCACATCTTTGGGTACCACCACGCTTCCGCTGTGCAAACTAGAATATAGGATACTTCATCTTGCAAATTCTTCCACTTGGCTACCCCCCTTAAGAAAAGATAAACTAGGGGACACCAAGAATAGCTTGCACATTCTTTCAGATGAGCTAACTAATATCTAGACGTTTCATCATCCTAATGATACTCTGGTGTATAGGCAAGAACAAGAAATCTGAAGTTCCTCGCGAGCAGAATAACAGCAGTGTCGTAAAATAGTTGTAACTCTTATTTTGTTAATCCAATGATACTGTAGCTTATACCGTTGGAAAGCTTATAAAATTATCCATAACTTTCTTATAGAACACTTTTCCAAATTCCACAGTTAACTTGATCAAAAACCGTGCACAACAGAAACTGCCCTAGATTCCAAACAGCACAGATGCATCGCCATGTGATTTTCGTATCTCCATAACTAAAATAGCTATCAAGCTGATTCTTATGCTCAGAGAAAGATATTGAAGTCTACTATTGTCTAGAATTTTCTTATGATTTTTTTATCATCCAAAATCAGAGATATAAGACAAAGAGTGTAGGCTGCTTCGAAAAGATAGCATAGAGAGAACAGAGGAAAACCATAACCCAACTATTTATTTCACTAATCATTATACCTTAGGCCTATAAGCTAAATGAAATTGTGAGAAAACCCAACAAGATCATTGCAATCATTACAAAGATTCAAAAAAATCATAAGCATAATGACAATTCAACAAGCAATAAAGATGCACAATTCAATCATTGACTCAACATGCGATACTATCGTCTTTATTACACTAGGGGTAACAATCCTACGACTTATCTTTAGATTACGCAAGAAGGTGGTGAGGAACAGTTCTAAAAGCATGTCAAATCAAGGAGTGGAGATGAGAACAAAGACTTTAAAATAAGCACCATGGTAGAGATGAATAGCAAAGATAGGGATATAGTAGAGAAGAAAATATCAAGGTTCATAGAGCAAGGATTTTATAGCAATTTCAAAGCCTTAAGATGGTCAGTTTCTACTAGGCTTGTGTCCTACAGTCAGCATTGCTCTGATACCACTTTGTAGCACCCGGTTTTAAGAACAAAACCAGATACACATCATATGTGAGCCTAGGAAGTCAAATCTCACATATAGCTACAAATAAGGGTAATATCAATAGACAATGCTTAAATACATAACATATTAGTATAAAGGATATAACCTCAGAGTATAGACATTGGAAAGACAACTCCGATCCACAAGCGAAGACTCCAGTTCCACAGGGACAACTGACTGGTTGATCATAAGCCCAATTCCTCCAAACTCTAGCAATCTGGTACCCATCCAGGATTTTCATCCAAATATTTGAAAAGTAAAGCAAGTGTAAGTACATGTCATACTCAACAAATATAACATGGGGTTCATGAGGCTCAAAAGGCTGACACTGGTTAACTGTGATTAGCTTTTAATGAGTCATCTTTTAGCAATTGAGTAGCAACAAGTTTATCACAAGCCCATAAAAACCCATGATCAGGTAAACATGAATAATGAATAGCATAAACAATTAACCATTAGTGAGCATCTTCATCATCCATATCATTAGTGTTCATCATCTATTCTGTAAATGTTTCAAGGCCGCTCGTGACCATGAGCATGGCTGATATACTAGTTTTATACTCTACAGAGGTTGTACACTTTCACTATGAGTCACGATTTACCCTTTCGCCCGAGGCAGCCAACCTCTTGACCCACTACCAAGGAAGGTCGACAGGGTTCACTATGAAGCCTTTCAAAGGTTCGTCTAACAAGTTAGGGCTATTAGATTCACTCGGCAAACAGATGTAGGAAACCCCCTGTCGAATGGCACAATTCTATCACGGATATACACATAAGAGTAGAGGTTGTCCTATACCTGATTTGGCAAGCCATTCTTACGCCAATAATGGTAACCACTAACAAGCTAGAAAAGGTCCTCATACTGAGCTAAAGCCAGAGCCATATAGCCCTCACAGCTGTACTGTAAGTCCCAGATGATCACTTACAGATAAGTCCTTAGGGAGAGGAATCTAGAGCACCATAAAACAGCCCAATGCTCTAGCCCCCTTGTTCTATGTTGCTAAAAGCATCTTTTAATGTTTATTACATATACCATTAGTCAAGTTACAAGATCATGGTTGTAGTTGAGCACTAGCATCATACTACCCAATGCAATAACCCAAAGGCGTCAAGGTATAGGGTAACAAAGTACTAGGAAATCCTTAGTGGCAGTCAAGGTAGACACATGCAGTATGAATTAAATGATTAAAGATGAATAGGACAACAAGGAAGATCCCATGCTATACTTGCCTTAAAACACCGATCCTTCGGTAAGCTTTAATCTTCAATGTTCTTCTTCTTCTTCTTGATCACCACGTATACCTCATCGACTGGACGTAATCATAAAGCACCACACAAGCATCCATACAATCATACACGATGCAAACAATAGATCTAAATCAGAACAATACACCAAACATAAAATTAAGATGAAAAGTTTGTAAAACGAATCTATGTCTCGCTACAAACACAATGACGTGAGAAGCACGCTAATCGGAGCTACGGTTGAAAAGATACAACTACCGAAAGATCTACTCATAAAACTATTAGCTTCATGTGTTTTATGAGTAGATCTCTCGGTAGTTGTATCTTTTCAACTGTAGCTCCGATTAGTGTGCTTTTCATGTCTGTGTGTTTGTAGCGAGACGTAGATTCATTTTACAAACTTTTCATCCTGATTTCATGTTTGGTGTACTATTGTAATTTAGATCTATTGTTTGCTTCGTGTATGATTGCATGGATGCTTGTGTGGTGTTTGTGATCTTGTCCAGTCGATGAGTTATACGTGGTGAATCAAGAAGCAAATCTTTGAAGTTTTGGACTTGAAGAAGGATCTAAGTTTAAGGTAAGTATAGCATGGGATCTTTCTTGTTGTCCTATACACCCTTAATCATTTAATTTATACTACATGTGTCTACCTTGACTACCACTATGGACTTCCTAGTGCTTTGTTACCTTGTGCCTTGACTCCTATGGGATATGCATTGGGTAGTATGATGCTAGTGCTCAATTAAAGACCATGATCTTGTAACTGGACTAATGGTATATGCAATAAACATTAAAAGATGCTTTTTAGCAACATGGAACAAGGGGGCTAGAGCATTGGGCTATTTTTACCTGATCATGTGTTTATGGGCTTATGATAAACTTGTTGCCACCCAATTGCTAAAAGATGACTCGTTAAAAGCTAATCATAGCAAAACTAGTGTTAGCCTTTTGAGCCTCATGAACCCCATGTTATATTTGTTGAGTACGACATGTACTTACGCTTGTTTTACTTTTTAAATCTTTGAAAAAATCCTGGATGGGTACTAGATTGCTAGAGTTTGAAGAAGTTAGGCTTGTGATCAACCAGTCAGTTGTCCCTTTGGAATTGGAGTCTTCACCTAAAGATCAAAGTTGTCTTTCCACTGTTTGCTATCTAAGGTTATATTCTTTATACTAAATACGTTATCTATTGAGCATTATCTATTGATATTACCTTTATTTGTAGCTATATGTGAGATTTGACTTCATGAGCTCACATATGGTATGTATATGGTTTTATCCTTAAAACCGGGTGCTACTAACATTGATTAGCATGTTTAGAGCTTATGAATAAAATAGTAATTTGATTAATCTATATGAAGCTACTTTTTCAATTAAAAGCAACTTAGGCTTTTTACCTCTGTCTTTTGTAAATAAAATAAGATTAAATCTTATATTGGTTTTCTAATACAAATATAATTTGGCTTAAAACAATTTAGATATTTCTCTGAAGTATCTTATATAAGTTTTATAATTAAATTAAATAAAGTTTCTAGTTTTTTTTTGAAGCAAATCTATCGGTAGATGTATCTTTTTCATCGTAGCTCCGATTAGAGTGCTTTTCATGTCTGTGTGTTCATAGTAATACGTAGAACATCTTTAAAACCTTTTTACTTACTATTTCAAATGTTTGGTGTACTGTTCTAATATAGATGTAATTTTATGCTATGCATGTATGTGTATGGATGCTTGTGTGGTGTTCTATGATTATGTCCAGTCGGTGAGCTATACGTAGTGAATCAAGAAGTAGATCTTTGAAGTTTTGGACTTGAAGAAGGATCTGAGTTTAAGGCAAGTATTGCATGGGACCATCCTTGTTACCTATTCACCTTTAATCACTTAATTCATATTGCATGTGTCTACCTTGTTGCCAATAAGGATATCCTAGATATTTGATATCTTGTACCTTGACACCATGGGTGATTATGCATTGGGTAATATGATACTAGTGCTCAATTAAACACCATAATCTTGTAACTTGACTAATGGAATATGCAATAAACACTAAAAGATGTTTTTAGCAACATGGAACAAGGGGGCTAGAGCATTGGGCTGTTTGATGGTGCTCTAGATTACTCTCCCTAAGGACTGATCTGTAAGTGATCATCCAGGACTTACAATACAACTATGAGGGCTACATGGCTCTGGCTTTAGCTTGGTATGAGGACCTTTTCTAGCTTGTTAGTGGTTACCTTTATGGCATAAGAATGGCTTGACAAATCAGGTATAGTTCGGCCTCTGTCCCCTTGAGTATAGGCTGCGCGTCATTGTGCCATCGGGAAGGCGGCTCTACATCTATTTGCGGAGTGAATCTAATGGCCCTAACTTGTTAGATGAACCTTTGAAAGGCTTTATAGCGAACCCTACCTGCTCACCTTAGAAGTGTTTTGGGAGTTATAAACTCAGACATATAGGTATCACGACTCACAGTGAAAGTCTACAACCTCTGCAGAGTGTAAAACTGGTATATCAGCCACGCTCACGGTCATGAGCGGCCTTGGAACATTTACGGAATAGATGAAGAACACTGATGATACTGATGATGAAGATGCTCACTAATGATTACTGTTTATGCTATTCATTATTCATGTTTACCTGATCATGTGTTTACATGGGCTAGTGGATAAATTTGTTGCTACTCAATTGCTAAAAAGATGACTCATTAAAAGCTAATTGTAGTTAAATCAGTGTCAGCCTTTTGAGCCTCATGAACCCTATTTTATATTTGTTGAGTATGACATGTACTTACGCTTGTTTTACTTTTCAAATATTTGGATAAAAATCCCTGATGGGTACCAGATTGCTAGAGTTTAAAGGAATTTGGCTTGTGATCAACCAATCAGTTGTCCTTGTTGAATTAGAGTCTTCACCCGAAGATCGGAGTTGTCTTTCCGCTGTTTGCTATCTAAGGTTATATTCTTTATACTAAATATGTTATCTATTGAACATTGTCTATTGATATTACCTTTGTTTGTAGCTACATGTGAGATTTGACTTCCTGGGCTCACTTATGGTGTGTATCTGGTTTTGTCCTTAAAATCGGGTGCTACAAAGTGGTATTAGAGCAATGCTGACTGTAGGATGAAAGCCTAGACATAACTGCACATTTTAGCATGCTTTCATCTTTGCTTTGTTCTTGCTTTCTCTCCAACCTTGTTATTTGCTAAAAGTTATGCTCACTTCGGCCTCTGTTCTGTTATGAAAACCTTGTCTCTATTCTGAATCATCTCTCTTCGTCTAATTAGATGGGTTGTAATGAGGAGACCACCAGCATAAAAAATTTAGGAGGACTAGGCTATGTTGTCCTTGATTACATTTGACAAGAAGAAGCTTTTAGCTATGCAACAACAAGTATTAGAAGGAATGACTCAACATGGGAGTTCTCAATAGTGCTTACCACCAGATCAAACCAACATACCAAAGGGAGCAATGAAGAGATAAGTGGCAGAAGCTTGTAAGAAAATGAAGTCCAATGAAGGTGCTAGTAGCAATACACTCGGAAGTCAGTATCAATGTCAATGCTGCAAGGATTATGGTTTTCCCTGTCTTCAGAACAAGTCTAATAAGAGGAAAGTCAAGGTGAACCTGAGTTGTGAAGCTAATGCGGATAAGAAGAGGAAGGCGGTCTCACCAGAGCCAAAATTGGAAAGTAGTCAACATTTGAGTTCTACAACATGGTCACATCCAGCTTCAATCCATGGTCAGATAAATCCAGACTCTAAAGAGTCAGAAGTTTCTGATGCTAAGATTTCTCCACTCTTTCCACAGGAGGTAGATACGTGCCCTTACCCTCTCCCCTATATAAAGAGAGGTATTGTGCACTTCCTTGTAACCCTAACAATCATACAATCAATCCAACGTAAAAGGCTACACGCCGACTGGACGTAAAGGCTATTACTCGACAAGAGGGCCTGAACTAGTATAAATCATTCGTTTCTTTGCGTTTCATGTCGAGTTCTGTGTACGCCGAAGCCCTTCGAACATCGTCTCGGGTAACCCCATGACGAGTTGCCGGTCATAAAACACTGACAATAAAATAACTCATTTAATTCTTATTTAACCAAGACATTATTATAAAACATAAACTAAAATATTCATAGAACCTATGTCTAAATTATCAATATAAGCTACTATGCAAAAACAATTAAATAAAGGTAAGGTGTGCTACATATGTTTCTAAACTATGTTTCTAAACTACACACTCCTACCATGGTTAAATTCATAGGATACATAAATGCTACTTGGTACCATGTAGACCAAGAGTACACATACATTAGGCTAAATATTTACAAACTAAATACAAATAACACTGCAATTCACTTTATAGGATGTTAATACTCTATGACAATAAATTTTGCAAGTCATGACTTTATAGTTTAGTAAGTCTATTCATTCTAACTCAAATGTTATGACATATTAACATTATTAGGTTCATTGGAAGTTCTCTATTTTTATAAAAAATACTGTTACACATGTAATTCTTTGATACAGAAACTTCAACATCTTCAACGCCATGGTGTAGGATGAAGTGACTGTTTATGCCACTATAGTGAATAAAGTAATAATAGAACCTAGAATCTATTTTTAAATAAAATATAGAAGGTAATTTTTGAATAAAAGGATACAATACCGACTATAGTTTGAACTTGACACATGGACTAAAAAACTCTTAAAACCCATAATATCAAAAGTTCTAAGCTAAAATAGGGATACTATCACAAAAAGATGCAACAAGAGATGACAGAACTTAAATTAGTATAGTAATTATCGTAACTCAAAAGTTCTAAGCTACGAGATTATGGTAACTCCTTATTAAGTGGTTTATTATAACGTTATGATAAATATCCCCATGTGTTATAGTAACCCAACTATCGTAAATATGTATTGACATTATTTTAAATTAGTATATAAAATTATCATAAATGGAGGTGGCTATAGAATAACTTATTTTGTAGCTGGCTACTGAATATACTCTCTCTCTCTCTCTCTCTCTCTCTCTCTATATATATATATATATATATATATATATTAAAAACCCATGTAGGTGCAATGCAAAGGATGAGGTAAATTTGTCAAAACTGAATCGATACTGTAGAGTATCTAAATCAGTATATTAGAAAAATGAACAAAGATAATCAATTTTGATCAGTTTTATGTTCTAAATTTATTAATGAAACTTTTAATATTTATGTAACATAATATTCTAGACTGCACTAGTGCATAGGTTGATGGCCTAGTTTTATGTACACTGCTCATTCCTTCCAAATTTTAAGTCGCTTTAATTTTGTCCTAAGTCAATTTTCTCTAGTTTGAACTCAAGATAAAGTTTAGAGAGAAATGCACAAACATCTCTAACATCAAACTAGATTTATTAGATACATCATGATATATATTTTGGTTGTGCATTTATTTGATATTGTAGATGTCACTATATTTTTCTACAAATCTTGTCAAAGTTAGATAAGTTTGACTTCGAACAAAGCTAAAGCAATGTACAATTTGAACAAGAGTAATGATGTCACTTGGCAATGAAGTTCAACTGTAACGATCACATATTGTAATTCCTCCAGTTGGATTTCGTTCCCAAGTTAAGTATAATCCTGAATTTAGTTTTAGTGAGCCCAAATGCCTAAGACTGGATCTTATTACCGGCCGTATCAGTCGATCACCAATATTGGAAAGACTTATCAATGGCACAAACCGATATCTGGCTTTATTAAGTTCGTCATCATTTAGCAATACTTGTCCCCTAAGTATCTCTGAACCTCTTCAAAACAAATATCAATGCCGTCGACTAAAGATTACAAACATGATCCATTATGAGTCTTCCTTTCCGTGTAAGAAAACAACAGCAGTCAAAATTAAATCTGGTGCCATCTGAGTCAGCTTGCATCATCTAATGATCATGAAACCTCCTCCGTCCATTCGAGATTGACAAATTAAAGTCCACAGAGCAAGGAAGCTAGCTGGACAGAGACGTCGATCTTTCGATCGTCTTCTATCAATATGCAATTGCAGGTATGGACATATCAGATGATGCCATGCCTGCTTACAGCTCGCTAATCTAAAAGCGCACGATTACTAGCTTTGGAAAGGTATCAGCTGATCGATCACTTTGTTTCTATATCTGTCAAAAAGATTGGCGACCGTTAGTGCAGGCTGGCTCATTTCGCAAAAGGGATGATGCAATTGGGAAGCAGAAGTTCTCGTCTTCTGCCGAGGTCACACCATAATATACTTATATATTTTTTTCAACACCCGTGTCGCTGAAGATCGTGTATTAATTTTAATTAATTGTTACTTTGCAAGATCTTGCACATAGTTCTCGACTATTGGCTTCGACTTGTGATCATTACTAGAAATTTCTGTGGTCATCAGCACGCATGAGCATGGAACAGCGCAAACACTTTAGAAGCCTATCGATCTTATCTCGTTTGAAAGAAGCAAAAGGAAATATAAATTGTTGAAGAAAAAACAAAATACGTTTACAATATGACCGCGACCCCGCCACCAAATCTCGAATCCAGATCTAGAGAGGAGGATAGGGCAGGAGGTTGAACAAGTATATCTCTTACTACCTTCATTCCGACTGGTTTTATCAAAAACCAAATAATTTAAGTTTGAATAAATCCATACGGTCAAAAAAAAATATTAATGTTGAATATTTTTTGTAAATCTATTTGGTGTCATACTTTACTATAGAAACATTTTTTAGAATTTCCTTAATTTTTGTGCAGAGACGCTCTATCAAGAACCATCTCTATAAATGGTTTCTGAACCGAGGCGGCTGAAAAGCCTAGCTGCCTCTAGAAATGTTATGTGTTTTTGAAGACATCTGAAAAGTCGAGCCTGCTCTAGAAATGGAGGCAATTCTAGAAGTGGTTGGGATTTTGGTTCGCCTTGTTTTAAAGGTGGTTGGCAATTTTTGGCCCAACTCTAGAAATAGGTGTAACACAGTAAATCATAAATTTTCTAAATCAAGTTAGATAAAGGCATATTTTATATCAAAATTATACTATCAATGAGATCTACAACTTTGTAGTTGACCTTTTCATTTGAAATCATTTAGGATCCAGAATGTTTTGTTTTAAGTTTTCATAATTTGAAGTTTAATATTTTAAATTTTCTAATGATGGATGGAGAAGCAATCTATAGCGAAGTTGAAGTACTCAAAGAGATCTGTAGCTTTGTAGTTGAGTACTATTTCATTTGAAATCATTTAGTGTTTCAAAATTCTATTTTAAGTTTTCAAATTTTGATTTTTTAGAATTTTTCAAATGACATCGGATGAAGAAACGATCTGAACCAAAGTTGTAGTACTTGAAGAGATATGTAAGACCCTAAAATTATAGTTGATAACTTTTTCATTTGAAATAATTTAGTGTCCATGGTAGTTTGGGGACTGTGCACTCAGCAAAGCAGAGCAATAGGGTACTCTCCGTTTTTCCTGGTTTATGGCTCAGAAGCCATCTTACCAGCGGATTTGATATGGAACTCTCCTAGGGTTGAACACTACAATGAAGGCAAAGCGGATGAAACCCATCGGCTAGAAATTGACAATGCCGAAGAAATCAAGCTTAACGCACTCTTCCAGTCTGCTGGGTACCTGCAAGGCCAACGACGTCACTACGACAAAAACGTGCAGCCCCGTATCTTTCAAGTAAGAGATTTAGTCCTCAAGCATATCCACAATACATCGGGAGTACACAAGTTACTCAGCCCCTGGGAAGGCCTCTTTATCATCTCCAAAGTTACTCGGCTAGACTTCTTCGAGTTAATCACAAAGGATGGCAATCTCGTGCCTAACTCCTAGACATCGATCAGCTACGGAGATGTTACGCTTAATATTATTAAGTAGTTGTCTTGTTTAAGAAAATTCAATGTTTTAGCTTCTGTACTTAAGATTCTTTGTTATTAATACAGAGTCAATGTTCTTCGCTAGATGGATCTGTCTTTTTCTTATGTGCAAGATACACAACTATTCCAATTGTCTCTCTTTGTTGCAACCTTTATTACATCATATACAAGATATATAGCTGACTAATTGCGCGGCTACACAATTCTCATTCTGTATACCAAGTACTAGGCTATATTATACGAGATGTGCCTCCTACTTGGATGGCTTACATCTCCTTGGCTGGGAGCCAATTACCGATATTTAGTTTAACTATTGCATGTCGGGTAGGGTGATTCCCAGAAGCAAGTAACCTGATTCGTTGGCTATGGGACGAGATCCTAACAGCAAACAATCGTTATAAGGGTTCCTTGAACAACTGACTTCGGGCACTTAACATTGATGGAAGGGTCTAACATTATTCTAATTATAGCGACTACGTTGATCACTTTTTACTCGGCTACTCAGTCTTACGCGCCTTTCTAAAGGACTCCACAAGGCAAACTTATAGCCTAAGCAGACTACAATCTTACTCAAAAGATTACCATACCTAAAAGATGCTAACTTTGCACAGACAAGTTAGCTGGAATAAACCGTCTTTGGAGTTTACGTACTCTAACAAGACGCATTACTTATAGGCTAAGTTTCTCGTTCAACTAACAGCCTATGCAAGCAAAAGAATAATGTTTCTTACAACGTACCTACCCGACACACATGCTTAACAAGTTTTTTCAAACTTACACAGCCTATTCATCAGGCTTCTCCATCCTAAGGTCTAATTCATCTATTATGGTGGTTGCAAGTCCATCGAGTTCCTCCTCAGCTCTTTCCACGACAACAAGATGGCCTTCATCATCATAGTCTGTGGTTCTCTGATGGAGATCCATAGCCGGGTATAGTACTCGGAGCGTACAGAGTACATTCTAGACATAGTCTTTGGTGGCTCCACGTACATAGCTCTCGAAGCGTTGGGGATGTCTTTCATTATATCCACCCACCTCTTTTCACCGTCTTCTAGCCTACGGAAGAGGAGGGCGAGTGGCTTCGTAGCTTCCTATAGCGTGTTCCGCTCAGATTGTGCCCTCTCTAGCTAGGCCTTCAT
The DNA here is from genome assembly GCF_019320115.1 of Miscanthus floridulus. Lineage (NCBI taxonomy): Eukaryota > Viridiplantae > Streptophyta > Magnoliopsida > Poales > Poaceae > Miscanthus > Miscanthus floridulus. Next base: position 70,820,656 of record NC_089598.1, read on the forward strand.
ATCAGTTACTGACTTCAGACCCTACATCAGATCACGATCAGCTCCCCGCTTTATCAGCTTCGCTCGAGTGAGTTCTTCACTCGCTCGTTCAGTTACCTCTTCGTTTTAATTGTGCTTGGCTCTCAGAGCTTCATTCAGCTCCTTCACCTTGCCCTCCAACCGTCGGGTCCTGATCTGCTCTTCTGCAAAAAGGACCACACGCGATCATTATCATGATCATCGACTACTACATGTCAAAAATTGCAGGGAAGTCATATAGTTCTCTTACCTTTCAGCTTGGTATCAAAGAGCTCAACCTTCTCTGTTATCTTCAACAAAGAATCAAAGGCGCCATTCTTTCTAGTCTTAGCAGCCGCCTTTTGGCGCTCAGCCTCACCAATTTGAGCCCGAAGGATGTAGAGAGTCTCTTTATGTTGTTTTTGGATGGACATCCACTCGGCCTCCTTCTCTGGTGAGCTCCATCTAGGCTTCCTAGACCCTGACAGAGGCCTTTAGCTTCATACCCTGAGCATATGATTGTTCTAGAGATGAGAACCTAGAAAATATGAACACATAAGAAGCAACAAAGTACAAAACTTACCCTTAGCTATCCATCAAAGGCAGAAGCCTGGTTCAGTAGCCCAGACCTCATCAATCCGGCAAACTCTGGACTATATGCCTAGAGCTAAGTACTCAGTCCGGTAACTGGGATGACATCATCCTCCTCTGCTTGTTGGGCGCTTGTTGTTGGCACATTTAGGGAAGGAGCACCCGACACAGCGGTGCTTGGGTCAGCCCTCATGCTTCGCACATCTTCATCGGTAGTAGCCTCCGCAGGCTCCGACCCTAGTGGTTGGTGCACTTCACCCGCTTCAGTTGCCGCCACCTGTGGCTATGGCACCTCCATACCCTCTATAGTACCCGACTTTGCATATTGCTCCGCCTCACCATCAGTAGACGTTGGACCCTACTCCCGCGTCATTTTAGTGGACCTAGGTGGAGACACAGGCCTGCTTGCCTGCCCTTTTTCCACCCAGTCACCATCAGTACGTGGGTTCTCTTCAATCGGGTCTCTTCACTCTATGCCTAGGTAGTTAGTGTCTTTTTTACCATGGTATAAGTAGCAGTCAAGTGATGTCCTGGGAATGATGTAACATATAGAGGAAATTTCGACACTTACTTGGCACTAGATCTCTTCTTCAGCGTGGCCTTCCCTAGTGATATACCACTAAATGATCCACCTAGCTCTAGGCTTGATATAGATGCTGACAACACTAAGTCCTCCTGATGGCTCACAGTGCTAGCATCCTATCCATGTGTGATCCTATCACCCTGAGTTAGCACCGGGTGCTCAATAGGTATGGTGGTGGCATCCTGCCAAGAGCAAATAAACGTCACCAAGTATACCTATGTCAGAATTTAGTAACATAATTTTACTCAAAAAGAATACTTACTATCTAATAGAAAACAAGGTGTCTTCCTCCTCCTCTTCCTACAGTTTCTCCTTGGCGTCATGTGGAGTAGTTGTTCAAGAATTGGATTTAGCACAAGGTAAAATTCAGACTACATAGAGATAGTTCAGACATCTTTTACCTGGTCTCAGTGTGTAGGCTCAACGTGGCCTCTTGGGCACTGCCCCGCTCCCGACAACAACATCGGCCTCCAACGGCCATTTTCCGCCAGCGGCTCCTTGCCTGGTACTTGGGTTTGCCTGGACTATGAGGACATTCGGGCTCCCTTCAGATTCGCCCCAGCTTCCTAGTCCACATGGATGGTGGAGGTGGTGCTTCCTCTGTCTGCTCCGCTGGGTGCCGCTCTATTTCTGCCAACTCCTCTAGAGTCGGGACGCAAAGGACGGGCTGCAAATCATTGAAATTCTACCCCAACTCCTGCATCAACACATAGGAGTCAGTTTTTCATAGTATTAAGATATTTACAGATCACGATGTCAATATACTTACAGCGGTTGGTGGGTTCTGATGATCATGCTCTGGGTACTAATATGGTATCCCTATACCGATGCAAGCACATTCTGAATTCTCTCCAAAACTTTATCCTTTGTCAGTTCATTAGTGGTTACTCGGGAAGGGTCCTCTGGCCTAGTGTACTCAAACCCATAGTTTATCCTCTCCTTTAGAGGTTGTACTCGGTGCCTGATGAGGCTGGCAGCCACTCCGACTCCACTAAGGCCTTGGTCCTTCATGGCTCGGATTTGCTTGAGGAAAGGACGAATACCTTCAAGTTTCATCACACTCAGCATCTATTTATCCCAGCGGTTGTTGGGTATTAGTGCGGTGTTGCAATGCACCTCTAGGCAGCGCCACATGTTCCCCACATAAAACCACTCGGCCCTCTAGTTCTTTACAAAATCCACTAGGGTATAGTGGACATACTCATTCTTCCTCCCCACGTGGAATTGAATACCAGCACCCCCTAAAACACTTGGATTTGTGGCATCTAGGTGTGGTTTTAGTTTGAAAAAGTAGCAGAAAAGAGTGATAGATGGGGGGATGCCAAGGAAAGTTTCACATTGATGAACAAAAATCAAAAGATGCGGGATGGAGTTAGGGTTCAGATGATTCAGGGTTATGCCATAATAGTGCAAAAACCCATGCAATAAAGGACTTGTAGGCAACCCTAACCCATGATGGATGAACGACACAAAGAGAACAATCTCACCCAGGCTAAAGATTGGGAATATGGTGCTCTCCAGGCACCTTCCATTCTCCAAGTTTCTGCTCCAGCAGATAGCCCTATTCATGGAGCTTCAAGAGATGCTTCGGCTTCATGATCGGTGCTGACCAGATCAGAGCAGTGGCAGCCATCTCTGGCACCTCCAGCGTCCTCTTCTCAGCAACTTTCTTGGCGGTGACACTCTAGTTCTTGCCCTTACCCATCAAGCAGAGATTTTTACAGATCTAGGGTTTCAAGATGCGAGATTGGCAACACTCACAGTGGCTCGGGGGCTTAGGCAGAAAGCAAATAGAGCAGAGGAAGATGACGCACAGGAACGGTTCCCTTTTTATATGGTTTTCACCATGATGTGGCTCGATAATCACGCCAACGGGCATGGTGTTTTGGTTTCCCTTCCATTTTAATGCGGCTACGCGGTTGATATGATGGCTGCATGACTTTTTAGGATTTCCAATGCATCACAATGTGTTCAGACTTATTCTTTGGATGTCTTCTTTTCGGGTACTAGCCATGCTATGACCGTTATCTACATGGCCACATCGTGAAGTACCCGGATGATTGATGCAATACTCGGACAATCGCTTAACAGTATGCACTAAACATTGCAGTACTTGGATGAAGATTTTTTATTCAACAACAGTTCAATGGATACAAAGTTACACACTTTACAAGATTCAAGACCACTCAGAATAATGAGTGACTATTTATTTAGATAGCTACAAGTATTGGATACAAGATTTTTTCAGTCAATAACAAAGACAACATCCACTCGGATAAAACAAAGTACTCATACTCTAAGTGCTTCTTAGTAGGTACTTTTGTACTCGATGCACCTGGATCCAAGAGGAGAACAGTAATGCATCTAGGTAGATAACAGAAGTGCAGTGTGTCTTAACCTAGAACCTCAGGTAGACTGTCCGGCTATGAATATTTGTTGGCTAACTACCCTTGGAAGCATAGCCACTGCAAAAGGAAGCCTACTAGCTAGTATGAAGGATGAGCTACTCGCACATCTTACCACCCAGCCGATGCCATCTGTACACATTTGGGTCTGAGTATGACCCTTCATGGACAGACATCGGCAGGCACCCTAGAAGAACTGACATGGGACTACTAGATGTGCCACCCTACCAGTCGTCACAAGACTTCTTCTAGTTGCAGTTTCAGACTCCTCTACTGTGCACAATTACGGGTTTAGCCTACCTCTAAACCCTCTCACAAGAGTTCTTCTAGTCACTACAGCTTTTGGTTATACCAACCGAGTACTCCCGGGGGTTGGTCTACTTCGCTCACCACCATATTTACAAGCTTCAACCTCTGAGCCACTTTGCCTCTCCTAAACTGAGGTTCAAGTGCTCGCTAGGAGGGTTTTTATAGGCATCTCGGTGTTGTCTATGGACCAGGTTCACGCAAAATACATGGACAAGCTACTAACTCCTACATAGGTTCACGTGCTACACTATAAGGGTACAGTGCGTCCCACTACACCTTTTCAGTGTACAGACGGCCTTTTCCCAGAACATGTGAAGTCATAGTACACCCGGTAGCACCTTTGATGGCATATTCCCACGAATATTTTGAGCATCTTTGGACCAACTATACTAAAGCATTGCATTGGACTTTGACATGTCTTACCTGCTTCTGTACAAGCAGACAAGACAATAGTTTTCACTAACACTCTCATCCTCGAGTATATTCTTTTTAGATCCTTATCTCGAGTACAAGTATTCGGACACAGGCTCGGGGGTTGCAAGGTATATATCCTCTATGGATGATTTTTTCTCTTAGACCCTCCAACTTTTAGTTTTGCAAACAACAAGAGGCTCGGGGGCTACACTCAGTGAGTGTACTTTTCTGAAAAATGCACATCACCCAGAGGCTTTACATAGCACCTCATGGCTTCACTCACGAAAGTACTCGGACTACGCTTGTTTCTACTCGGCAAAATTAGAAGGAACAAGATGGCTTTTGAGTTCAACCATGACACGCTCGGGGGCTTGATGGACCGGGGTCCTAGGAGTTCCCCATGGGGGTACTACTTGGATAAGCTCTGGGATGGCCCACGATCTATTGAAGGACGCGAGGCAAGGTGGTGTGGACTTCAAGCTATTCTAGATCGACTTAGTCGGCTTACTATAAAAGCTAGATTCTATAATAGAACTAGGACTCTTCTCTTGTAACCGACTAGGACTAGATACGTGCCTTTACCCTCTCCCCTATATAAAGAGAGGTACGGTGCACCTCCTTGAAACCCTAACAGTCATATAATCAATCCAACGCAAAAGGCTACACGCCGCTTGGACGTAAATGCTATTACTCTATAAGAGGGCTTGAACTAGTATAAATCGTTTGTCTCTTTGCGTTTCTTGTCGAGTTCTGCATACGCCGAAGCCCTTCGAACATCGTTCCGAGTAACCCCGTGACGAGTTGCCGGTCATGAAACACCGATAATAAATAACTCATTTAATTCTTATATAACCAAGACAGAACTTAAACTAAGGTTATATATATATATATATATATATATATATATATATATATATATATATATATATATATATTAAAAATCCATGTATGTGCAATGCAAAGGATGAGGTAAATTTGTCAAAACTGAATCGATACTGTGGAGTATCTAAATCAGTATATTAGAAAATGAACAAAGATAATCAATTTTGATCAGTTTTATGTTCTAAATTGATTAATGAAACATTTAATATTTATGCAATATAAGATTCTAGACTGCACTAGTGCATAGGTTGATTTTAAGTCGCTTTAGTTTTGTCCTAAGTCAATTTTCTCTAGCTTGAACTCAAGATAAAGTTTAGAGAGAAATGGACAAACATCTCTAACATCAAACTAGATTTATTAGATACATCATGATATATATTTTGGTTGTGCATTTATTTGATATTGTAGATGTCAATATATTTTTCTACAAATCTGGTCGAAGTTACATAAGTTTGACTTCGGACAAAGCTAAAGTAATGTACAATTTGAACAAGAGTAATGATGTCACTTGGCAACGAAGTTCAACTGTAACGATCACATATTGTAATTCCTCCAGTTGGATATTGTTCCCAAGTTAAGTATAATCCTGAATTTAGTTTTAGTGAGCCCAAATGCCTAAGACTGGATCTTATTACCGGCCGTATCAGTCGATCACCAATAGTGGAAAGACTTATCAAAGGCACAAACCGATATCTGGCTTTATTAAGTTCATCATCATTTAGCAATACTTGTCCCCTAAGTATCTCTGAACCTCTTCAAAACAAATATCAATGCCGTCGACTAAAGATTAAAAACATGATCCATTATGAGTCTTCCTTTCCGTGTAAGAAAACAACAGCAGTCAAAATTAAATCTGGTGCCATCTGAGTCAGCTTGCATCATCTAATGATCATGAAATCTCCTCCATCCATTCGAGATTGACAAATTAAAGTCCACAGAGCAAGGAAGCTAGCTGGACAGAGACGTCGATCTTTCGATCGTCTTCTATCAATATGCAGTTGCAGGTATGGACATATCAGATGATGCCATGCCTGCTTACAGCTCGCTAATCTAAAAGCTCACGATTACTAGCTTTGGAAAGGTATCAGCTGATCGATCACTTTGTTTCTATATCTGTCAAAAAGATTGGCGACCGTTAGTGCAGGATGGCTCATTTCGCAAAAGGGATGATGCAATTGGGAAGCAGAAGTTCTCGTCATCTGCTGAGGTCACACCATAATATACTTATATATTTTTTTCAACACCCGTGTCGCTGAAGATCGTGTATTAATTTTAATTAATTGTTACTTTGCAAGATCTTGCACATAGTTCTCGACTATTGGCTTAACACCCTAAAACTTGGTTCCTTTGAAAATAGAGTTAAAATGATTTATTTATAAATTTTGTGCTCATGAAATATGGGAAAATAATTTTTTTTCCTAAAATTAAAAATTCATCATAGGGTATAGCAACATGGTTGTGTATACATGTCGGTGCATTTGATTTATTGATTGAGTGGGTTGAATCAAGATTCAAAACGGTTTGAATTGCTTTTGGAAATAAATTAAAAATGGCTTTAAAATAAAATAAAATAAAATTAGAAAAACAAAAGCATTTAGAAAGTTGTAAAAAATTATTTTTTAAAAACCTACCAAAAGTTCTTATCCTATTTCGAATTAAAATTATATTTGAAACAATATTTGAATTTGAATTGGATGATATTTGAATTTGGATTGAAAAAAAATAGAAAATGTTTGGAAAATGCCCCACACTCTCTCCTTGGGCCGGCCTGTAGCACCCGGTTTTAAGAATAAAACCAGATACACACTATATGTGAGCCTAGTAAGTCAAATCTCACATATAGCTACAAATAAGGGTAATATCAAAAGACAATGCTTAAATCCATAGCGTATTAGTATAAAGATTATAACCTCATAATATAAACAACGGAAAGACAACTTCGATCTTCAGGCAAAGACTCCAAATCTACAGGGACAACTGACTGGTTAATCACAAGCCTAATTCCTCCAAACTCTAGCAATCTGGTACCCATCCGGGATTTTTCCAAAGATTTAAAAAGTAAAGTAAGCGTAAGTACATGTCGTACTCAATAAATATAACATGGGGTTCATGAGGCTCAAAAGACTGACACTGGTTCAACTACGATTATCTTTTAATTGTCACAATTTTAGTAAAGGAGTAGCAACAAGTTTATCACAAGCCTATACTTAAGGGGACAGAGGCCGCATTATACCCGATTCATCAAGCCATTCTTACGCCAATAAAGGTAACCACTAACATGCTAAAAAAGGTTCTCATACTGAGCTAAAGCCAGGGCCATATAGCCCTCACAGCTGTACTGTAAGTCCCGGATGATCACTAACAGATAAGTTCTTAGGGAGAGGAATCTTGGGCACCATAAAAATAGTCCAATGCTCTAGCCTCCTGACTCTATGTTGCTAAAAAGTCATATTTTAATATTTATTGCATATACCATTAGTCAAGTTACAAGATCATGGTTGTAGTTGAGCACTAGCAAAGCTACCCAATGCAATACCCCATAGGAATCAAGGTACAAGTACATAAGACTAGGATATCCTTTGTGGCAGTCAAGGTAGACACATGCAATATGAATTAAATGTATTTAAGGTGTATAGGACAACAAGTAAGATCCCGTGCTATACTTGCCTTAAAACACCAATCTTTCGGTATGCTTTAATCTTCAACGTTCTTCTTCTTCTTCTTGAGCACCATGTATATCTCACCGACTGGACTTAATCATAAAACACCACACCAGCATCCATACAGTCATATACGAAGCAAATAATAGAACTAAATCAGAATAGTACATCAATCATAGAAAAATAAATGAAAGAGTTTGAAATACGATGTTGCGCATCGCTACGAACACACAGTCGCGAGAAGCACTCTAATTAGAGCTACGGTTGAAAAGATACAACTACCGATAGATTTACTTTATACGTGGAAAAGAAAACTATAGGCTTCATTCATTTTAAATATATATAAGATATTTTATAAATAATATAAATTGAATTAAGTCAAATTTATTTATAAAACAAATCATATTTTATTTATAAAACTCAATTGCATAGTTATTAATCAAGATATGATTTAAATCATGAAATTTCAGAAAATAGTAATATGGTAAACACTATTACTAACGCGTAGATCTCGTCGCTATGAATCTAACGCAACTTGAATGGGTCAAAACAGAGCTGAAATGTAGAAGATATGAATTAAATAAGATTTCCTTTATTAAAATAATAGATTAAATCTAACCTCAAATTTTAAAAGTTGAAAACATACTTAACAGTAGTACGAACATGTAGATTATGAAATTACGAACCTAACACAAGTTGAACGGGCCAAATCAAATTTAAAATGGAGAAGTTATGGCTAAAACAAAATCAGTGGCAAATATGTAAATAAGTGAAAACGTATTTTAAATCTAAACTGAAACAAAATACGCTTTCAAAATAAGAAAATAGAATCAATAAAGATGTTTTGGACCGCGGGTTAAACATCAACTAATTGTAAGGGCTCTTTTGCAAAATTCTAAGATGAAAGGGTATCTTTCATCTGGGGCCGTAGGATTAGATTTGAATGGCTGAAACTCGATCGGGCGGATGGAAAAAAACGTGGTCGGCCAGAACAGTTGCTGGCATGGTGGCGTGCCATGGCCGAAGACAGAGCTTGGCGGCGAAACTCGAAAACGGCCATTGGGTTCACGGTTTTCGACGGAGAAGACACAGGAGGAGAGAGGAGGTTGAGGCGAGCTCACCTAGGGCACTAGAGGGGACCTCCAAGCACCGGAGACGGCGCATGGCTTGTCGAGTTGTCAGCGGACAGCGACGCTAGGTCGCGGCGTGTGGCTGAGGGTGATGTGAGATAGGGCGTGGGGTAGGCCGCATGACGTGAGGGCTCTCTATTTATGGGATTGGGCTACTTGGCGTGCACAGCAACGATGCGCGGCGGGTCGTGCGTGGACTCCTAGGCGGCGCGGTAGAGTTCGTGTTGACAATGGACCGAGGTAGGAGGCGGAGCTGATGGACAGGCCCGAGATGGCAGTGGAGCGAAGAGAGGCCCGGGTGCGCTTGCTGGCGGGCCGCGGCCATCGGCCCAAGATGAAGCGGCGTGCGGGGAGGAAGAGCTAGGCCTACGTGCTGGCGTGGGCCGAAGCCAAGGCGGGGAAAGAAGGGATGGGCCACCGAAAGTGGGAGCAGGAGCGGCTAGCTGCTGGGCTGCATGGGAGAGAGAGACAGCGAGAGGGCCGGGCTAGGACAACAGGCCAAATAGAGGGAGAGCAGGACAGGCCTTCGGGCTAGATTGAAAAGAAAGAATTTTTTCCAATTTCCATATCTTGTTCTTTTTCTCAAATTCAAATATAAACCAAATCAAATCCAAATGGGGTTTCAAATATACTTTTTCAATGCATGTAAAAATGAGGAATTTTAGTAAGTCTTCCCAAAAATATTTTTTTACAACTTTTTAAATTCTTTTATTTTCAAATTTTCTTTTCTTTTACTTCAAAGCCAGCTTCAAAAATATTTTGGCATGTTTTCAATTTGAATCAAATCCACACAATTCAAAGAAACAAATGCACCAACATGTATACACAAACATGTTGCAAGCTTATGATGAATTTTAATTTAATGAAAAATTTTATTTTCCTATATTTCATGTGCACAAAAATTCATAGATAATTCATTTTAATCTTGTTTTCAAAAAAGACAAATTTTAGGGTGTTACAATTCTACCCCCCTTAAGATGAATCTCGTCCCCAAGATTCGGAAGACGTCGACTAGGAGATAGAGATACTCCGGCTTTGGATTCGTCTTTACTTCCTCATATAGTTCCATCTTCTTGATAAGGATTCCACTTTACCTTGCATACCTATCAATTTACTCCAAGTATCTTGCCAAACTGATTTCAAGATTTTAACAGGCACCTTGAACAACTCTCAGGTATCTCCAATCACTAGGCCACCTTTCCTATAATACCAATTCTCTTTCTTAAAATATCCACCTTCCAACAAAAATTCCTTACTTTATTAGTCAGAAGGAAATTCTTCCACCAATCTTCAAAACATTAATGATTCCAGTTAAGTTTCTCGAACTTGGAATACAATTCTTAGTCCATGGTGTCACCCGAACGTTCTTAGCACAATTCTCCATTGCTAAGGTGATCAGCCATGACTTTGCTCCTCAAAGTGATAGCACTTTTCCAAGTTATCATCAATTTTATTCCAACGAAGATTTCACAAGATCAAGACCATCTTAGTGAAGATGTCCTGTAGATTCTTGTGACCCTCCTAGATGTCACTATTACTTCCAAAAAGGACAGTACTTCCATGCTTCACAATGGATAACTCCAGATAATACACTAGGTAGTTCAACTCATGCTTCCTTTATTGACTTAATGAACAAGCCACTACTTTTCTTTCCGTATAAGGACACATTCCACACCTTGATAGGGTGCATCATTGTAGATATGAAGTTCTCGTCCGGATCTAGCAAAGCTCATACATAGGTTTTACTTCAACCTTTTCTAGGATTCCCTCAAACACTTACTTGAAGTTTCTTGATCCAAACTAACTTAAAACCTCTTCCAATAGCTCTACCAAAATCTTGAAGATCTTGGATAAACTTCCCTTGAACCTTTAATCAAACCTCATTGAGACTCTGAGTTTCTCTCACATCTTTGGGTACCACCATGCTTCCGCTGCGCAAACTAGAACATAGGATACTTTATCTGACAAATTCTTCAACTTGGCTACCCCCTTAAGAAAAGATAAACTAGGGGACACCAAAGTATAGCTTGCATCTCCTTTTAGATGAGCTAACTAATATCAAGACATTTTGTCATCCCATTGATACTCTTGTATATGGGCAAGAACAAGAAATCTAAAATTCCTCGCGAGTAGAAAAACAGCAGTGCAGTAAAATAGCTGCAACTCTCATTCTGTTAATCTAATTATATTCTAGCTTATACTGTTGGAAAGATTATAAAATTATCCACAACTTCCTTATAGAACACTTTTCCAAATTCTACGGTTAACTTGGTCAAAAACAGTGCACAACAGAAACTACTCCAGATTCTAAACAGCACAGATGCATCGCATTGTGATTTTCATAACTCCATAACCAAAATAGCTATCAGGATGATTCTTGTGCTCAGAGAAAGATATTGAAGTCTACTATTATCCAAAATTGTCTCATTATTTTTGGTTGTCCAAGAATAGAGATATAAGCTGAAAACTGCAGGCTGCTCTAAAAAAATAGGATAGAGGACACGGAGGAATACCATAACCCAACTATTTATTGCACTGATCCTTATACCTTAGGCCTATAAACAAAATGAAATTGTGGAAACATCCAACAAGATCATTGCAATCATTACAAAGATTCAAAACATCATAAGCATAATGATAATTCAATAAGCAATAAAGATGTATAATTCAATCATTGACTCAACTTACGATACTATCGTCCTCATTATGCTAGGGTAACAATCCTAAGATTAATCTTCAGATTACGCAAGAAGATGATGAGAAATAGTTCTAAAAGCATATCAAACTAAGGAGTGAAGATGAGAACAAGTCTTAAAACAAGCATCAAGGAGGAGATAAATATCAAGGATAGATATATAGTAGAGAAGAAAATATCAAGATTTATAGAACAAGGATTTTATAGCAATTTCAAAACCTTAAAACGACCAGTTTCTACTAGGCTTGCATCCTACAGTTAGCATTGCTCTGATACCACTTTGTAGCACCCGGTTTTAAGAACAAAACTAGATACACACCATATGTGACCCCAGGAAGTCAAATCTCACATATAGCTACAAATAAGGGTAATATCAAAAGACAATGCTTAAATACATAGCGTATTAGTATAAAGATTATAACCTTAGAGTATAGACAATGGAAAGACAACTCCAATCTTTAGGCGAAGACTTCAAATCCACAGGGACATCTCACTGGTTGATCACAAGCCTAATTCTTCCAAACTCTAGCAATCTGGTACCCATCCGGGATTTTTTCAAAGATTTAAAAAGTAAAGCAAGCGTAAGTACATGTCGTACTCAACAAATATAACATAGGGTTCATGAGGCTCAAAAGGCTGACACTGGTTCAACTGTGATTAGCTTTTAATTGTCACAATTTTAGCAAAGGAGTAGCAACAAGTTTATCACAAGCCCATATAAACACATGATCAGGTAAACATGAATAATAAATAACATAAATAATTAACCATTAGTGAGCATCTTCATCATGCATATCATTGGTGTTCATCATCTATTCCATAAGGGTTTCAAGGCCGCTCGTGACCATGAGCACGGCTCATATACTAGTTTTACACTCTGCAGAGGTTATACACTTTCACTATAAGTCATGATTTGTAGAGGTTGTACACTTTCACTGTGACTCAAGATTTACCCTTTCACCCAAGGTCACGAGCCTCTTGACCCACTACCAAGGAAGGTCGATAGGTTTCACTATGAAGCCTTTCAAAGGTTCGTCTATCAAGTTAGGGCCATTAGATTCACTTGGCAAACAGATATAGAGCCCTCCTAGGGGACAGAGGCCGCACTATACCCAATTTATCAAGCTATTCTTACGCCAATAAAGGTAACCACTAACAAGCTAGAAAAGGTCCGTATACTGAGCTAAAGCTAGAGCCATGTAGCCCTCACAGCTGTCCTGTAAGTCCTAGATGATCACTTACATATAAGTCCTTAGGGAGAGGAATCTAGAGCACCATAAAAACAACCCAATGCTCTAGCCCCTGGTTCCATGTTGCTAAAAAGTCATATTTTAATGTTTATTGCATATACTATTAGTCAAGTTACAAGATCATGGTTGTAGTTGAGCGCTAGCAAAGCTACCCAATGCAATACCCCATAGGAATCAAGGTACATGTACAAAAGACTAGGATATCCTTAGTGGCAGTCAAGGTAGACACATGTAGTATGAATTAAATGTATTAAAGGTGTATAGGACAACAAGGAAGATCCCATGCTATACTTGCCTCAAAACACCAATCCTTCGGTAAGCTTTAATCTTCAACGTTCTTCTTCTTCTTCTTCTTGAGCACCACGTATATCTCACCAACTAGACTTAATCATAAAGCACCACACAAGCATCCATACAATCATACACGAAGGAAATAATAGAACTAAATTAGAACAGAACACCAATCATAGAAAAATAAGTTAAAGAGTTTGAAACACTATTTTGCGCATTGCTACGAACAAACAGTCACGAGAAGCACTCTAATCGGAGCTACGATTGAAAAGATACAACTACCGATAGATTTACTTTATACGTGGAAAAGAAAACTATAGGCTTCATTCATTTTAAATATATATAAGATATTTATTAAATAATATAAATTGAATTAAGTCAAATTTAGATTTGAATTATAAAACTAAAATAAAACAAATCATATTTTATTTATAAAACTCAGTTGCTTAATTATTAATCAACATATGATTTAAACCATGAAATTTTAGAAATAGTAATATGGTAAACACTGTTACTAACATGTAAATCTCATCGCTATGAATCTAACGCAACTTGAATGGGTCAAAACGGAGCTAAAATGTAGAAGATATGAATTAAAAAAGATTTGCTTTATTAAAATAATAGATTAAATCTAACCTCAAATTTTAAAGTTGAAAACATACTCAACAGTAGTATGAACATGGAGATTATGAAATTATGAACCTAACACAAGTTGAACGTGTCAAATCAGAGTTAAAACGGAGAAGTTATGGCAAAAAAATCAGTGGCAAATATGTAAATAAGTGAAAACGTATTTTAGATCTAAACCGAAATAAAGTACACTCAACTAATTGTAAGGGCTCCTTTGCAAAATTCTAAGACGGAAGGGTATCTTTCATCTGGGGCCGTCGGATTAGATTTGAACGATCGAAACTCGATCGGGCGGATGAAAAAAAAACGTGGCCGACCGGAACAGTAGCCGGCACGGTGGTGCTCCATGGCCAGCGATAGAGCTCGGCGACGAAACTCGAAAACGGCCCTAGGGTTCATGGTTTTTGACAGAGAAGACATGGGAGGAGAGAGAAGGTTGAGGCGAGCTCACCTAGGGCACTGGTGGGGACCTCGAAGCGCTGGAGACGGCACGTGGCTTGTCGAGTCATCGGCGGATAGTGGCGCTAGGTCGTGGTGTGTGGCTGTGGGCGCTCGGGCGAGGGTGGTGTGAGGTAGGGCACGGGTTAGGCTGGATGACACAAGGGCTCTCTATTTATGGGACAGGGCTGCTTGGCGTGCACGGCAACGATGCAGGGTGGGGCGTGCGCGGACTCCCGGGCGGCGCGGTAGAGTCCGCGTCGACAACGGACTGAGGTAGGAGGCGGAGCTGACGGGCGGGCCCAAGATGACAATAGGGCAAGCAGAGCAAAGAGAGGCGCAGGTGCGCTTGCTGGCAGGCCACAACCGTCGGCCCAAGAGGAGGCGGCACGCGGGGAGGAAGAGCTGGGCCTGCGCGCTGGCGTGGCCCGAAGCCAAGGCGGGGAAAGAAGTGATGGGCCACCGGAAGCGGGAGCAGGAGCAACGGTTGCTAGGCTGCACGGCAGAGAGAGACTGGGAGAGGGCCGGACTGGGACAACATGCCGAATAGAGGGAGAGTAGGGCAGGACTTCGGGCCAGATTGAAAAGAAAGAATTTTTTTCCAATTTCCAAATCTTGTTCTTTTTCCCAAATTCAAATGTAAACCAAATCAAATTCAAATGGGGCTTCAAATATACTTTTTCAATGCAGTAAAAATGAGGAATTTTAGTAAGTCTTCCAAAAATTAATTTTTTACAACTTTTTAAATTCTTTTATTTTCAACTTTTTAAATTCTTCCAAAAAAACACGTTGCTAGCTTATTATGAATTTTAATTTAATGAAAAAATTTATTTTCCTATATTTGATGTGCACAAAAATTCACAGATAATTCATTTTAATCCTGTTTTCAAAAGAGTCAAATTTTAGGGTGTTACACGGCCCAGCCGATGCCACAGCGCAGCCGCCTCTCCCTTCCGCGCTCACCGACAGCCCGGGCCCACAGGTCAGGCCTTCCTCCTACCTCGTGACCCGCTTAGACTCCGCCGCCACGCCGAGTGTCTGCGCTTGCCCCGTCCTCACCATTTGCCATGTTCTCTAGGCCACCTGCTGCCTTAAATAGTCACCGAGCTCACGTCGCCCCATTTCCAACCCTTATCGCAAGCTGTCACCTCGCCTCAAGCCGTGCCACTGCCGTCGAACCCTAGCTAGCTGCCGCCGCCGTTTGCCTCGTCGTTCCACCGCTCCGTCGTCGTCTAGGACCGCTCCCTTAGCGTGACACAAATGTAAGGAACCCATAGGTACCGGCCGTGCCCTCCTTCTCGCTCTCTATCTCTCGCTTCGTGTCCCCAAAGTTTCACCGGTGAGTCCGACCCGCCTCATCAAGCCCACACCACCCTGGTGCCGTCGCAGCCACTGTAAACCCCCCATCGAGTTCACCTTGGTCTCCTCTTGTTTACCATGCCTTTCCCGTGTCCAACGGTGGTCGGAATCGCCTAAATCGATCACGCCGGCGTGGTGCTCTGTTTTCTAGCCATGGCGCCGCCGTCGGCTACAGCGCCAACAACTCATGTCCCCTCCCAAACACTCTTGGCTGTCCATCTAGAGATCTGTGGCCCAGATTAGAAGAAACCCTTTTGTTGGTATTTTTATTAAAGAGCCCCTCGGCTTTCTCATATTTGCACCCGCCGTCCCTGGTTTCTTTCAAAAGGATCCTAAGCTTTTCTATTATCGAACCCGCGGTCTATTGCGTATTCCATAGATTATGCGTTATTCTTTTAAAAGCGTATTTTGTTCGGTTGACTTCAAAAATACGTTTTCAGTTATTTACAGTTTTACCACTAGATTTATTTAGGCTGTAACTTTGTCGTTTTAACTCTGATTTGATCCGTTCAACTTGCATTAGGTTCATAATTTTATAATCTACATGTTCATACTACTGATAGATATGTTTTCAACTTTTAAAATTCAAGGCTAGATTTAATCTATTATTTTAATAAAGGAAATCTTGTTTATTTCATATCTTCTACATTTTAGCTCCGATTTGACCTGTTCAAGTTGCGCTAGATTCATTACAATGAGATCTACGTGTTAGTAACAATGTTTATCATGTCTCTATTTCTGGAATTTCATGGTTTAAATCCTAACTTGATTAATAGTTATGTCACTGGATTTATAAATAAAATATGGTAAATTCCACTTTAGTTTTCAAAACAAAATATAAGTTTGACTTAATTCAATTTAGGTATTTCTCTAAAATATCTTATGCATCCTTTTATATAGTTAAAATTAATAAAGCCAATGGTTCTCTTTTAAAAGAAAAACAAGCCTTTCGGTAGCTGTATCTTTTTTGTTATAGCTCCGATTAGAGTGCTTTTCGTGTCTGTGTGTTCATAGCGAGACATAGATTTGATTTACAAATTTTTCATCTTGATTTTATGTTTGGTGTACTGTTCTAATTTAGATCTATTGGTTCCTTCATGTATGATTGCATGGATGCTTGTGTGGTGTTTATGATCTTGTCCAATCGATGAGTTTTACGTGGTGAATCAAGAAGTAGATCTTTGAAGTTTTGGACTTGAAGAAGGATCAGAGTTTTAAGGCAAGTATAACATGGGATCTTCCTTGTTGTTCTATATGCCATTAATCACTTATCATACTACATGTGTCTACTTTGACTACCACTAATGATTTCCTAGTACTTTGTACCTTGTTCCTTGAGACCTTTGGGTTATTGCATTAGGTAGTATGATGCTAGTGTTCAACTACAACCATGATATTGTAACTTGACTAATGGTATATGCAATAAACAATAAAATATGCTTTTTAGCAACATAGAACAAGGGGGCTAAAGCATTGGGCTATTTTTATGGTGCTCTAGATTTCTCTCCCTAAGGACTTAACTGTAAGCGAACATCCAAGACTTATAGTACAACTGTGAGGGCTACCTGGCTCTGGCTTTAACTCAGTATGAGGAACTTTTCTAGCTTGTTAGTAGTTACCTTTATTGGCATAAGAATGGCTTGCCAAATCAGGTATAGTGCAGCCTCTATCCCCTTGTGTATAGGTTGCGCGTCATTGTGCCATTAGGGAAGGGGGGGGCTCTAGATCTGTTTGCCGAGCGAATCTAATGTCCCTAACTTGTTAGACGAACCTTTGAAAGACTTCATAGTGAACCCTATTGACCTTCCTTGGTAGTGGGTCAAGAGGCTAATCAACTTGGGCGAAAGGGTTGATCATGACTCATAATGAAAGTGTACAACCTCTGCAGAGTGTAAAACTAGTATATCAGCCGTGCTCTCGGTCACGAGCAACCTTGGACGCTTATGGAATAGATGATGAACACTAATGATACTAATGATGAAAATGCTCACTAATGATTACTGTTTAAGCTATTCATTATTCATGTTTACCTGATCATGCGTTTTATGGGCTTATGAATAAACTTGTTGCCACCCAATTGCTAAAAGATGACTCATTAAAAGCTAATCATAATTAAACCAGTGTCAACCTTTTGAGCCTCATGAACCCCATGTTATATTTGTTGAGTACAACATGTACTTACGCTTGCTTTACTTTTTAAATCTTTGGAAAAATCCTAGATGGTTACTAGATTGCTAGAGTTTGGAGGAATTAGGCTTGTGATCAACCAGTCAATTGTTCGTATGGAAGTGGAGTCTTCACCAGAAGATTAGAGTTGTCTTTCCGCTATCTATACTCTAAGGTTGTATTCTTTTTACTAATATGCTATGTAATAAGCATTGTCTTATGATATTACCCTTATTTGTAGCTATATATGAGATTTGACTTCCTAGGCTCACATATGGTGCGTATCTAGTTTTGTTCATAAAATCAGGTGCTACAAAGTGGTATCAGAGCAATGCTGACTATAGGACACAAGCCTAGTAGAAACTGGTCGTTTTAAGGTTTAGAAGTTGCTACAAAAACCCTTGCTCTATGAACCTTGATATCTTCTTCTCTACTATATCTCTACCCTTGCTATTCATGTCTACCTTGGTGCTTATTCTAAAGTCTTTATTCTCATCTTCACTCCTTGATTTGATATGCTTTTAGAATTATCCCTCACCACCTTCTTGCGTAATCTAAAGATGAGTCTTAGGATTGTTATCCCCAGTACAATGAGGATGATAGTATCGCAAGTTGAGTTAATGATTGAATTGTGCACCTTTAGTTCTTTGTTGAATTGTCATTATGCTTCTTCTTGTTTTGAATCTCTGTAATGATTGCAATGATCTTATTGGGTGTTCCCACAATTTCATTTAGCTTATAGTCCTAAGGTATAAGGATTAATGAAACAAATAGTCAGGTTACGGTTTTCATCTGTTTCCTTTATCTTGCCTTTCGAAGCAGCCTGCCCTCTTCAGCTTTTATCTCTATTTTTTGGATGACCTAAAATTATGGAAAAATTTTGGACAATAGTACACTTCCATATCTTTGTCTAAGCACTAGAATCAGCCTGATAGCTATTTTGGTTATGGAGATACAAAAATCACAAGGTGATGCATTTGTGTTGTTTGGAACCTAGAACAGTTTCTCTTGTGCACTATTTTGGACCAAGTTAACTGCAGAATTTGGAAAGTGCTCTATAAGTAAGTTGTGGAGGATTTCATAAGCTTTCCAATGGTAGAAGCTACAACTTCATTGGATTAATAGAATGAGAGTTACGACGGTTTTACCGTGTTGTTGTTTTTTTTCATCCCACGAAGAATTTTGAATTTCTTGTTCTTGCCCCTACATGAGAGTATCATTGGGATATCATAACATCTTGATACTAATTAGCTCATCTAGAAGGAGGTACAATCTACCCTTGCTATGTCCTCTACTTTATCTTTTCTAAAGGGGGTAGCCAAGTTGAAGCTTTTGTAAGATGAGGTATCGTACGTTCTAGTTGCGCAGCGGAAGCATGGTGGGCCCATAACCCATATGTTCTAGGATCAAAACGTTTGGAGGAACAAACACCTTTGGAAGAAGATATGAGGCATATATAGTTGGATCTACGTGGACTTAGAAAATATCAATGTGACATCAAGCCTGACAAGTGAGTTCTCTACATGGATATGTTATTAGGGAGAAAAGGTATCAAGAAAGTTAGTGAGGTGATTGAAACCCACTCAAAGATGTGAGAGAAACTCAGAGTTTCAATGAGGTTTGGTTAGAGGTTCAAGGAAGGTTTATGCAAAATCATCAAGATTTTGGTAGAGCTACTATAGAAGCTTTTAAGTTAGTTTGGACCAAGAAACCTCAGGCAAATGTTTGAAGGAGTCCAAGAAAAACTTGAAGTAAAACTTATGTATTAGCTTTGCCAGATCAGGACAAAAGCTTTATATCAACTATGATGCACCTTGTCAAGGTGTGGGATGTGTCCTTATACGAGAAGAAAAGTAGTGGCTTGTTCCTTAAGTCAGCTAAGGAAGCGTGATTTAAACTACCTAACATGTATCTGGAGTTATCCATTATGAAGCATGAAAGTACTATCTTCTTGGACGTAAAAGTGACATATAGGAGGATCATAAGAATCTATAGGATATCTTCACTAAGTTGGTCTTGAGCTTGTGTTATCCTTGTTGGAATGAGATTGATTATGACTTGGAAAAGTGCTATCACCTAGAGAAGTAAAAGTCACGACTGATGCCCTTAGCAATGGAGAATCAAGCTAAGAAGGTTCGGGTGACACTAAGGACTACAAATTATATTCAAGGTTCAAGCAAGTTAACCAGAATCCTTAATGTTTTAAAGATTAGTGGTAGAATTTCTTTTTGGCCAAGAAAGTGAAAAGGCTCTATCGGAAGATAAATATTTTAAGAAAGAGAATTGATAGTATGGACTAAAAAGAGAAAAATGGTCTAGTGATTGAAGTTACCTAGGCATGGTTTGAAGTACCTTCTAGAATCTTGGAATTAGTTTGGCAAGTTACTTGGAGTAAGGTCAACATGTATGCAAATTAAAGTGGAATCCTTATCAAGAGGATGGAACTACATGAGGAAGTAAAGAAGAATCCAAAGACGAAGTATCCCTATCTCCTAGTCGACGTCTTCTGAATCTCAGGGATGAGATTCATTTTAAGGGGGTAGAATTATAACACCCTAAAACTTGTTCCTTTGAAAATAGAGTTAAAATGATTTATTTATGAATTTTGTGCTCATGAAATAAGGGAAAATAATTTTTTTCCTAAAATTAAAAATTCATCATAGGGTATAGCAATATGGTTGTGCATACATGCCGGTGCATTTGATTTGTTGATTGAGTGGTTCGAATCAAGATTCAAAATGGTTTGAATTGATTTTGGAAATAAATTAAAAATGTCTTTGAAATAAAAGAAAAGAAAATTAGAAAAATAAAAGCATTTAAAAAGTTGTAAAAAGTTATCTTTGAAAACCTACCAAAAATTCTTATCCTATTTCGATTTGAAAGTATATTTGAAACAATATTTGAATTTGAATTGGATCATATTTGAATTTGGATTGAAAAAGGAAAATAGAAAAGGTTTGGAAAATGGAAAAAGTATTCCTACCGCAAGCCGCATGGCCCAGCTACCAGTGGCTCGCTCCCTCCTCCCTTGGGCCACTATCACCAAGCCATAGGCCCGCTTGCCGAACCCCCCGCACTCTATCTATTGTCTAGCCCAGGCGATGCCGCAGTGCAGCCGCCTCTCCCTTCCGCGCTCACTAACAGCCTGGGCCCGTAGGTCAGGCCTTCCTCCTACCTCGTGACCCACCTAGACTCCACTGCCACGTTGAATGTCCACGCTCGCCCCGTCCTCACCGTTGTTGTGTTCTCCATGCCACCCGTCCCCTTAAATAGTCGCTGAGCTCATGCCGCCCCGTTTCCAACCCTTATCACAAGTTGTCACCTTGCCTCAAGCCATGCCGCCGCCATTTGCCTTACCGTTCCACCGATCTGTCATCGTCCAGGACCGCTCCCTGAGCCTGTCACAAAGGTAAGGAACCCGTAGGTACCGCCCACGCCCTCCTTCTCACTCTGTCTCTCACTTCGCGTCGCCAAAATTTCACCAACGAGTCCGACCCACCTCGTCGAGCCCCATGCCGCCCTAGTGCTGTCGTAGCCGCCGTAAACCCCCCGTTGGGTTCGCCTTGGTCTCCTCTTGTTTACCGTGCCTTTCCCGTGTCCAACGATGGTCGGAATCGCCAAAACCGATCACGCCGACGAGGTGCTCTGTTTTCCATCCATGGCGCCGCCGTCGGCTATAGCGCCGACAACTCCTATCCCCTCCCAAATGCTCTCGGCCATCCATCTGGAGATCTATGGCCCAGTTTAGAAGATACCCCTCGGCTTTTCTCATATTTGCGCCCGCCGTTCCTGGTTTCTTTCAAAAGGACCCTGCGCTTTTCTATTATTGAACCCACGGTCCATTGCGTATTCCACAAATTAAGCCTTCTTCTTTTAAAAGCGTATTTTATTCGGTTGACTTCAAAAATACGTTTTCAGTTATTTACAGTTTTGCCACTAGATTTATTTAGGCTATAACTTTGTCGTTTTAACTCCGATTTGACCCGTTCAACTTGCGTTAGGTTTGTAATTTCATAATCTACATGTTCATACTACTGATAGATATGTTTTCAACTTTTGAAATTCAAGGTTGGATTTAATCTATTATTTTAATAAAGGAAATCTTGTTTATTTTATATCTTCTACTCTTTAGCTCTGATTTGACCTGTTCAAGTTACGCTAGATTCATTACAACGAGATCTACGTGTTAGTAAAAATGATTATCATGTCACTATTTCTGGAATTTCATGGTTTAAATCCTAACTTGATTAATATTTATGTCACTGGATTTATAAATAAAATATGGTAAATTTCACTTCAGTTTTTAAAACCAAATATAAGTTTGACTTAATTCAATTTAGGTATTTCTCTAAAATATCTTATGCATCCTTTTATATAGTTAAAATTAATAAAGCCTATGATTCTCTTTTAAAAGAAAAACAAGCCTTTTGGTAGCTGTATCTTTTTCGTTATAGCTCCGATTAGAGTGCTTTTTACATCTATGTGTTTGTAACGAGACGTAGATTCATTTTACAAGCTTTTCATCTTAATTTTATGTTTGGTGTACTATTCTAATTTAGATCTATTGGTTGCTTCGTATATGATTGCATGGATGCTTATGTGGTGTTTATGAAGTAGATCTTTGAAGTTTTGGACTTGAAGAAGGATCAGAGTTTTAAGGCAAGTATAGCATGAGATCTTCCTTGTTGTCCTATACACCATTAATTACTTATCATGCTGCATGTGTCTACTTTGACTACCACTAAGGATTTCCTAGTACTTTGTACCTTGTTCCTTGACACCTTTGGGTTATTGCATTGGGTAGTATGATGCTAGTGCTCAACTATAACCATGATCTTATAACTTGACTAATGGTATATACAATAAATATTAAAAGATGCTTTTTAGCAACATGGAACAAGAGGGTTAGAGCATTGTGCTATTTTTATGGTGCTCTAGATTCCTCTCCCTAAGGACTTATCTGTAAGCGAACATCCGGGATTTACAGTACAGCTATGAGGGCTACATGGCTCTGGCTTTAGCTCAGTATGAGGGCATTTTCTAACTTATTAGTGGTTACCTTTATTGGCTTAATAATGGCTTGCCGAATCGGGTATAGTGTGGCCTCTGTCCCCTTATGTATAGGTTGCGCGTCATTGTGCTATCGGGAAGGGGGGCTCTACATCTGTTTGCCGAGTGAATCTAATAGTCCTATCTTGTTAGACGAACCTTTGAAAGGCTTCATAGTGAAACTTGCCAACCTTCCTTGGCAGTGAGTCAAGAGGCTGATCACCTCAAATGAAAGGATAAATCACGACTCACAGTGAAAGTGTACAACCTCTGCAGAGTGTAAAACTGATATATAAGCTATGCTCTCGGTCACGAGCGGCCTTGGACCTTTATAGAATAGATAATGAACATTGATGATACTAATGATGAAAATGCTCACTAATGATTATTGTTTAAGCTATTCATTATTCATGTTTACCTGATCATACGTTTGTATGAGCTTGTGAATAAACTTGTTGCCACCCAATTACTAAAAGATGACTCATTAAAAGCTAATCGCAGTTAAACTAGTATCAATCTTTTGAGCCCCATGAACCCCATGTTATATTTGTGGAGTACGACATGTACTTACGCTTGCTTTACTTTTTAAATCTTTGGAAAAAAATCCAGATGAGTACCAGATTGCTAGAGTTTGGAGAAATTAGACTTGCGATCAACCAGTCACTTGTCCGTATGGAAGTGGAGTCTTCACCTGAAGATCGAAGTTGTCTTTCCGCTGTCTATACTCTTAGGATGTATTCTTTTAACTAATACGCTATGTAATAAGTATTGTCTTATGATATTACCCTTATTTGTAGCTATATATAAGATTTGACATCCTGAGCTCACATATAATGTGTATCTAGTTTTATTCTTAAAACCAGATGGTATGTGATCATTCCTAGAAATTTTTGTGGTCATCAGCACGCTTGAGCATGGAACAGCTCAAACACTTTAGAAGCCTATCGATCTTATCTCGTTTGAAAGAAGCAAAAGGAAATATAAATTGTTGAAGAAAAAACAAAATACGTTTACAATATGACCGCGACCCCGCTACCAAATCTCGAATCCAGATCTAGAGAGGAGGATAGGGCTGGAGGTTGAACAAGTATATCTCTTACTACCTTCATTCCGACTGGTTTTTATCAAAAACCAAATAATTTAAGTTTGAATAAGTCTATACGGTCAAAAAAATTATATTAATGATGAATATTTTTTGTAAATCTATTTGACGTCATACTTTACTATAGAAACAGTTTTTAGAATTTCCTTAATTTTTGTGCAGAGACGCTCTATCCAGAAACATCTCTATAAATGGTTTCTGAGCCCAGGCGGCTGAAAAGCATAGCTGCCTCTAGGAATGTTCTGTGTTTTTTAAGACATCTGAAAAGTCGAGCCTCCTCTAGAAAAGGAGGCAATTCTAGAAGTGGCTGGAATTTTGACTCGCCTCATTTTAAAAGGTGGTTGGCAATTTTTGGCCTAACTCTAAAAATAGGTGTAACACAATAAATACATAAATTTTCTAAATCAAGTTAGATAAAGGCATATTTTATATCAAAATTATACTATCGATGAGATCTACAACTTTGTAGTTGACCTTTTCATTTGAAATCATTTAGGATCCAGAATGTTTTGTTTTAAGTTTTCATAACTTGAAGTTTAATATTTTAAATTTTCCAATGACGGATGGAGAAGCAATCTATAGCGAAGTTGAAGTACTTAAAGAGGTCTGTAACTTTGTAGTTGAGTACTATTTCATTTGAAATTATTTAGTGTCTGAAAATTCTATTTTAAGTTTTCAAATTTTGATTTTTTTTAGAATTTTTCAAATGACATCGGATGAAGAAACGATCTAAACCAAAGTTGTAGTACTTGAAGAGATCTGTAAGACCGTAAATTTGTAGTTGATGACTTTTTCACTTGAAATAATTTAGTGTCCATAAATTATGTTTTAGGTTTTTAGACTTAGAAACTTAATTTTTTTGAATTTTTTAAAATACATTGGATGGAAAAATGACTTAAACCAAATTTGTAGTTCCATTTAAATTCATTTAGGGTCTTAAATATGCATTATAATATTTGTTAAATTGGATGCAAAAGGAGGAATTTAGGATTCCTATTTAGGTTACTCAGGATTGGAGGGATCTATTTCAATTAGGATTAAGATTGCTAACTATCTAGATTATCTCAAGAACCTGTGTCCATACGTTATATATAAACGGGAGACTTGTAGACAGTTTCCACATTTACAGAGTTAGTTAGAAGGAAGCCATAAAAAAATAGGGAGAAATTTTAGTTCTTTAATATTAGGTATAGATATAGGGTGGAGAGGTCTTGCAAGTCTAAAGTCTTACAAATTCCATGTCAAAATATATTTTACATCTCGGATTAGGCTAACACAATCGGTCTGGATGGTTTTAGAAATCGGCATACATAGTGTGTCCTCATGTGTATGGATCTTCAAAGGGACATAACTCTCTCATCTAGACTTCAAATTGAACATTCTGCATATGCATTTCGATCGTCTCATTGAAATCTACACAATGGTGTATTCTATTCTACAATTTAACAATGTTACAAAACCGGCGGGGCCATTCTCTTAGGTCTCCTGGTGATTGTTAAGTTTGGCTGTCAACACATGTCTTGATATATGTGACCCTGCTCACCTCGTTTATACTCTAGAAAGGAAATTAAAAAGATTGTAGATTATTCTCCACCAGTAAACTATGTGAGACTTTTGAACCGAGCAATGGTTAAAATTTTGTTTTCAATGTGCCCCACCGCGAGATTTGCAGCCCTGTCCAGCAGGAGATCGGTCGAAACAGCCCAAAGGAACACGAGCTCTCCCGACATGTGCACGCACAAACGATGACGACCCCATCCAGGAAAGCTGGCGGCGGCTCGCCGGTCGTTACAACGGATAAAACGGACTGCGTCACCACGTCAAGTCGTCCACTAGACCACTACAAAGGCAGCTGGCATCCCATATGAACGTCAACTTCTCTCCTATGTTCGTCGGCCCGGCCCTTTCTCTCAAAGCCTTTTGCTTTTCCTTTGTTCGATCGGATCCCCTGCATGGCCTCTCGGGGTAAAATCACCTGTCTAGGAGAGTCACGCTACGGTGTTAATTACAATAGCATTTTACTTTTTTTTTCTGAGGTTACACACAGTACACCATTCATAATGCACGCACACTTACCCTTATTAATGCATACATATAAACCCTAAAACTAGGTCGGCAAATTATCGAGACGAGATTGACGAAGTCACCGTATAGACACCAGTTAATGAGAGAAAAAGATGAGATCTACTGGTCAAACAACAAACAGTCTATAAACATGAGACAAAACTCTATTGACAACATCTTCTATGGTAGGGATATGGTTTGTTATTAGTGGTCACATGTCTTTTAAACATTATATGTGTCATCTAAAATGTTCATTGAAAAATAACAAAATGATTCAAAATAGGCACATGAGTTATCTTAATTTTACGAGTAATATGGCTTCTCTATTTACAGACAGTAATTGTCTGTGTGGCATGCACACTGAGCACAGATTAGCTAGTTAGGTTATACTAAGAGTTAAGTTTTCCATTTGACTTAGGTAATCATATTATTAAAAAAAACATTTTGGAATTTTAATAACACTATTATTCTTTTAATGACGTGTGACATATATATCCGTCGACATGTGTCACTGTTTACACGCCACCCCTCGTGCCGATGGCAAGATTTAGAGGGTGTTTGGTTCTTTAGTCACTCCTAAAATTAATGTCATATCGAATATTTAGATACTAATAAAGAGCATTAAATATAGATTAATTATAAAACCAATTACATAGGTGTAGGCTAAATTGTGAGACGATTTTTAAGCCTAATTAATCTGTCATTAGCACATGTTTACTGTAGCACCAAGTTGTCAAATCATGGACTAATTAGGCTTAAAAGATTCGTCTCGCAAATTAGTCGTAAGTTGTGTAATTAGTTTCGAAATTAGTCTATATTTAATACTCCATACATGTGTCTAAACATTCGATTTGACAGAAATTTTAGGAGTGCACGTAGAAACAAACACCCCCTTAGCCAAATCTTTCGGCCACACCGTCGCCATCTCTCGAATCCCCCCCCCCCCCCCCCCCCCCCCGGTCCGGTCCATATCACATATTTGGCAATGGCTGGCCCCTGTCCCGTTGTCCTTGCCTGCACTCCGAAAGATATACGCTGGATATGGTTTTAAACTGGCAAATACTTGCGGCTTCCAAGTCCTAGACATGCGCAGCTAAACTTTAAAATCTTCACTTATCCAGTCAATTATGCAAGAACCTTGTTTTTCTTCTCTCACTAAGGTACCTGCAAGGCCTTGTTCATTTCGCTAAAATTTGGTTTATGCTGATGCTTATGTTGAAATTTTATGAGAGAATAATACTGTTCATTCGCTAAAAAGTATTGTGTGAACAAGAAATTACAAATGACACTAGACTATTTACACAAAACGGAGTATTTTCATGAACTAAATATTAAATATAGGTCTATTTGGTTTAGCTGTGAGCTGTATAAAAACCGTTGTGGCTGTGAAAAAGCTCACGTGAGCTAGCTGTGTACTAATAAAAAATTATAAATTACTTGGTTCAAACAATAATAAATCCTACCACTCTCTCTATCTCCATGAACATAGTGTGTTGGATTTGTTTCCATGTCCTGTGTAGCTGAGATCCGCCTCGGTATTTTATTTTTTGAAAAATAAAATGTTCTGGCCTTTGCGGTCCCATACAACATTATTTTATATTGTTTTAAGCTTAACACTATCTCAAAATAAAAGAAGAGAGCACACAAACGAAAAAATAATCATAAACAAAGTTTATTATTGGTTCTCCATCCATTTTTTATGACAATGTCTAGAGAGACGATCTTCAATGCTTACTCATCAAGATCAAGCAGACACTCTTTCTTGCATTTTCCTCGTGTTGTAGCAATGGCTAAAACCACAACCAAACATTGGCTAATTCTGTTGTGAAGGCATTTTTTAAAAATCGCTTCAAATATTGTTCTTAAGGTGTACATAAATACCATCTTATCGGGTAGGGATACCTAGTGCGATCTTATCGGCCATGAATTTATAGGTAAAGATATATTTGTTTCTTTGTAACACTTTAGTAATAACATTATTTTGTGGTACTGTACGGCATGCATTTCTCACACATTTTAAATGTTCCACTTATGTGTTACAATATAGTGCCACTTTGTAACATTTTACTAGTAACATTAATTTTGTGTTGCTATAATCGTTGTTAGTAACACATTTTTATAGAACAAACACATTGTGTTACAAACCAGTCTGAAACATATTGTTTTGTGTTACTATGGAATTTTTTAGAACACATTGATGAATGTGTTATTACAAGAATGTTACAATATCTATGTTTTGTAGTAGTGCAAAATATTCCATGAAGATAGGTTGCATAAAAGAGATATTTTTTCCTAAAAAAACAAACTGAGTATGAGTCGCAAGTTCGGATCATGGATAGAATAAATCAGTTAGGACTCTAATCTCTAATTTATCAACTGATGCTCTTAGTAAAACAGCTAGGATGATTGAAGAGTGGAAGGACCTGGATGGACCCAATCTTAGAGCAAGAAATTTTTACTCTTTAATGTTATAAATACGTATATAGATTTACAGCATCTCATGCTCGTTACCTTTTTCTCTTTCTTGGTCACCATCGCTTCTGTAACCGTCTGATGAGGAACTAAAGCTGGTGTGCCTGTGTACCTAGGTTGGCTAAATAAGCCTATGAAAGAAAAGCTAATATGGACACCGAGTAACTGCACATGCATGGGAGACGTGCCTGTTCTTTACTAGGTTTGGCAACGACGGACAGCCGCCGAGGTTGAACAGTGACGGCAGCCGGCAGGTGGTGGTGGCGGTTATTCCCTTTTTGCGTGGAGATGAGTCAGTGATATCTTCTAGAGTGTAACTTCCAAAAATTTGCTTTGTAGCATCCGGTTTTAAGAACAAAACCAGAAACACCATATATGAGTCCAGGAAATCAAATCTCACATATAGCTACAAATAAGGGTAATATCAATAGACAATGCTTAAATACATAACATATTAGTATATAGAATATAACCTCAGAGTATAGACAACGGAAAGACAACTCCAATCTTCAGGCGAAGACTCCAAATCCACAGGGACAACTGACTGGTTGATCACAAGCCTAATTCCTCCAAACTCTAGCAATCTGGTACCCATCCGGGATTTTCATCCAAATATTTAAAAAGTAAAGCAAGTGTAAGTACATGTCGTGCTCAACAAATATAACATGGGGTTCATGAGGCTTAAAAGGCTGACACTGGTTTACTGTGATTAGCTTTTAATGAGTCATGATTTTAGCAATTGAGTAGTAACAAGTTTATCACAAGCCCATAAACACATGATCAGGTAACCATGAATAATGAATAGCATAAACAGTAATCATTAATGAGCATCTTCATCATCAGTGTTCATCATCATTAACCATTAGTGATCATCTATTCCGTAAGGGTTCCAAGACCACTTGTGACCGTGAGCACGGCTGATATACCAGTTTTACACACTGCAGAGGTTGTACACTTTCACTATGAGTCGTGATTTACACTTTCGTCCAAGGTAGCTAATCTCTTGACCCACTTCCAAGGAAGGTCGGCAGGGTTCACTATGAAGCCTTTCAAAGATTCGTCTAACAAGTTAGGGCCATTAGATTCACTCGGCAAACAGATATAGGGCCCCCCTTCCCGATGGCACAATGATGCACAGCCTATACTCAAGGGGACAGAGGCCGCACTATACCCGATTCGTCAAGCCATTCTTACGCCAATAAAGGTAACCACTAACAAGGTAGAAAAAGTTCTCATACTGAGCTAAAGCCAGAGCCATATAGCCCTCACAGCAGTACTATAAGTCCCGGATGATCACTTACAGATAAGTCCTTAGGGAGAGGAATCTAGAGCACCATAAAAATAGCCCAATGCTCTAGCTCCTTGTTCCATGTTGCTAAAAAGCATCTTTTAATATTTATTGCACATACCATTAGTCAAGTTACAAGATCATGGTTGTAGTTGAGCGCTAGCAAAGCTACCCAATGCAATACCCGATAGGAATCAAGGTACAAATACAAAAGACTAGGAAATCCTTAGGGGTAGTCAAGGTAGACACATGCAATATGAATTAAGTGATTAAAGATGGATAGGACAACAAGGATGATCCCATGCTATACTTGCCTTAAAACACCGATCCTTCGGTAAGCTTTAATCTTCAACGTTCTTCTTCTTCTTGATCACCACGTATATCTCACCGACTGGACGTAATCATAAAGCACCACACAAACATGCGTACAATCATACACGAAGCAACAATAGATCTAAATTAGATCAATACACCAAACATAAAATTAAGATGAAAAGTTTGTAAAACGAATCTACGTCTCGCTACGAGCACACAGACGCGAAAAACACGCTAATGGAAGCTACGGCGAAAAAGATACATCAACCGAAAGATTCGCTCATAGGAGAAAATATAAAACTATTAGCTTCATGTGTTTTAAATATATAAAAACATATATAAGATATTTCATAGAGATTATAATTTAAGTCAAATTTAGATTTGATTTATAAAACTAAAGTGGAACAAATCATATTCTATTTATATAATCCAGTTGCATAATTCTTATTTAAGATATGATTCAAACCATGAAATTCCATAAATAGTAATATGGTAACCACTGTTACTAACGCATAGATCGCGTCGATATGAATCTAACGCAACTTGAATGGGTCAAAACGGATCTAAAACGCAAAAGATATGAAATAAACAAGATTTTCGTTGATAAAATAATAGATTAAATCTAATCACA
This sequence comes from Miscanthus floridulus, assembly GCF_019320115.1. Lineage (NCBI taxonomy): Eukaryota > Viridiplantae > Streptophyta > Magnoliopsida > Poales > Poaceae > Miscanthus > Miscanthus floridulus. Next base: position 70,851,377 of record NC_089598.1, read on the forward strand.
AATTTTAATAGTTGAAAACATATCAAACAGTACTATGAACATGTAGGTTATGAAATTACGAACCTAACGCAAGTTGAACGGATCAAATCGGAGTTAAAACGGAAAAGTTATGGCTAAAACAAAATCAGTGGCAAATCTGTAAATAAGTGAAAACGTATTTTGGATCTAAACCGAGAAAAATACGCTTTTAAAAGAAGAAAGCGTAAACTGCGAAGTACGCAATGGACCGCGGGTTCAAAATTAGAAAAGTGAAGGGACTCTTTAGCAAAAATTACTGCGAATCGGTATGATCTAATCTGGTCTCTTGATTTAAGATCGGACGGTCGAGAATGGATTGGGGAAGAGCTAGCCGCCGGAACAGAGGAAGTCGCGGTGGCGCACCATGGCCGGCGGTGAGGAACTTCACGGCGAGCTCGGTTTGGACAAATCCGAGCCCCATGAGATACGGTAAGAGGATGGGAAGCAAGAGGAGGAGATGGCGAACCCAATTAGGGCATCAGGGTGGCCCTACGTGGCACGGTGGCGAGCTATCCGCGGCGGCGCCATGGCCGGAGCAAGGAAGCTCGGCGGTGAACTTGAATACGGACTTACGGTTCACGGTTTACGATAGGGAAGCCACAGGAGAGGAGAGGAGGTCAAGGCGAGCTTACCTAGAGCACTAGTGGGGACCTCCAATCACCAAAGACGCCTCGTGGCTTGGTGAAGCTGACGGTAGGTGGCGGCGCTCGGTTGCGGTGCGGCTACGGTGCTCGGGTGATGGTGGCTGCGAATCTAGAGCAAGGGATTGGAAGAGGAGGGCACGAGCATCCACTATTTATGTCCCTGGAACCTTGGGAGGCATGGCAAGTGGCGAGAGGCATGAGCGGGGTGGACACGGCCGGTGGTGCGGAGTCCAGCTCAGCTACGCACAAGGAGGAAGACACCTTGGCGAGCGGGCCCAGTCGTCAGTGATAGAGGAAGAATGGAAAGCGACCGGTGTCAGCGCAGATTGGGCTGGTGCGCAGGGTGGGCCGCGGGCAGCGCTGCTGGGCCACGCGAAGCTAGAGGTGGGAGCAGGATGCAGCTTGGGCTTGCTTGCTAGGCCACGTGGGCAGGAATGGGCCACGACCACGGGAGCAGGCCTATAGGCCGGAAGTGGAGAAGGGAAAGAGAGGAGACTGTGGCAGAACCTCCTAAGGAATCGGGCCCACGTGCACCTATCATTGTCTTAACAGACCTTGGATAGCGTTCACGAGTTCCCAACAACTCAACAGGTCTATCGGGTGTCCTCGGGAAACCTGAATCATCCACGATTCTCTTTTCAAATAGGATCCCAATCACAGACATTGCAGATTACAACAGTTTATTCAAATATATACATCAGAGTAAAAGATAGCGAAAGTCTTAAGATAACATAGTTTACAAACCAGTTGTTTTCAAACTTACAATACCATAAGTGTCATACAACCATAGTAGCGGGATAATATTACATTAACTTTATTTATCATACAAACTAGTGCCTTGTCCAAAGGCCATTCATCACTCCTCATCATCATTGACTTCAAACACAGACATGCAGCAGGGACCAAAATAAGCCTGCGCATGCGACTCACCTGCAACAAGGGTTAACAAACCCTGAGTACAAAGGTACTCAACAAGACTAACCCGACATAACGGGGTGTAAGACTTTAGAGATGTAGGGGTTTGGGGCAAGGTAAGGATGTAGCAAGATTCAAAAGTTCTTTGCCAAAAGCTTACTATTCTTCATTCTATTTTCAAGTTTTACCCCTAAGTTCTTTTAGTTCATTACCTCAACTAAATATACATTTCCCATATTCCAATCCTTCTAATTCCATTCTTTTCTCATATTTTAGTAATTCACCAGTCCTGCATTGCTTCTGTAATGAATCGAGTCTCCATATCCGTGGAGCACCGGCAATTTGAATTGATTCAAGTCCCAGCTAGGGATTCCTTATCACACGACATATGTAGAACTTAATCTTGCATATATCAACCTCGCTACCGGATCCTCCTATACTAAGCCGTCTCCACACCACGCGAGAGCACTGCACACCTCAAATCCGACCACATTCTAGCCACGAGGGTACATGCTACTCCCACCATCTCTCCACTCCCAGTGCGTGGGCATTCGTCTTAGTATCGGATTAGCCGAAGTAGGCTTACCAGAGTATGTGACCAGTACTACAAAGTGTCTTGTTCAGAAGATCCACAGTGAGTGGCCTTTAAGCGACATAGCCGGCAACATTACCCAACATTCAAGATAAGTCACCCAACTAGTCTCTAGTTCATTCTACCTTCTTTCTTTCTTTGGCCAGTATGCCATCTTTGATTGTATCGAAACTTTTACTTTGAAAGCCTATCATAAAGCATACTATAAGCATTCTACGCCTTTGTAAATGAAAACATCTTCAAGGATGGTAAACAATTTTCAAGGTAGGCAATGCATCAAATAGGTAACATTTGAATTAATCAACTTAATGCAATAAGTAACATAGGTGATAAACTTTTCAAAGTAACAAGATAATGGTTTAATGCATAAACCGGGGCTTGCCTTCGTTGACGATCTGAGGTTCCGGATTAGTATCACGATTATCGAATCCCGTGACAACCGGTGATTCTTCCAGAACTTGTTCAACTAGAATCGTTTCACTCTCGGATTCTACATGAAATGATAACATATGCTTTAACATGATGATAATGTAAACATGATGCTTTCATGGTACATGAAATGTAAAAACACCCCAAATACGATTTTCCTTCACGGTACAGTTGCAAGCCAACAAAACTAACTTGTAAATCTACCGTCAAGAACCACACATGTGACTTGACCAAATGAATCTTGAAACCCTACTAGTCACAAAACATGACCAAAACAAGATTCAACACTAATCAAGCACTTAGGGTTTGCTTTTATTTATTTTTGAATTAATTTGGAAATAAGCCCAAAAATGAACTTGTTCCAAATGACCTCAAAATTTTATGTAAGCTTCCTCATGACAAATTAGTGTACCAAAACAAATTTCATTATTTTTGGAGTTATACAGTGGCCTACAAAAATCATGGAAATTACATTTATTAATTAATGGACTGAATATTTGAACATTAAAAATTTATTAAAATTTCAAGTTTCAAATTTTTAAACCATACTATAGCATGTACAAATGCTACATACAAAATTTCAGAATTTTTGGAGCTACGATTATTTTCCTACAAATTTCCAAAGATTTAGCACTATTCAAAATCAGAAAATAACAAAAGTCACTATTCTCTCTCTTGCTCTCACTGACAGCCGGCCCCCACCTGTCATCCCCAGCCTCGGGCATTGACTGTGGCTGCGACGGCGCTGACCGGCGCTAATTGGCCGTCGGTGAGTCTAACAGCGACGGCCAAAGCACTAACATGCTCACAAGAGCTAGGCGCATCGATTAGTGGCACTTTGGAGGTCGATTATGGCATGGAACAAAGCTAACGCCGACCATGGTGGACATGATGGCATGGCAGTGTTACACCAACGAAACAAGGCCAGTAACGATGAAACAGAGGGTACAGGAAGCATCAGTGGCTCACCCCAATCGTGTTGCAGCAACAAGCGAGACTAGAGAAGCCAAGGTGACGAGTTTCGACGGTGACCGGGATCACGGCGGAGCGGACCTCGTCGACGATAGCGTTCCGGCGACTGCAGTGGGCAAAACAAGCAGGCAAGAGTGGAATGAGCACTATAGCATCGAGATGAATCCATAGAGCCAACCAGCAAGGGCAACGGCTCACCGGACGAGGCTGGCCACGGTGAATCGGAGCTTCCGTTGATGTCGCCGGCCGCGAGGAAGATGAACGTGTACCGCGAGCTCTCGACGAAATTAGGTGGTAGCAATAGCTCGGTCAAATGCGCAAGGAGCAGGCAGAACTAGAACATGGTGACAGGGCTTGCTTGCATTGAGGAGACGAGAGAAGCTCGCTGGAGTTGAGATGGTGGCGTCGGAAAAACAGAGGGGAGGAAGAAAATACGACGACGTCGTCTGGGTCTTATAGCTTGGCCAGGAGCGCACGGACTCGACACGCAGAGTGCTCCCTGTGCCAGCGTGAAGCCAAGGGCAGTCGCAGGCGCACCTAGAAGGCCGGAGAAGGACGCCGGTGGTGAGGCAGTGACGGCCTGTAGTTATCTAGATTTTTGAAGTATTTAGAGATTTGCCACTGCGTCTATTTTTCAAATTACTCCCAACTTTTCTAAAGAAGTTGAAAATCTCCAAAAATAAAAGTTGCTCAATTTTTCAAACTCTACAACTTTGCTTCTAGGAACATTTTCAAATTCTGCCTCCATTTTGAAATTTGAATTTGGGGTGCATTTGAGTATTTGAATCATTTCAAAATTACTCAAAATTTTATATGTAAGCTTGAAAAACTTTGAATACCAAAGTTGATCCTTATAAAATAATCTTCAACTTTGCTTTTTGCCTCAACCCCAAATTCCACATGGATTTTGAATTAGACAAAAGGGGCAAAAAGGACTTTTGTGATTTGAATTTGAATTCAAATTTGATTTGTTTTCCTTTTGCTTTAACTTTGCTTTTTGACCTGTAACATGGCCCATTAGGGTTATTTGAGTCAAATGACACATGGCCTCACATGATCACATGAAATTTGACCCTTGTGGTCATGATCTTTATTTAGGGTTTTGAATCACATCACATGAAATAACAACATTATGAAATAAACCTTATTTAGTGAATGCATTCAAAATTTTCTACTTTATGAATGCTTTGCAATGCATATGATGACATGTCAAATTTTAGTGTTAGGTCAAAACACCAGAGGTGTTACAACCCTTCCCCCTTAAAGAAATCTCATCCCGAGATTTAAAACTTAAGGCTAAGTAATGGAAAAGGAAATGTGTCAAGCTAACACATCAGAACTTTATTCAAAAGGCTAGTGAGGGGGTTTTCCATTCTATTGTCAAACGAGACAAGTTACAACATAGACAAGGTATTGCAAGTAGATAGAAGCGAAGAAGTTAGGAAAGTTCTCTTCTAATTAATCCTCAGACTCCCAAGTAGCTTCATCTTCAGTGTGTTGATTCCATTGTACTTTATAGAACTTGATCGTACGTCTCCGAGTGACTCGATCTTTCTGATCTAATACTCTAATGGGGTACTTGGCATAAGTCAAATCAGGTTCTAGTTCTACATCACCAAAGTCGATCTCTTGGTCAGGTACTTGAAGACACTTCTTTAACTGAGATACATGAAAGATATCATGCACAACTGACATGTGATCTGGTAGCTTGACGTGATAGGCGACTGGTCCACATCGTTGTTGGACTTGAAAAGGACCTACATAACGGGGTGCCAACTTTCCTCAAATTGCAAAACGATGAACTCCTTTCATCGGTGATACCTTGAGGTAGACATAATCTCCCACTTTGAATTCTAGCGGTCGTCTCCTCTTATCAGCATAGCTTTTCTGTCGGGATTGAGCTACCTTCATATTGGCTTGTAACAGTTTAACTTTCTCTTTAGCTTCCTTGACCACATCCGGTCCAAAGAATCAACATTCTCCAGCTTTTGACCAATTTAAAGGTGTCTGACACGTATGGCCATACAGTGCTTCAAATGGTGCCATTTTAATGGTCTCTTGATAGCTATTGTTATATGAGAATTCAGCTAAAGGAAGGCATTCATCCCATTTAGCACCAAAGGAAAGGACACATGCCCTTAACATATCTTCAAGAATTTGATTTACCCTTTCAGTCTGTCCATCTATTTACCGATGATAAGCAGAACTACGGATAAGTTTAGTTCCTAAAGACTCATGTAGACTTTTCCAAAACTTGGATATGAACAATGACCCTCTGTCAGAGACAATGGTCTTGGGTGCCCCATGCAGACTGAAGATTCTATCAAGATAAAGCTTTGCATACTGCTCCGCTCGATATTTATCTCTGACTGGTAGGAAATAAGCTATCTTGGTTAGACGATCAACAATAACCTATATTGAATTGTAGCCTACAGATGTCCTAGGCAATCCCACGATGAAGTCCATACAAATATCTTCCCACTTCCAAGATGGAACTGGCAACGAATATAATGGACCTGTAGTCTTCATATGAACCGCTTTGACTCTCTAACAAACATCACACTTGGCTACATATTGAGCTATTTCTATTTTCATTTTGGTCCACCAATATCTCTTTCTCAGATCATGATACATTTTGTTGCTACCCGGATGAATGGAGTATCTTGTAGAATGAGCTTCATCAAGAATCTGCTTTCGCAGCTCTGGATTTTTGGGTACTACCAATCTATCCTTGAACCATACGACATCTAATTCATCAATCTTGAAACATGTTGGTCTCCCAGATCTGACTTTATCCTTAATATGGGTTATGCCCTTACTTTTCTGTTGAGCAGCAATGATCTGATCTTTGATAGTGGACTCAACTACAATATTGGATAGGGAACCTTGTTCTATGATTTGTAAATCCATATGCTCCATCTCTTGACACAATGTTCGTTGCATAGGTTCTATAATTAGGTAATGACAATGACTCTTGCGACTCAGGGCATCGGCAACCACATTAGCCTTGCCCGGATGATAGTGCACTTCAAAATCATAATCTTTAATAAGTTCCAACCATCTTCTTTGCCTCATATTCAATTCTGACTAGGTGAAGATGTATTTCAAACTTTTGTGATCCATATAGATATGACATATATTGCCCAATAAATAATGTCGCCAAATCTTGAGTGAATGAACAACAACAGCTAATTCAAGATCATGGGTGGGATAATGTTCTTCATGCTTCTTGAGTTGTCTAGAAGCGTATGCTATGACTCTGCCTTCTTGCATAAGAACACAGCCAATACCAATTCCAGATGCATCACAATAGATATCAAATGGCCTCTCGATATCAGGTTGTGCTAATATTGGTGCAGTTGTCAGCAACTTCTTCAATGTCTGAAAGGCCTCTTCACATTCTGTTGACCATACAAACTTAGTTTGATTTTTCTACAATCCAGTAATTGGCTTCGCAATTCTGGAGAAGTCAGGGATAAACTGACGGTAATACCCCGCCGACCCCAGGAAACTACGAACTTGATGAACAGTTGTAGGTGCTTTCTAGTTAAGGACTTCTTCTACCTTGCTCGGATCAACAGCTATACCTTCAGCAGATAGCACATGGCCCAGAAATTGTACTTCCTCCAACCAAAATGCACATTTGCTGAATTTGGCATATAGTTGGTGATCTCTTAATCTTTGTAGAACAATACGGAGATGTTCCGCATGTTCCTCTTTGCTCTTAGAGTAGATAAGAATGTCATCAATAAACACCACGATAAACTTATCCAACTCGGGCATGAAAACTGAGTTCATCGGGTGCATGAAATGAGCCGAGGCATTGGTCAGCCCAAAAGACATGACTAGATACTCATATAGACCATATCGGGTAGTAAACGCTGTCTTCGGCACATCTTCACGTCTGATCTTAATCTGGTGGTAGCCTGATCTTAAGTCTATCTTCGAGAATACCTTAGCTCCTACAAGTTGATCAAAAAGCAAATCAATTCAGGGTAAGGGGTATTTGTTCTTTATGGTAACTTCATTTAATGGCTGATAGTGAACATATAACCTTAAGGTTTGGTCCTTCTTCTTCATGAAGATAGCAGGGCATCCCTAAGGTGATGAACTAGGTTGAATGAAACCCTTGTCTAACAACTCTTGTAGTTGCATTTTTAATTCTGCTAGTTCTTTGGGTGGCATCCTATATGCTCTTCTAGACACTGGTGTTGTCCCTGGTTTTAGATCAATTCTGAACTCTACGTCTCGGTCTAGTGGCAGACTAGGCAGATCATCAGGAAAGACATCCATAAACTCACATACCACTGAAATTTTCTCGGCTCCTTCAACAATAGTTGCACAGACTATTTCCACTATACTCTTAGGAAAGAGAAGTTGGATGAGAAGTTGGGTTTTGCTGCCAGGTGCATTTACCCTTATGGTTCTACGTAGGACATCTATGATAGCCCCGTGTTGAGTTAACCAGTTCATACCAAGGATCACATCTATATCTTGATCCTTTAATATTAGCATATTGGTAGGGAACTCATAACCTCCCAAATCAATAGGTAAATGCTGAACTACCTCCCTTGTATAGATTCATCCCCCGGGCGACTGTATATGATAGGGCTCTTTTGTTTCCCCAATAGCTATCCCATGCTTCACAACATATGTACGATTGATGAATGTATGGGATGCACCAGAATCAAATAAGGTAATTGCAGGATGCTTAGTAATGGGAAACATACCCATCATTACTGGTTCTCCTTCTAGAATAGATTCCACTTGAGTATAGAAGACCCTTCTAGTTTTCTTCTCAGCCTAACCCTTCTAATTGTTCTGAGCATTGCCCTTGTACTGATTCTGAGCTTGAGTAACAGGGGCTTTGGGTGCATCAAGATTGTTCTTCCTAGGATATGAACATTCTCAGGAAAAATGTCTAGGTTTACCACAATTATAGCATGGAAAATTGTGATTCTAGGGAGTAGCATTGTGGTTTGCATTATTTGTATTATTTTGCTGCTGCGGTGCTTGATGAGTATAAGGCATATTAGTTGCAGGGCGAATGAAGATTTGCTGCCTGCTTTGGCCTTGTTGTGGGCAGAATGGCGTACGACCATGATTCTGAGGATGGTATACTATCTTCTGACGCTTGCCACTTGATGATCCGGAAGCAGATATTTTCTTTTTCTTCGCCTCCTTGTGTCGGTGGTAATTCTCCTCTAAAGCGATAGCAATATTGATTGTCTCATGGTAAGTTGCGTTACCACAAGTTGCCATCATGGTCTGAAGTTTAGTGTTCAGGCCTCTAAGAAAATGATTCTTCTTCTTCCTGTTAGTATTCACATACTCTATAGCATACTATGACAGGTGATTGAAGCGCCTAACATAATGCATCACCAGGTGCTCCCCTTGCTTAAGAGCCAAAAACTCTTCTAACTTCATGGTCATCACACCATCTGGAATATAGTGTGCCCTGAAGGCATCCTTGAACTCCCTCCAGTTGATTTAGTGACTAGCGGGCTGTACTGCTACCAAATTTGCCCACTAGGCACCAGCAGCTCCTCAGAGTTGTTGTGCCACAAACCTAGGTTTCTGAACCTCGGTATAGTGAATCAGCTCAAACTTTTGCTCTATTGTCCTAAGCCAATCGTCTGCTTCTAAAGGTTCTTCTGCCTTACAGAACACCGGTCGACATATGTCAATAAAATCAACATAGGTTGACTCGTCATTTCCATTATTACGACGGCCATGATTAGGGTATGGTGCCTACTGGTTCTACGGCAATTCCCTTAACAGCCTAGCATTCTCTGCCATTGCGTTGATGAGTGCGGCTATGGCATCTGCCATAGTCGAAGGCATTGGTGGAGGATTTGGGCACTCATCATCGTCATGCGAGCCACTAGCACCAGTTCGGGTGATAGGACAAGGCATCTGTTAGAGAAACACATTTACTTACATTATTCTTTATTGAAAGCATTTAAATGGTTTCTTGCAACAAAGGGTTACTTATTTAAATTACATGTCTTGTATCCCACAAGACAACCCTGGTTTACTAGGAAAGCAATAAAGGAACTATTACTTCTCCCAGCTCTCAGTCTTCGGCATCCGTGCCCATATCAGATGAAACCTCATCTTCATCTGAGAAGTACACTAACTCCTTAGGATCCTCCTCTTCTTCATTCTCGACTTCCCCTGTATCTACAATCATTTCTTCGTCTGTAACTTCACCATCCCCATGAGGAGGATGAAGTTGAGCATACAACAGGTGGACATTCTCATGAAGAATGGCATTGTCCATCTCTAGGTCTTCTACGTAGAACTCCAACTCATGGACGCGTTCATTGGCCGCATCCTCTCGTGTCCAGGCTTCATTCCACAGCTCCATGGTCATGGTGATGCCCCTTTGCATTTCCGCCAGCTCTTCTTGATCTTTGGCATGAGCTCAATGAAGAGTGTTGAGCTCCTTATTGAGGTTCTTGATGTTGGCAGGATTGCTTGAAGATCCTTCAGCTCCTAGGGTCTTGGCACTTCCTTCACCAAGCTCGTGGTTTCTTGGTGCCAACTGGTGATGAGGGACTCCATGAGGTCCTATGGACTTGCGTGTGGTTTTCTTGGTCTTTGCCATAGCCTGTAGAATTTAGGGTAGGACTATAAGGATAGCTTGAGGATAATGGAGGTTAGCAAGAATGGGATTGACATTACTTACCCAACCACTATTAAGGGGAATTATTATGCAATGTGCTCAAGCATGATGCATGAATCGATCTTACGAATCTAAGTACAAAAGATTTATATAATCATAAGTACTAGATTTTTAATACATAGGACAAACCTAAGCATATTATCCGCCACAAACTTTCAAATAAGACAAGATTGAGGCTAGATCAAAGGTAAGAAGAAAGAAATTTGAACTTTAAAATATCAAGTTTACTTTCTTTGATCCAAATCAATTTAAAGGTTTTTTTTCCAAAGTAACCTACAATGATCTCAGATGGGAACTGCTCTGATACCAGCTGTGGCAGAACCTCCTAAGGAATCGGGTCCACGTGCACCTATCGTTGTCTTAACAGACCTCGGATAGCGTTCATGAGTTCCCAACAACTCAACAGGTCTGTCGGGTGTCCTTGGGAAACCTGAATCATCCATGATTCTCTTTTCAAACAAGATCCCAATCACAGACATTGCAGATTACAATAGTTTATTCAAATATATACATCAGAGTAAAAGATAGCGGAAGTCTTAAGATAACTTAGTTTACAAACCAGTTGTTTTCAAACTTACAATACCATAAGTGTCATACAACCATAGTAGCGGGATAATATTACATTAACTTTATTTATCATACAAACTAGTGCCTTGTCCAAAGGCCATTCATCACTCCTCATCGTCATTGACTTCAAACACAGACATGCAGTAGGGACCAAAACAAGCCTGCGCATGCGACTCACCTGCAACAAGGGTTAACAAACGCTGAGTACAAAGGTACTCAGCAAGACTAACCCGACGTAACGGGGTGTAAGACTTTAGAGATGCAGGGGTTTGGGGCAAGGTAAGGATGTAGCAAGATTCAAAAGTTCTTTGCCAAAAGCTTACTATTCTTCATTCTATTTTCAAGTTTTACCCCTAAGTTCTTTTAGTTCATTACCTCAACTAAATGTACATTTCCCATATTCCAATCCTTCTAATTCCATTCTTTTCTCATATTTTAGTAATTCACCAGTCCTGCATTGCTTCTGTAATGAATCGAGTCTCCATATCCGTGGAGCACCGGCAATTCAAATTGATTCAAGTCCCAGCTGGGGATTCCTTATCACACGACATATGTAGAACTTAATCTTGCATATATCAACCTCGCTACCAGATCCTCCTATACTAAGCCGTCTCCATGCCACCCGAGAGCACAACACACCTCAAATTCGACCACATTCCAGCCACGAGGGTACACGCTACTCCCGCCATCTCTCCACTCCCAGTGTGTGGGCATTCGTCTTAGTATCGGATTAGCCAAAGTAGGCTTACCGGAGTATGTGACCAGTACTACAAAGTGTCTCGTTCAGAAGATCCACAATGAGTGGCCTTTAAGCGACATAGCCGGCAACATTACCCAACATTCAAGATAACTCACTCGACTAGTCTCTAGTTCATTCTACCTTCTTTCTTTCTTTGGCCAGTATGCCATCTTTGATTGTATCTAAACTTTTACTTTGAAAGCCTATCATAAAGCATACTATAAGCATTCTACGCCTTTGTAAATGAAAACATCTTCAAGGATGGTAAACAATTTTCAAGGTAGGCAATGCATCAAATAGGTAACATTTGAATTAATCAACTTAATGCAATAAGTAACATAGGTGATAAACTTTTCAAAGTAACAAGGTAATGATTTAATGCATAAACCGGGGCTTGCCTTCATTGACGATCTCAGGTTCCGGATCAGTATCACGATTATCGAATCCTGTGACAACCGGTGATTCTTCCAGAACTTGTTCAACTAGAATTGTTTCACTCTCGGATTCTACACGAAATGATAACATATGCTTTAACATGATGATAATGTAAACATGATGCTGTCACGGTACATGAAATGTAAAAACACCCCGAATACGATTTTCCTTCACGGTACAGTTGCAAGCCAACAAAACTACTTGTAAACCTACCGTCAAGAACCACACATGTGACTTGACCAAATGAATCTTGAAACCCTACTAGTCACAAAACATGACCAAAACAAGATTCAACACTAATCAAGCACTTAGGGTTTGCTTTTATTTATTTTTGAATTAATTTGGAAATAAGCCCAAAAATGAACTTGTTCCAAATGACCTCAAAATTTTATGTAATCTTCCTCATGACAAATTAGTGTACCAAAACAAATTTCATAATTTTTGGAGTTATACAGTGGCCTACAAAAACCATGGAAATTGTATTTATTAATTAATGGACTGAATATTTGAACATTAAAAATTTATTCAAATTTCAAGTTTCAAATTTTTAAACCATACTATAGCATGTACAAAGGCTACATACAAAATTTCAGAATTTTTGGAGCTATGATTATTTTCCTACAAATTTCCAAAGATTCAGCACTATTCAAAATTAGAAAATAACAAAAGTCACTATTCTCTCTCTTGCTCTCACTGACAGCCGGCCCCCACCTGTCATCCCCAACCTCGGGCATTGACTGTGGCTACGACAGTGCTGATCGGCGCTAATTTGCCGTCGGTGAGTCTAACAGTGACGGCCAAAGCACTAACATTCTCACAAGAGCTATGCGCATCGATCAGTGGCACTTTGGAGGTCAATTACGGAATGGAACAAAGCTAACGCCGACCATGGTGGACGCGGTGGCACAGTAGTGTTACGCCGGTGAAACAAGGCTAGTAACGGTGAAACAGAGGGTACAGGAAGCATCAGTGGCTCACCCCGATCGTGTTGCAGCAACAAGCGAGACCGGAGAAGCCAAGGTGACGAGTTTCGACGGTGATCGGGATCACGGCGGAGCGGACCTCATCGACGACTACGTTACGGTGACTACAGTGGGCAAAATGAGTAGGCTAGAGTGGAATGAGCACTATAGCATCGAGACAAATCCATAGAACCAACCAGCAAGGGCAACGGCTCTCCGGACGAGGCTGGCCACGGTGAATCGGAGCTTCCGTTGATGAACGTGTACCGCGAGCTCTCGGCGAAATTAGGTGGTAGCAATAGCTCAGTCGAATGCGCAAGGAGTAGGCGGAACTGGAACATGGCTTTGACAGGGCTTGCTTGCGCTGAGGAGATGAGAGAAGCTCACCAGAGTTGAGACGGTGGCGTCGGGAAAACAGAGGGGAGGAAGAAAATCCAATGACGTCGTCTAGGTCTTATAGCTTGGCTAGGAACCCACGGACTCGACACGCAGAGTGCTCCCTGCGCCAGCGCAAAGCCAAGGGCGGTCATAGGCATGCCTGGAAGGCTAGAGAAGGACACCGGCGGTGAGGCGGTGACGGCCTGTAGTTATCTAGATTTTTGAAGTATTTACAAATTTGCCACTGCGTCTATTTTTCAAATTACTCCCAACTTTTATAAAGAAGTTGAAAATCTCCAAAAATGAAAGTTGCTCAATTTTTCAAACTCTACAACTTTGCTTCTAGGAACATTTTCAAATTCTGCCTCCATTTTGAAATTTGAATTTGGGGTGCATTTGAGTATTTGAATCATTTCAAAATTACTCAAAATTTTATATGTAAGCTTGAAAAACTTTGAATACCAAAGTTGATCCTTATAAAATAATCTTCAACTTTGCTTTTTGCCTCAGCCCCAAATTCCACATGGATTTTGAATTAGACAAAAGGGGCAAAAAGGACTTTTGTGATTTGAATTTGAATTCAAATTTGATTTGTTTTCCTTTTGCTTTAACTTTGATTTTTGACCAGTAACATGGCCCATTAGGGTTATTTGAGTCAAATGACACATGGCCTCACATGATCACATGAAATTTGACCCTTGTGGTCATGATCTTTATTTAGGGTTTTGAATCGCATCACATGAAATAACAACATTATGAAATAAACCTTATTTAGTGAATGCATTCAAAATTTTCTACTTTATGAATGCTTTGCAATGCATATGATGACATGTCAAATTTTAGTGTTAGGTCAAAACACCAGAGGTGTTACAGAGACCAAGCAGCTTGGGCCGACGGGAGAAAAAAACTGAGAGAGAGAGAGCTTTGTTCTTTTTTTTCCAAAACCCCTTTTTTTCTTATTTCAAATCCAATTCAAATATGAATCAAACCAAATTTGAATGGAGTTTCAAATACTCTTTTTAACTTAATAAGAAATTTTGGTAAGTTCTCCAAAAATAAATTTGACACCTTTTTAAATTCTTTTATTTTCTAATTCTCTTTTCTTTCTTTTCTTTTACTTCAAAGCCATTTTTAATTTCTTTTGTAAAAGCAATTTAAACCACTCAATCAAATACATCAAATGCAAGGGCATGTATGCACAAACATGTTGCTAAACCTAATGATGAATTTTAATTTAATGAAAATTTTTATTTCCCTATATTTCATGAGCACAAAATTCATAAATAAATCATTTTAACTCTATTTTCTAAAGTGGCAAATTTTGGAGTGTTACAATTCTACCCCCCTTAAGATGAATCTCGTCCTCGAGATTCAGACGACGTCAACTAGGAGATTGGAATACTCCGTCTTTGGATTCTTCTTTACTTCCTCGTTGTAAGGAAAATGGACCCTAAGCCCATTTACTTTGGATTTTGGTGTTTGATGACTAACACAACCAAATTGGACTAATGAATTTGCAAGTGTTATGTTTTGTAGTTCAATAGGGTGCAAGACATGACTTGGACAAAGGCGACATGATGGTTCGATGATCAACACCATAAGCAAGACCTTAGGAGCACAAGAAAAGACACAAGATATCAAGCAAAGTCTAAGCACGAAGATAGGAACCAAGCTGGACATAAGATCACGAAGAAACAAGCTCACAGAGGGCACAGGACGCTACACAGGATGCTCTGATCAAGCAACAGTAGAGTCAACAGCAGCGACCAGATGCTGCATAGGATGCTGCATCGGACGCTCCGATACATAGGACGCTGCACAGGACGCTGAGTTCCAGAGTTCGGTCAACATCAGTAAGGTTCCAGAAAGCCATTTTCGTGATCAGACGCGTCCGATTAGTACTAACAGGATGCTGGCTAGAGTCCGGTCAGTAGCAGAAAAGTGGGATTTCATTCCCAATGGCTACTTTCTCAGTGGGGCTTATAAATAGACCCCCCAACCGGCCATTTGAGGTGTGTGGAGCTAAGGAAACATACCAAGGGTGTTGATACACCATTTTAGTGATCTCCACATGCATAGTGCTTAGTGTTTTATTAGGTGATTAGCATAAGTGCTTTGCGAAGTGCTTAGGTTGATTAGACCACCGCTTATGCGCTTGCTCTAGGTGTTTGCCTAGTGTTTAGTGAGGTTTGCATACCTCTTGCCACCCCGTGCATGCGAGCACAAGTGTTGTACATTGGAGGGGCTTGAAGTCTTGTGAGATCACACCAACCACATTTGTGGTGTGGCTGCCACCATGTACCGGAGGGAACAAGGCCCGCGGCATTTTGGCCGAAAGCTTGATAGTGAAGATGGCGGGGAGCATCCGGGAGAGGCTTACTGAGAGGCACATCAGAGACCCACTTGTGCATGGGGAAGGCCCAAAGCTATCCATGGAGTTACCCGACCAGGAGCTTGGCCCTTGCGAGGGATTCCTTACGAGGGGCTCCAACGAGGACTAGGGGGAAGCTTGCGTGCTTCTCGATACCTCAGTAAAAATACCGGAGTCGTCGATAGGAGTTTGCATATCTCTACCTTGCTCTTTAGCTTCTGCATTTACATTGATTACTTTAATACGTTTGCGGTAGAGATAGAAACACACTAGCAAAACCATAGTTGCACATCTAGATAGTTTATCTATTGCATAGGTTTTGCTAGGGTAAGAAAAAGAGGCCATAGTTTAGAGTTAAGATTTTTAAGTTGCCTAATTCACCCCCCCCCTCTTAGGCATCATGGTCCCTTCAATTGGTATCAGAGCCGGTTGGCTCATATTTGGACCCTTGGCTTAACCGTCGTTGAGCCAACGCTATTGTAGTGGTTGGGATGGATACCGCTAGGCCTCCACAATTTGATGGCGCTAACTTCCCATACTATAAAGCTAGAATGTCTTGCCACCTTGAGGCGGTTGATTTGGGTGTATGGAGAGTCACTCGTGACGGGATGAAACCCATTAAGAATCCCAAAAAGCCCACAAAGAGTGATAAAAAAGAAATGCATTTCAATGCAAGAGCAAAGAATTGGTTGTTTGAATCTTTTAGCATGGATGTGTTTAACCAAGTGTTCACCTTAAATACGGCACATGAAATTTGGTTAAAACTCCAAGAGCTCCATGATGGCACAAGTAATGTCCATGAGCAAAAACATTGTCTAGCCAAGCAAAATTATGATTCCTTTGCTATGAATGATGATGAGCTTATTCATGATATGTATTCTCGACTGAATCTAATTATCAATGAGCTCCATTCAATAGGATTATTAAAGCTAGATGATGTGGACATTGTGAGGAAGATCATCTCCATTCTACCACAAAAGAAATATGCAAGCATCATCACCATCCTTCACAACATGGAGAACTTGAGCACCATGACCCCAGGCATTGTCATTGGCAAGCTAGTGGCATTTGAAATGTCATGTAAGATGGGTCAAGGAGAAGCATCTTCATCAAGCAAAGGCAAAGCTCTCGCTTGTAGCAAGAAGAAAAAGATGAAGGGCAAGAAAGTTGAGTCAAGCTCAAGCTCAAGCTCCTCAAGTGAAGAAGAAGAAGATGAGGATGATGATGAACAAGAATCAAGTGATGATGATCAATCCTCCTCCTCCACCTCCGACCTCGATGAAGAATCAATCAAACTTATCAAAAAGGTGGAGAAGATTATCAAAGTTTGTGGAAGTTTGTCCAAACAAGCCCACACCCAAGGCAAAGAAGAAGGCGTGCAAGAACAAAGCCCTCACATCAATAAGGTCATGGGATGATTCTTCAAGTGAAGAAGATCATCACAAGAGGTGAGGGTGCAAGCACTCATCATCAACATCTTCTCGTGTGTGCCTTATGGCATGAGGTAATGAAAGCTCATCCTCTAGTGAGAGCGATAGTGATGATGATTTGCCTTCTTATAATACAATTGTGCAACAAAATCTTAAATATGCTAAAGTTTGCACTAGTCAACAAAAGAAGCTCAAAAATTTAAAAGAAGAGCTAGGTAGTTCACAAGAAGCATACAAAAATTTGCTTGAACAATATGAAAACTTTGCAAATCTCAATGTTGAACTATCTACTAAAATGGAGCAACTTGAGGCTAGTGCAACAACAAATGCATGCACAATCAATGATGAGTAACTTTTAAAGAAAAATGAAAAATTAAAAGGAAAGTTAGCTAGCTCACAAAATGATTATCAAAGTTTGCTTGCTAAATTGGAAATCATGTGCAAACATTGTGATGAGCTAACCAATAAAGTTGCTAATCTTGAGGCCGTCAAAAATACCCCCACCAAGGCATCTAAAAAGAAAAGTTCTATCATTAAAAAGGATGCCTCTACTTCTTGCAATGATTTATGTTTAGACTCGCCTTTGTGCAACCAAGTTTGTGTTGAGAAAGTTGTTGTAGATACATGCACACAAGAGGTTGCAAAGGAAAATGAGCAACTCAAGCAAGAAGTAGCTCGCCTCACCAAGGACTTGACTCAAGTGAAAGGAAAGGCGAAGCAAACCCAACTTCATCAAGATAACACCATCAAGGGAGTGAAGAAGCTTGATGAAGGAAAAACCGTGGTTTGTTACGAATACCACAATGAAGGTCACAAGTCCTATGAGTGCAAGGTGAAGAATGGGGGAGGAGCAAAGAAGGAGAAAAAGTAAACAAACAAGCTCTCCAACACCTACACCAACAAGGTGGACAAGAAGGCCTCCACACCCTATCTCTTGAAGAAGAAGAAAAATGACAAGGTGGTGGCCATCAAGGAGAACAAGCAAGCCAACAATGGGGTCAAACGCTTTTGGGTGCCAAAGGAAATCATTTCCAACATGAAGAGCACCAAGAAGGTTTGGATTCCAAAAGGGAAGTGAGAAGGCCGTTGGACAACGGGGAATTTGGAGACTTGGCAAAGTTTGGGTGCATTTCATGGGGTGCATCATGATGGACAAAGTCATTGCCAAGTAGGTTAGTGAATACTATGGACCCAAATTCCCCTTCCCATGTTAGGTAACTAGATGTCATTACTTTCAATTAGTATTCATTTCAATGGGTATTGTTTTTCAATTAATATACTCTTAAAACATCTAGTTATCTTTCATGCCTAATGTTTGCATTTATATGCTTAAATATTTTGTCATGCATTCAATAGGTATATCATATGGTAGGCTTGCTCGGTTTCATTATCAACCCTTGGAGCAAACCTACATGGTTTAAAATTGTTTAGGAGCATGGCACATAGCTTGTTTTTACAATTAATTATCTAATATGTGCCAAAGTTCAAATTGTAGATAATCTCTCCCAAATATCATCTTTCAAGTGGTATTTTGATACTTAAATCAATGTGCACAAATTTTACAAGTATTCAACACTTGTGTGCACAAATTTAGGGGGAGCTTAATCCACAACTTGGATGCTTTGAGACTAACACTTGTTCAAATGGTATCAATTTTTTTTAAACCTATCACATGTGTAGTAGTCTCATTATAATGAAATTGGAGTCCCCGGAGTTAAGCATCATTCTACAATTGGCATCATCATGTTGATTTCATTTCATATTCATATGCTTTCTCCATGCATTATATAGATTAAACTCTCTTGTACAATAAATTGCTAATTATGCATATGCTTTGCTTTCTACCATATGTATGCATATATTTAGGGGGAGGTTAGTCTATATAATGTGAGAGTCAAATCTTGTGACCCATTTCACTCTTTACATAAAGGATCATGAAATTTGACCCTCCCTTGTGCTACTAATGTCTTCCTTTTCGGTGTTTGATGCCAAAGGGGGAGAATTTGAAGGACCAAAGACAAGCATTTAGTTACAAGTAGTAATGGTCCGAGAAAGGCAGTGAAGTAAATTATGGGTTAGTCTAAGTAATGGGAGATTTTTTTTAGAAAGCTAGGCTTTAATCCATATTATCACATGGGGACATTTGCAAGGGCAAGACAAGCTTTTAAGTAATGTTTTAATTGGTATATGTCAATTAGTATCATATAACCTTGCCCTTCGCATTGCATCCTAGCAAGTAGGTAGTTTTTAACTTCCAAATTCTTATTATTTGCTTGCTTTGGTCGTGTTGTCATCAATCACCAAAAAGGGTGAGATTGTAAGGAAAATGGACCCTAGGCCCATTTACTTTGGATTTTGGTGTTTGATGACTAACACAACTAAATTGGACTAATGAATTTGCAAGTGTTATGTTTTGTAGTTCAATAGGGTGCAAGACGTGACTTGGACAAAGGCAATGTGATGATTCGATGATCAACACCATAAGCAAGACCTTAGGAGCACAAGAAAAGACACAAGATATCAAGCAAAGTCTAAGCACGAAGATAGGAACCAAGCCGGACGCAAGATCATGAAGAAATGAGCTCACAGAGGGCATAGGACGCTGCACAGGACGCTCCGATGCACAGGACGCTGCACTGGACGCTGCACAGGATGCTCCGATCAAGCAATAGTAGAGTCAATAGCAGCGACTGGATGCTGCACAGGACGCTGCACCGGACGCTCTACTGCATAGGACGCTGCACAGGACGCTGAGTTCTAGAGTTCGGTCAACATCAGTAAGGTTCCAGAAAGCTATTTTTGTGACCGGACGCATTCGATCAGTACTGACAGGACGCTGGCCAAAGTCCGGTCAGTAGCAAAAAAGTGGGATTTCGTTCCCAACGGCTACTTTCTCAGTGGGGCTTATAAATAGACCCCCCAACCGGCCATTTGAGGTGTGTGGAGCTGAGGAAACATACCAAGGGTGTTGATACACCATTTTAGTGATCTCCACATGCATAGTTCTTAGTGTTTTATTAGGTGATTAGCATAAGTGCTTTGCGAAGTGCTTAGGTTGATTAGACCACCGCTTATGCGCTTGCTCTAGGTGTTTGCCTAGTGTTTAGTGAGGTTTGCATACCTCTTGCCACCCTGTTCTTGCGAGCACAAGTGTTGTACATCGGAGGGGCTTGAAGTCTTGCGAGATCACACCAACCGCGTTTGTGGTGTGGCCGCCACCGTGTACCGGAGGGAACAAGGCCCACGGCATTTCGGCCAAAAGCTTGATAGTGAAGACGGCAGGGAGCATCTAGGAGAGGCTTGCCGAGAGGCACATCGGAGACCTACTTGCGCGTAGGGAAGGCCCAAAGCTATCCACGGAGTTACCCGACCAGGAGCTTGGCCCTTGTGAGGGATTCCTTGCGAGGGGCTCCAACGAGGACTAGGGGGAAGCTTGCACGCTTCTCGATACCTAGGTAAAAATACCGGAGTCGTCGATGGGAGTTTGCATATCTCTACCTTGCTCTTTAGCTTCCGCATTTACATTGATTACTTTAATACGTTTGTGGTAGAGATAGCAACACACTAGCAAAACCATAGTTGCACATCTAGATAGTTTATCTATTGCATAGGTTTTGCTAGGGTAAGAAAAAGAGGCCATAGTTTAGAGTAAGATTTTTAAGTTGCCTAATTCACCCCCCCCCCTCTTAGGCATCACGGTCCCTTCACTCGTGTAGTTCCATCATCTAGATAAGGATCCCACTTTACTCTACATACCTGTTGATCTTACTCCAATTAACTTGCCAAACTGATTCCAAGATTTTAACAGGCACCTTGAACAACTCTTAGGTATCTCCAATCACTAGGCCACCTTTCCTTTTTAGTCCGTAATATCATTTCCTTTTTCTTAAAATATTCACCTTCCAACAAACCCTTACGAATCTCTTGATCAGAAGGAGAATTTACCAGCAATCTTCAAAACATTAATGTTTTGGCTAAGTTGCTCGAACTTGGAATATAATTCTTAGTCCTTGGTGTCACCCAAACCTTCTTAGCACAATTCTCCATTGCTAAGGGCATCAGTCGTGACTTTTACTTCTCCAGGTGTTAGCACTCTTCCAAGTCATAATCAATCTCGTTCCAACGAAGATATCACAAGCGCAAGACCAACTTAGTGAAGATGTCCTATAGATTCTTGTGATCCTCCTAGATGTCACTCCTACTTCTTAAGAAGACAGTACTTCCATGCTCCACAATGGATAACTCCAGATGCATGTTAGGTAGTTTAACTCACACTTCCTTAGTTGACTTAATGAACAAGCCACTACTTTTCTTCGCATATAAAGACACATCCCACACCTTGACAAGGTGCGTCATTGTAGATATAAAGCTCTTGTCCGGATCTAGCAAAGCTAATTCTTAGGTTTTACTTCAACCTCTTCTTGGATTCCTTCAGCACTTAGCTGAGGTCTCTTGATCCAAACGAACTTAAAAGCTTCTCTAGTAGCTCTACCAAAATCTTCATGACCTTGGATAAACTTTCCTTGAACCTTTAATCAAACCTCGTTGAGACTCTAAACTTCTCTCACATCTTTGGGTACCACCACGCTTCCGCTGCGCAAACTAGAACGTAGGATACTTCATCTTGCAAATTCTTCCACTTGGCTACCCCCCTTAAGAAAAGATAAACTAGGGGACACCAAGCATATCTTGCACATTCTTTCAGATGAGGTAACTAATATCTAGACATTCTGACATCTCAATGATACTCTCGTATAGAGGCAAGAACAAGAATTCTAGAATTCCTCGCGAGCAGAAAAACAGCAGTGCGGTAAAACAACTGTAGCTCTCATTCTGTTAATCCAATAAAGTTGTATCTTATACCATTGGAAAGTTTATAAAATTCTCCACAACTTCCTTACAGAACACTTTTCCAAATTTCGTAGTTAACTTAGTCGAAATTAGTGCACAATAGAAACTGTTTCAGGTTCCAAACAGCACAGACGCATTGCCTTGTGATTTTCGTATCTCTGTAACCAAAATAGCTATCAAGGTAATTCTTGCGCTCAGAGAAAGATATTGAAGTCTACTATTGTCCAGAATTTTCTCATGATTTATGATCGTCTAAAATCAGAGATATAAACCAAAGAGTGCAGACTGCTCCGAAACGACAGGATAGGGAGAACAGAAGAAAACCATAACCCAACTATTTATTTCACTAATCCTTATACCTTAGGCCCATAAACTAAATGAAATTGTGAGAACTCTCAACAAGATCATTGCAATCATTATAAAGATTCAAAATAATCATAAACATAATGACAATTCAACCAGCAATAAAGATGCACAATTCAATCACTGACTCAACTTACGATACTATCGTTCTCATTGTACTAGGGTAACAATCCTAAGACTTATCTTTAGATTACGCAAGAAGGTGGTGAGGAACAGTTCTAAAAGCATGTCAAATCAAGGAGTGGAGATGAGAACAAAGATTTTAAAATAAGCATCAAGGTAGAGATGAATAGCAGGGTAGAGATATAGTAGAGAAGAAATATCAAGGATCATAGAGCAAGGGTTTTTGTAGCAACTTCTAAATCTTAGAACGATCAGTTTCTACTAGGCTTACGTCCTACAGTCAGCCTAGCTCTGATACCACTTTGTAGCACCCGGTTTTAAGAATAAAACCAGATACACCACCATATGTGAGCCCAGGAAGTCAAATCTCACATATAGCTACAAATAAGGGTAATATCAACAGACAATGCTTAAATACATAACATATTAGTATATAGAATATAACCTTAGAGTATAGATAGTGGAAAGACAACTCGGATCTTCAGGCGAAGACTCCAAATCCACAGGGACAACTGACTGGTTGATCACAAGCCTAATTCCTCTAAACTCTAGCAATCTGGAACCCTCCGGGATTTTCATCCAAATATTTGAAAAGTAAAGCAAGTGTAAGTACATGTCGTACTCAACCAAAATATAACATGGGGTTCATGAGGCTCAAAAGGCTAACACTAGTTCACTGCGATTAGCTTTTAATGAGTCATGATTTTAGCAATTGAGTAATAACAAGTTTATCACAAGCCCATAAACACATGATTAGGTAACCATGAATAATGAATAGCATAAACAATAATCATAATGAGCATCTTCATCATCAGTGTTCATCATCGTTAACCATTAGTGATCATCTATTCCGTAAGGGTTTCTAAGGCCGCTCAATGAGCGTGAGCACGACTGATATACCAGTTTACACTCTACAGAGGTTGTACACTTTCACTATGAGTCGTGATTACCCTTTCACCTGAGGTAGCTAATCTCACGACCCACTTCCAAGGAAGGTCTGGCAGGGTTCACTATGAAGCCTTTCAAAGGTTTGTCTAACAAGTTAGGGCCATTAGATTCACTCGGCAAATAGATGTAGGGCCCCCCTTCCCGATGGCACAATGACGTGCAGCCTATACTCCAAGGGGATAGAGGCCGCACTATACCCAATTCATCAAGCCATTCTTATGCCAATAAAGGTAACCACTAACAAGCTAGAAAAGGTGCTCATACTGAGCTAAAGCCAGAGCCATATAGCCCTCACAGCTTGTTACTGTAAGGTCCCGGATGATCACTTACAGATAAGTCCTTAGGGAGAGGAATCTAGAGCACCATAAAAATAGTGCAATGCTCTAGCCCTTATTCCATGTTGCTAAAGAAGTATCTTTTAATGTTTATTGCATATACCATTAGTCAAGTTACAAGATCATGGTTGTAGTTTGAGCGCTAGCAAAGCTACCCAATGCAATACCCCGATAGGAATCAAAGGTACAAATACAAAAGACTAGGAAATCCTTAGTGGCAGTCAAGGTAGACACATGCAATATGAATTAAGTGATTAAAGATGAATAGGACAACAAGGATGATCCCATGCTATACTTGCCTTAAAACACCGATCCTTCGGTAAGCTTTAATCTTCAAAGTTCTTCTTCTTCTTCTTGATCACCACATATATCTCACCGACTGGACGTAATCATAAAGCACCACACAACATCTGTACAATCATACATGAAGCAACAATAGATCTAAATTAGATCAATACACCAACATAAAATCAAGATGAAAGTTTGTAAAACGAATCTACGTCTCGCTATGAGCACACAGACGCGCAAAACACGCTAATGGAAGCTACGGTGAAAAAAGATACATCTACCGAAAGATTCGCTCATAGGAGAAAATATTAAAACTATTAGCTTCATGTGTTTTAAATATATAAAAACATATATAAGATATTTCATAGAGATTATAATTTAAGTCAAATTTAGATTTGATTTATAAAACTAAAGTGGAAACAAATCATATTCTATTTATATTAATCCAGTTGCATAATTGTTATTTAAGATATGATTCAAACCACGAAATTCCAGAAATAGTAATATGGTAACCACTGTTACTAATGCGTAGATTCTTGTCGATATGAATCTAACGCAACTTGAATGGGTCAAAATGGATCTAAACGCAAAAGATATGAAATAAACAAAATTTCCTTTGATAAAATATAGATTAAATCTAATCACGAATTTTAAAAGTTTGAAAACATATCTACAGTAGTATGAACATGTAGGTTATGAAATTATGAACCTAATGCAAGTTGAACGGATCAAATCGGAGTTACAACGGAAAAGTTATGGCTAAAACAAAATCAGTGGCAAATCTGTGTAAATAAGTTAAAAACATATTTTGGGATCTAAACCGAGAAAATACGCTTTTAAAAAAGAAGAAAGCGTAAACTACTGCGAAGTACACAATGGACCGTGGGTTCGAAATCAGAAAAGTGAAGGGACTCTTTAGCAAAATTACTACGAACCGGTATGATCTAATCTGGTCTCTTGATTTAAGATCGGATGGTCGAGAAACGGGTTGGGGAAGAGCTGGCCGCCGGAACAGAGGAAGTCGCAGCGGTGCACCATGGCTAACGTTGAGGAACTTCACGACGAGCTCGGTTTTGGACAAATCTGAGCCCCAGTGAGACACAGGAAGAGGATGGGAAGAAAGAGGCAGGAGATGGCAAACCCAATTAGGGCATCGGGGTGGCCCTACCGTGGCATGGTGGCGAGCTATCCACGGCGGCGCCATGGCCGGAGCAAGGAAAGCTTGGCAGTGAACTTGAATATAGACTTACGGTTCACGGTTTACGACAGGGAAGCCCGGCGGAGCGGATGCTTGGTGAAGCGGACGGTAGGCAGCGGCGCTCGGTTGCGGTGTGGCTACGACACTCGGGCGATGGTGGCTGCGAATCTATAGAGCAAGGATTAGAAGAGGAGGGCACAAAGCATCCGCTATTTATGTCCCTGGAACTTGGATGCACGGCAAGTGGGGGAGGCATGTGCGGGGTGGACATGGCGATGGCACGGAGTCCAGCTCGGCTACGCGCGAGGAGGAAGACACCCTAGCGAGCGGGGCCTAGTCGTCAGCGACAGGGAAGAATGGAAAGCGACCGGTGTCAGCGCGGGGATTGGGCAAAGCGCGTAGGGTGGGCCGTGGGCAGCGCTGCTGGGCCACGCGGAGCTAGAGGCAGGAGCGGGTTGTAGCTTGGGCTTGCTTGCCAGGCCACGCAGGCAGGAATGGGCCACGGCCATGGAGCAGGCCTACAGGCCGAAGCGGAGAAGGGAAAGAGAAGGAGGACCAAGCAGCTTGGGCCGGCTGGAGAAAAAAACTGAGAGAGAGAGCTTTGTTCTTTTTTTCCAAATCCCCTTTTTTTTCTTATTTCAAATCCATCAAATATGAATCAAACAACATTTGAATGGAGTTTCAAATACTCTTTTAACTAATAAGAAATTTTGGTAAGTTCTCCGAAAATAAATTTTACACCTTTTTAATTTTTTATTTTCTAATTCTCTTTCTTTTCTTTCTTTTACTTCAAAGCCATTTTTAATTTCTTTTGTAAAAGCAATTTAAACCACTCAATCATACATCAATGCAAGGGCATGTATAAAAACTGTTGCTAAACCTTATGATGAATTTTAATTTAATGAAATTTTATTTCCCTATATTCATGAGCACAAATTCATAAAATAATCATTTTAACTCTATTTTCTAAAGTGGCAAATTTGGGGTGTTACATGCTTCTTTTGAATATAGCTAAAATAATTTATCTGTATTTTGTGCTCATGAAATATAGGAAAAATAATATTTTTTTCATTATATTAAAATTCATCATAGGGTTTAGAAACATGGATGTGCATACATGCCGGTGCATTTGGTCTATTGCAATGAGGGGTTGAATCAAAATTCAAAATGAATTCAAAATACTTTTAGAAATGAATGTGAAAATGGCTTTGAAAGGAAAATTTTAAAATAAAAGAATTTAAAAAGTTGTAAGATTTATTTTTGGAAAACTTACCAAAATTCATCATTTTTATTTGAATTAAAAAGTGTATTTTAAAACCATATTCAAATTTGATTTGGTCATATTTGAATTTGTTTTGAAATAACAAAAAACAAAGAATGCGCCTTCTCCCTCTCTGTTCTCGGCCAATAAGCCGGCCGCTCTCAGTTTTTACCGCGCGGCCCGCTATCCTCGCTCGGTCTCTCTTCTTCTCCCCGTTTCCCTCTCTCCTAGTGGGCCAGCGGCCCAGCTGCCTAGTCATGCCGCTTTTCCCCTCTCTCCCCGCCTTGAGTGCACCAACGGGTGGGCTTGCTCTGTCAGCGCCGTCGTCTTCCTCTCCCATCCACGCCGGACTCTGGCACCGCCGCCGTCGTAGTCCGCACCACCCATGCCTCGCGCCTTGACCGTGCCTCCCAAGCCACCTGCTCTCTTAAATAGAAACCGTCGATCAAGCCACCTCTCCCTATCCCGTTCTGAGCCAACAGCCATGCCTCGCAAGACGCCGCGACACGCAAACCCTAGAGTCGTCGTTTGCCCAGAGCTCATAAGAGCACCGCAACCCTAGCTCATCGCTTGTCTGCCCCGCCAAGCCGCACGCCGCCTCCCACACTCTCATGACGCTGTTGTGACCTATGTTGGTGAGTTCACCGTGTCTTCCTCTTTCTTATCTCCCCCGTGCTTCGGGTTTGCTCTCTCGTGGTCTCTAGGGCTATTTTCATGATCTCCGGCAAAGCACTCGCCGCCGGAATGAGTCCACCACGTCTAGCACTGTTCTGGTGGCTGGCTCTCCTCTCTCCTTTCCCCTCTTCTAATCTAGATCGCCCATCTTTAATCCAATGACCCAGATTAGGAGATACCCCTTCGGCCGGCAGAATTTCAAAAGAGCCCCGGCGTTTTCCGTAATAGAAACCCGTCACCCTGTAGTTTTTTCTAAAGACCCCTATCTTCTTCTAAAAGTATCCACAGTCCTTGGCCGCGTTTTTTAAAATCAGATTTTATTTATTTTTAAAATCAAAATCAAGTTCCATCTATTACAAATGCCACTATCTTCATTGGCCCTATCTTCTTCGTTTTAACTCTGATTTGATCCGTTCAAGTTGCATTGATTCGTAATTGCGTAATCTACATGTTTATCTTTTACTAGTAAATGTTTTCCACTTTTGAAATCAAGGTTAGATTAATCTATTATTTGATTAAAGGAAATCTTGTTTAATTCATAACTTCTTGTTTTTTTCGTTATAGATCCGATTCGAGTGCTTTCCGCGTCTGTGTGTTCATAGCACATGTAGAACGTCTTTAAAACCTTTTTACCTATTGTTTATTATGTTTGGTGTATTATTCTAATTTAGATCTATTGT